>NC_072435.2:46313879-46617155 GCF_028878055.3 Symphalangus syndactylus | reverse complement strand
GCTCCATGTTAATTTATTTCTTATGGGCAATTACTTCTTACTTGGACTTTTCATGTGTCTTGTTTATTTGGGGGTGGGGTGTGGGGATGTTAGGGGAAAAAGAGAGTAGCAGATAGAGATGTTTTCAGATATCCCAGACTTCACAGCTATTGGTGAAAAACAATACTGGGCGGATGGAAATTGACCAGGGAAAGAGGTTGTTTGACCAAGGTTTGGATTAAACAACTATATTTTTGAGAGATTGCTTTTCAGAAAGATCAGGGAATCCTGAGACTGGATAGTTAGTCGGGGGTGAGACTCATTCCACAGAAATCGAAAGTTGGGATCAGAGTTTACAATTGGGAAGTCAGGAAGCCCAGATTTGGAGCTGTGTCCTCCTGGGATGATCTTAGAGGCTGGCTGTCTATGCTGAAGAGTGAAGCTGTGGATAGGTGTTTGCTGGGTTGAGAGACTGTTGATTTCTTGTTAGAAAATGTCTTCAGATGACCCACGTGGACCTGGTGTCTGCTGCGTCCATCTTCAAAGGACCATGGAGGAGCCCTTTCTCTGTAGGAGTCATAAGTTTGGGTTTTTTCTTAAGAGAACACATCAGTCATTCTGGGTCTCCCCTTATTGCCAATGCCAGGGGAGGGGTGTCTAGTCCTCAGGTACAAACATTGGCTGTCTTCCTATTCCTATTAGCGTCCCCACTGCCTCTGCACCCCCCACCCCCATACCCCAAGGCTTTACCAGATGGTTCTTTATGATGAAGAAAGTTAGTCTGACTTTAGAGCTTTACCACCTCCCCTTGGCTCCCTCCTTACTAGGCAGGTGCTGGACTTGCCTCTTACCAACCCAGAAGGCAGCTGAGTCAGGTCATCCCTATACTAGCTCCTGCAGCCCTCTGACCAGCCTGCTTCCATGGTTGGAGGGCCATAGCAGACTCTGGGGTAAGAATCCAGAAACCTTCTCAGCAGGGAACTGAAACCAGTCACCGGAGGGATAGATTTGTGAAATTGCCAGAAAGCAAATGGGAATTCTGAGAGGCAGCACATGGCCACTAGCTACCCATGTTCCAGGGACTGGGTGTTGCTTCTACTCAGCAGAGGCCATCATTCTGGGAGGCTCACCTGACTAGAGAAGACTTTCTCTTATATGTGCAGTTTCTATTGTGTAGATGGGTGGGGGTGGGATCATGGGAAATTGGAGTGCTACCAGGTCCCTGGTTTTTGCTTTAATTAAAAACACACACACACACATACACACACACAAAACAAAAAATGGGGGGCCAGGTATGGGAGGGCAGTGGATCTGGCTGAGGAATTTCCCCTCGCTATTGTTTTCCATGGGATTCTTTCAAGGGCCTCTCAAGCCCCATCCATCTGGTTTAGCCAAGTTCTCAGCCTGGGGAACACAGTGCTGCTTAACGATTCAGGTTTACCATTTGTAATGATGCTTGATTTCCTTTTCTTAACATATTTGTAGATAAAAAATGAACAGGGACAAAGTAGCTATTTAGGAAAGGAAGTGAACCATGGTGGGTCATATCATTTTCTTTAGATTGGATATCTATGAAGTCCTCACCCCTCTGAGTTATGCTTTTTCTTTTCTTTTTTTTTTTTTCTTTTTTTTTTTAGAGGGAGTTTCACTCTGTCGAGAGGCTGCAGTACAGTGACAAAATCTCAGCTCACTGCAACCTGTGACTCAGGGGTTCAAGCGAGTCTCCCACCTCAGCCTTCCGAGTAGCTGGGACTTCAGACGTGCGCCACCACGCCCAGCTAATTTTTGTATCTTTAGTAGAGACGGGGTGTCACCATATTAGCCAGGATGATCTTGATCTCTTGATCTCATGATCTGCCCACCTCGGCCTCCCAAAGTCTGGGATTACAGGCATGACCCACTGCGCCCAGCCCTGAGTTATGCTTCTTAAGCATCTATCTCATCATCTCTTGATTTAAGGATAATTCTATCTGGTGCTTGGAGCTCTCTTCCCTAGGAATTAGTGGGTGGAGTCTCTATATACTTGTGATTCACAGCTAAATATGAAATTTCTCAATCCAGAAGCAGAAAACAAAGAGCTGGGGTAAAGTTGTGCAGATTGGTTGAAACACTTAGCCAAACTTAAGCAGCCTGGGTAGGACCATCACTCCCAAAGCTGTCAGCAGAGAAAGGCCCTCTGTGTCAGTCTATTCAAGCCTGGTATTGCTCCGAAATTGAGTCCTCATCCCGTGGGGGAAGGTCTCTGGGGGCTTTCCATTCCTTTTTACTGGTGTTCTGGATATAACTTCCTGCTTCCCACTTTCTTTTTTGATTTCTCAGAAGACCACTGTCTCCTTTCTGAACCGTGGCTTTCTGTGCCCGAGCTCAGTAGCCCTTCCCCCACCAAAACTCCTAAGAGAAGTCACCCCTCCCCAAAAGGACCCCCACGAGATGTTCTGGCCCTCTGCTGACTGCTCCCTGGAATCAGCACCTCAAGGACTGTGTGAGAATGCTGCGCTCTCCATTGGTCACCTTCAGACTCTGTTTCCCGGCTGCCAACTCTTCTGTTCTGCCCTGCGTATTCCGCCGTGACCCCCTTAATGTCTGTTCTGTGCCACTAGCTGGGTCCTGGGCATTTTTTGAATACCCAAGTCTTACAACGATGAGTGTCCTGAGCAGACAGTGTTCACTTTCTTTGCTTGTCAGGAGCCTGAGTGTGCTCTTTCCCTTTTGCAGGTCTATTGGACATAGTAATCCAGTGCACTGGGGAGGGATAGCTAGGCTGGCTACAGATTCTGCAGTGCAGGGGCTTGGGGAGGTTTGGGTTCTCTCTGCCAACACTACTGGGATGATATTCAGAAGAGAGAGGACCTCATACTGTGACCAGACCCAGGACCCGCCCTGGAAGAGAGCTCAGTCCAGCTCTGTGTGTGTGTGTGTGTGTGTGTGTGTGTGTGTGTAAGCGAGAGAGAAAGAGAGAGAGTTATGTGTGTGCTGTGCTCATGTGCACCTGGGTGTAAAATGACCGTTAGCTGGTTATGTTACTCAGGGTGGGCTGGGGACTCACTGGAAGAATCCCCCCAGTGTGCCTAAGACTGGTTTGTTCCTTGTGCCCTCTTCAGAGAGGTCAGGGGAAGAGGGTCCAAGTGGGCAAAGGCGGGGGTGCTGCAAATGATTAATCACTAAGGCCGGACTGCTACCAGAAGGAGTGGGGGATGATGAGGTGGCCCCAGAGTCCTGGCAACTGGCTTTGATTTTCCATCTTCTTTCCTCAGGACGCCCCTGAGGCCTGGGACCTGTGCCTGGCTTTGAGGAGCATCTGTGGCTTGGCTGCTGCTGGGGTGATCATGGGCTTCCCTCCTCTCGACAGGGCCGGAGTTCCTGCCCCAGAGACTGAACAACTGGCTGTTTCTGTGACATCTTTATTTTTACTTGTGTTTCATGTCACTGTTTTGAAAAAAAGCAAGCTGAACAATTGTTAAGTCAGTATAGCTGCCTGTCAGTTTTCCTTATTTCTCTTTTTGTAAAATAAAATTAAAACTCCAGAAAGCAGTGTTGTTTGAGGAATAGTCTGGACACTGAGTTGGCTGGATGGTAGTGAAAGGAATAGATCTTAGAACACAGTGGGCTCTGGGATAGCCCTTGGGTGGTGAGACAGGCAGGAACAGAAGGAAGACTGCTGGCAGTTTCTTTGTTACAGTGGGGTTCACTGGGCTTTTTCTGCTCTTGTTTACCTGAAGAGGAATGTATTTCCAGGCTCCAGGGGAAATAGCAAGCTCACTTCACAGTGGCTTGAGGCTAGCTGGTCCTCAGCCATGACAAGTCCTGCACAGACAGCCCTGACCAGACTGCAAATGGCTGGGGATTGGGTGCAGTGCCTTCAGAGGGAGGGAGATGGTTATAAGGGATAATTAGAAGGACAGCCACGAAAGGAGTGAGGCCAATAGACCCAAGTTCAGGCAAGCTGATTTATTGTCAGTCCTGCCCGGCTACCTGTTGACAAAAGCAGAGAAGGCAGCCCCACTTATAGGCTAGAGCAAGGTTTTATAGGATGTAGAACTGGGTCAGGGTGAAGGAAAAAGAAAAGGGGGGGGTCCTTTGTGCTGTGTGACCACTTCCTGGAGATGTTTTTCTTGCCAGTTCTGTTGTGCAAGGTAGACATCTTAACTGCATCCTGGGACAGCTGGCCTCCGGTCACAGTTACAGGCAGGTTTGGGGTAGGGGGTTTTACTTTTTGGCCTTTGAGGCTTAGTCTATGGGAGGGGGAAACGGTCCAGCTAGGTGGACCCTAACAATGGTGTGTCTGTAAGTGGCTGGTGGCAGCTACAATATTCTTACGCTGCGTGTGTATTTTTCAATTGTCATCTGTGTTGGGGAATCTAGCCACTGGCCCACAGAGAGTTAACCAGAGCTTGGGAGTGTGAGAGGTGGGAAAGAGGGAACCATCTACTCCAGCTTCCTGTCTAATTTCTTCAAGGGGAGAGGCCCTGGGGAAACAATTCTGTGGAAATGTACAAAGGAGGATAGAGAAAGAATCTCTGTAGGGATTCCTTGGGCAGAGGAAGGCAAGAGGACCCGCAGGCCACGTCTGGGCTCATGATAGGGAAATCTGTGCAGATAGGACTGGGAGTGAAGGGTGGGTGCAGCAGATGGCTGGGCCAGCAGGTTTCCTGCCACCTGTTAAGAGGGGGTGGGGGGGTGGGGTAAAGAAAGTGCCTTGCAGAGTAGGCTGCTGCCTCCTGGTGGTCAGCCGCGACCTTGCATGGATCTTGCCAAGGGAGTTCGCTTGGCACTGTTGGAAGCGGCCTGAGATGAAGCTGGGCAGGCTGATGGACTGCATCCCCCGTCACCGGCAGACTCTCCTTCCACGAAGGACGTGCTGAAGCTCCTGAGGCACATGCTGAACTGTGATGTGGGGCTCTGGAGTTCCCCAACCACGCTAAAGAAAGTGAGCAGAGAGGACAAGATGAAGAACGGGCGCCTCCTTATAACGGCTTCCTGGGAAAAGCTCAGCACTTGATGAGAAGCAGAACTGACCAGTAGCCTGCAGGCTGAGGCTGTCAGTCTCTGAGCCAGTGCCATGGCCTTCTTTGTATCAAAGGAAATGCTTCCAAGTGAATAGCCTTCAGGCCTAGGGCACCTGAGCTGAGTGTGTGAACTTGTGCTGGGCGTTCACAGGTAAAATAACTGCCGCGACCTGCACTGACCAGGACCGGAGTGCCTGTGAGGGGCCAGCTGCCTATTCCGCCGGTCTGCCTGGAGGGCTGGGACAGGCTTGGCCCCGTGGACGAGGTTCCACCTCCCCTGCCTGTAGAAGGAAGAACCTGAAGCAGAGAGGAAGGAAGCGGGATGATGACTGCCCCTGTGTGCCCAGCCTGCTCTTTGCTAGTGCAGTAGTGGGATCCACAAGGTGAACCTCCCCATGATTGTTGACTGTTTCCACCACCAGTTTCCTGATGTTCCCATCTGCGAGATCCTTTCCCATCAGTACTGGTCAGAATACCGAAGTAGCTCTTAGCCTCGACGGTCTTGTAGCCAAGCTTATGAGCATCGTTGTCACCTTCCCCACCTCCCACCAAAAGTCTGGGACTGTCGCGAGGGGAGGGTTTTATCTTTGGGCCCCTGGCAGAGCGCTTTGTGGTTTATATGTCCTCAGAAATTTGACGGGAAAACTGAAGCGATCATCAACGAGCTTACACATGACCTGGGAGTCACCTAAGCTGTCGCTAACCAGAAAAGTAGACCAGCCTCCCCCAGCCACCACCAGGGCACTGAGGGAGGAGCCCGGAAGAAGGGCATGCCCCTGGAATGTGGACTCCAGAAGGGCGGAGCCTTGGTCTTATTCACTCTATCACCAGCCCCTAGAATTGTCCTGGCAGGGAGTGATCATAAATGTTGGATGGATAGGCCGGGCGCGGTGGCTCACGCTTGTAATCCCAGCACTTTGGGAGGCCGAGGCGGGCGGATCACGAGGTCAGGAGATCGAGACCACGGTGAAACCCCGTCTCTACTAAAAATACAAAAAAATTAGCCAGGCGTGGTGGCGGGCGCCTGTAGTCACAGCTACTCGGAGAGGCTGAGGCAGGAGAATGGCGTGAACCTGGGAGGCGGAGCTTGCAGTGAGCCGAGATCGCGCCACTGCACTCCATCCTGGGTGACAGAGCGAGATTCCGTCTCGAAAAAAAAAAATAAAATAAAATAAAAAATGAAAAATAAATGTTGGATGGATGAATGTGCTCACGGAGCGGGGAGGGGTGGGCGAAGGAAGCAGGTATTTGGATCCACCAGCTTCTTCCGTGAGCCCAGACTGGGCTTAAGCTTCCTCAGCTATGCCTTGCTTAGTTCCCAAGTCTTTTGCGAAGCCACAATGAGAGAAAGTGGCAGGGCTAACGGTGGTACAAATGCCAGAGGCCGATACTGCTGTGCCGCGCCTCCCTAGCCTGTGCAAACGCTCCTCCTCAGCCTCAGCTCCCTGGCCCCAGCCTGGCCCTCTCCTGCGGACCCCCGGGCCAGGCTGTCACTGAGGTGCTCCCTGCCGACCCAGATCCCCTGGGTGTTGCTAAATCAACCTCGGCAACTGGAGAGTTTGCTGGAGGCGGGAAGGTAGTCCGCGGGTTCCGCCCCAGCCGGCTCCATGGCCTGGCGCGTGCCCGTTGCCATGGAGACGGGGAGAGGAGGCCTCCACCCTCCAGGTCCAGCGCTCTCAGCCAAGGCTACGGCCACTCCCACGGCCACGTCCAGCCAGAGAGGGGGCGGATCCGTGTGCGCGGCGGGCAGTGGTGGAGGCGGGGCCGGGCCGGAGGCGGGGGGTCCCCGCTGCAGCGTGTGTCTGGGACACCAGTCCACCCCTGCGCGACCTCAGGGCCCCACATCCCCTCCGTGACCGCCGCGGACCTGCTGCTCTTGGCCTCTCGCCTCGCCCACCGCTGGCCCCGGCCGCGTCCCAGGGCCTGGATGCGAAAGTGGGGCAGCTCTCACCCTTCTGGGCGGAGCAGGGCGCGCCTGGGCCGGTGGAGCTGGGGAGGAAGCCAAGAGTCGCATTTTAACTCCGCAGCGTGCACTAGGGCCGCGCCTCGCATGAGGGCTGCAAATTTCAGCCTCGCTTAAGTTACAGATATGCGCCGGCCGGGCGTGGTGGCTCACGCCTGTAATCCCAGCACTTTGGGAGGCCGAGGGGGGCGGATCACGAGGTCAGGAGATCGAGACCATCCTGGCTAACACAGTGAAACCCCGTCTCTACTAAAAATACAAAAAATTAGCCGGGCGAGGTGGCGGGCGCTTGTAGTCCCAGCTACTCGGGAGGCTGAGGCAGGAGAATGGCGTGAACCCCGGGGAGCGGAGCCTGCAGTGAGCCGAGATCGTGCCACTGCACTCCAGCCTGGGCGACAGCGAGACTCTGTCTCAAAAAAAAAAAAAAAAAAAAAAAGTTACAGATATGCGGAGCACCGCCAGGAGGTGGGGGACGAGAAAGGCTGTGAGGAAACAGGCGAGGCCAGGGTGAACAGGGGCTGGAATCCGAGAGCGCGAGGCGGTGGCCCCCGCATCCCCAGCACTGAAGTTCAGCCCGTGGCGGGGACCCTAAACGACGCGGCCCCCCGGCCCTGAGCACGGGGGTGGCAGTAGGAATCCCGCGGGGACAGCCTTCCCCGACGCTCCCCCACATCGATCTCTGAGCAGAGGGGACACCCAGGCTCGAGCTAGGGTGCAGCCCAGTCAGCGGCAGTTCGTGGGCGCCAGGTGTGCCTGAAGCCCTCCAGGAAGAGGGGCGTGACCCGGGCTCTAGGGAAGATCCTTGACACTGAAGCTAGGTTTGGCTTCTGATTTCCCCACGGGGGTTGAGAGTGGGACAAGGGTGCTTCAGAGCCTCTGGGGGCCTCCCCTGAAGAAGGAAGTCAGGGCTTGGTGCTCGACTCAGAGGTTATTTCCTGGGCCGGAGTGACTGTTCCTCTCAGCTCCTGGCATTGGAGCACTCGGCCCGGGCCACACTGGAGGCCATAAGTTAACAAAGTGAGCCTGGCATTTCAGGCGAGCTCCCAGCCCTTCTTCCTTTTCTTTCTCCCAGTGCTGATCAAAGCCCTGGGGCCCGCAGGTGCATTTTTTCCCCTTTCTGTGCAGTTTGGAAGGTGAGAGGAAGAGAGAGGTGGATACTAAATTCCCTTCAGGGGACAGGAAGTGTTCAGTTGAGATGGCAGATCAGAGTGAGGGCTGGTCATTCCCAAGGCAAGTGGCGGCCTAGATGCTAAGAGTTTTGCAGCTTTGGGCTCAGAGATATCCAACAAGGAATAAATGCTTGAGCCTTTCTGGAAGCCAGTCACCAGAGAGGAGAGAGGAAGTGGAAATGGGGGCCTGGAGTCCGAGTGTCTGGGTTCATGTTGCCTGCATTTTGGTCCACGTGGCTCTGTTTAATACCTGTGTGACCTTGTGCCAGTCTCTTAACCTCTAACCACTTGCACCCTTAGCCATACCTATCTTGTCGGATTGCTTTGAGGATGAATGAAGCAGCTATGTTTCAACACTTAGTGCCTGGCGTATAGTTAGTGCTCGGTGGAAGATTTCTCATCATTATCATCAAAGACAACAGGAATGAAACTAACTGGAGACAAGATGAGTAGGACAGGCAGAAAAGAGAGAGAGATACTGATGGGTAGGAGCAGAGATGGCTGAGACCAGTGGGCAGCACCTCCGTGTCCTGACACTAAAAGTTTAGAAATTTACTTTGCCTCTGCCAGGTGCAATGGCTCACACCTGTAATCCCAGCACTTTGGGAAGCCGAGGTGGGTGGATCACGTGAGGTCAGGAGTTCACGAACAGTTTGGCCAACATGATGAAACTCGTCTCTACTAAAAATACAAAAATTAGCCAGGCATGGTGGCAGGTGCCTGTAGTCCCAGCTACTCAGGAGACTGAGGCAGGAGAATCACTTGAACCTGGGACGTAGAAGTTGCACTGAGCCAAGATCATGCCACTGTACTCCAGCCTTAGCAACTAGAGCAAAACTCCATCTCAAAAAACAAACAAACAAAAACAACAACAACAAAAAAAAAAAGAAAGAAAAGAAAAGAAATTTACTTTGCCTCTTTGTGAGCAAATACTGTGTGTTCATTGACTCCAAAAATAATTTTTTTAGTGTAAAATCAACACCCAGAACCCACAGGGAACAAGTAATTCCACAGAGCTAAGTTTTCCACAAAGCTGCAGTGTGGCCTTTTCAGCTTCAAAACCTTTTAAATGTTAAATATGACTTTTAAACAACTGGGGTGGGAATGTTCACCCATGGGTCACAAGCTTCCCTTCCTCTATAAATAGTCTTCTCTAGGCTATAATTCCCCCCTCCCCAGGCAACTCAGGTCAAGGCCTCTGTGTAAGAGGGAGCTGCCTGGAGACCTAGGCAGCCTGCCCGAAATAGCTCACACAATGCTCCTGTGTTGTGTTCCTGGGCCCGCTCTTGAACAGCTTCCCTTCCTCTATGCATAGCTGTTACTTCTTCCTCTTGTGAGACTCCCCTTCTGGCAGCCTTTTCCTCTTACTCTTCAATGTTTCTTCTATGGGCTGGAAAATTGAGATGAAGCTTGTTAACATGGGTGGTTCAAGTCTGGGAAGCTTAATGCTGAACTTTCTTCTAGCTGTTCAGGCCGTTTTGCTATGGTCTTCCCTCTGATTCTGCATGGGTGAGCTTGCTGGATAGCAAGGACCCTGCAGGCCAGATGTACTTAGCAAAGGAGAGTTTCCTATGAAATTCTCTTTCCTACACACATTTCTCCTCGGAGGGATTTTGTTCCTTAGGGGTTCCCTGTTTGTTGATAGGTGTTTGGACCCTGGTATTCATCTGTCCTCCCTTTGGCAGTAGTCCCCGAGGTTTCGGGAGGCTGGGCTGGCAGTGTGGCTCTGCTGTGGGAAGGTCGAGGTATTGTGGAGGAAAGGCAGGCTGGCTGGCATCTGGCATATCTTGGGGGACACTTGTCCAGGCCAGGAGTATGTCCCTGGATGATTCACTCCTGTGCCACTCTGTGACTCAGTTTCCCCAGGTGTGACCAGGGCTGCCAGCTGACAGGTAGAGCTGTTCTGAGATCCTCACCTACTGTGATTAAGAAATAAAGAGGCTTGTGGCTTCAGTCATTCTTTATGGCTCTCTTCTAGGTCACTACGTGCTCTGGCCCCTCCACCTCCTGGGTCAAAGCACCCAAGGCAGGGCTGAGGAGGTTGGGCCAGAACTGGTTGGCGGGCACGTGGGCACATTGTCAGAGATGGCTACCAGCCTCCTCTCCCTTCTTTCTCTGTTGCAGCTGCCTTGGCGAATGGTGCAGGGGTCAGAGCCATGTCGGACCAGTTACTACTGGGCCTCACAGGTGGCCTGACTCTGTTACTGCTCCTGACACTGCTGGCCTTTGCCGGGTACTCAGGGCTGTTGGCTGGGGTGGCAGTGAGTGCCGGCTCACCCCCCCATCCCTACAAGTTCCATGTGGAGCCCTATGGTTAGACTGGGTGGCTTTTCACCAGAGCTGCAGCATCTCCCCCAAACTCTGCTCCATCGCTGTCCACTAGGACAACCCCGCATGGTAAGGAGCCTCCATGGGGTTCTGCCCCATGGATGGACCTAGTGGGCCAGGGCTTCTTTGGGGAGGGTAGTTTTGGTTGCTGAGGAAATGGTAGGAAAATCCTCAAGCTGGCCCTGCAGGCCCCTCCTGTGTGAGCTTGAAGCGCCTTCCAGATTTAGCCTGGACTTCTGCTCCAGGAATCCATTTGCAGGCTTTCTACTTGCCTGGGTCTGGTTCCCCTTGACCATGGCTACTCATGGATTTTCAAATGCAGTGGATGATACCACTATGAGTCCCTAGCTTCTGCCAGGACTTCAGTCCCCTGCTGCCTCTTCTTGTCATCCCTCTTTCCATCTCTGTTTAGGGTCAGTGCTGTCAACCCAAGCCATTCAGATTCTGGGCACTCTTTGGGGTTACATCATGCTGTTTCTGTGCTTTCCACCCCTCAGCTCTCCTGCTGTAGTTGTAGGCTCTTGAGGGCTAAGACGGCAGGGTTGGGGGGCTCCAGAATGGCTGAAGAGATAAGATTCCAAGCCCCATGCCCAGGGTATATGGCATTTCGTTAGACCTCAAGCCGCCTAGTTGGGAGAGGGCCTGGGGGGTCTAGTGGAACCAGATGAGCAGCTCAGAATGTCCAGAACACTGGAGTCATAGATGAACCCAGCATCACTAGCACCCTATGGGCATCAAGCTGTTCTTACAACCCATGGTGAGTCAAGCTTGCCAATGTAGCCTCCTGCTATGTTATGGGGTAGCGCTGCCATAGCTGGATGGGCTGGCAGTTCTGCCAAGGGTTCTTCAGCCTCTAATACTGAGCCATGCCAAATCAAGCACTAGGAATCCCCAATTCTGACTTTTTTTGCCTGGAATGCTCAAGTGGACAAACCCTACGGCCTACCCAATGTCTGCTGACCCGGCTCACCGGGCAGTCAGTTCAAACAGGGTGTGCTGGTTCCCTCTCTGTCCCAGGTTCTGCTCTACACCTACACTTTGCAGATGAATCAGACCTAGCCCTGCCCTCATACAGCGGGATAATTTAGGAATCAGAGAGACCGAGGGGTTGAGGAGGATTTATTATTATTATTATTATTATTATTATTTAGGTGAGCCGGCCCAGTCAGATTAACATCCAAAAAGACTAAGCCTCGAACAAAGAGTCAGGTTACCTTTTTTTTTTTTTTTGAGACGGAGTCTCGCTCTGTCGCCCAGACTGGAGTGCAGTGGCGCGATCTCGGCTCACTGTAAGCTCCGCCTGCCGGGTTCACGCCATTCTCCTGCCTCAGCCTCTCCCAGTAGCTGGGACTTACAGGCGCCCGCCACTACGCCCGGCTAATTTTTTGTATTTTTAGTAGAGACGGTGTTTCACTGTGGTCTCGATCTCCTGAGTCAGGTTACCTTTTAAGCATTTTGTGGGACAGGGGGAAATCTGTGCAGAGGGAAGCATATTACAGAAGCGAGAAACAAAAACAGTTATTCAGTGGAGACATGCATTACATCATTTCTTACTTTTCAAGGAAAGACATGTTTTATGACTTGAGTTTATCTGTCTAGTGACCTTGCAGCTGCACAGCTACAGAAACAGGGTCTTCACAATGCCTGGGAAAGGGAGAGATAAGGCTCACTAGCCACAGACAGAAAAACAGACAGCTAATTTTTAAAGTACTCCACCTCTTTCTCTTCCTCAGGGGGAATTGGGTTTTCTAACATACAACTGAGTTTTTGCTGACACATTCTTTAATTTCTTTTAATTCCTGTTCTAGTATAAGACAAAGCTGTGCCCCAACCTCCTTGGTCACATGTTGTCAGGACCTCCTGAGGCTGTGTCACAGGTGTGTCCTCAACTTTGGCAAAATAAACTTTCTAAATTGAGACCTGTCTCAGATACTTTTGAATTCACACTACTAATTTCAGGTAGAATTTTAAATTCTTAACATAGAAACAAATAAGGGCAGGCGTGGGGGCTCACGCCTGTAATCCCAGCACTTTGGGAGGCCGAGGGGTGTGGATCACGAGGTCAGGAGTTTGAGACCAGCCTGGCCAACATCGTGAAACCCTGTCTCTACTAAAGATAAAAAAAAAAAATTAGCCAGGCGTGGCGGCATATACGTGTAATCTCAGCTACTCAGGAGGCTGAGGAGAATCTCTTGGAATCGGGAGGCGGAGGATGCAGTGAGCTGAGATCACACCATTGCACTCCAACCTGTGCGACAGGGCGATACTCCGCCTCAGAAAAAAAAAATAAATAAATAAAAATAAAAATAAAAAAAGAAACGAACAGCCGGGCGCGGTGGCTCACGCCTGTAATCCCAGCACTTTGGGAGGCTGAGGCGGGTGGATCACGAGGTCAGGAGATCGAGACCACGGTGAAACCCCGTCTCTACTAAAAATACAAAAAAATTAGCCGGGCCTGGTGGCGGGCGCCTGTAGTCCCAGCTACTCGGAGAGGCTGAGGCAGGAGAATGGCGTGAACCCGGGAGGCGGAGCTTGCAGTGAGCCGAGATTGCGCCACTGCACTCCAGCCTGGGTGACAGAGCAAGACTCCGTCTCAAAAAAAAAAAAAAAAAAAAAAAAAAAGAAACGAACTAATTAAACTGAGAAAAATTAACAAAGGTATGCTCAAATTTACTGACAGAATTACGGGTAAATCTAATTAGATTCTATCCATTTTAAGTAAATAAGAAAAAAAAATTACGAAGGAGCCTTTACCTTTGGGAAATGAAAAAACCACTTTTGACCAGTTGTTCCCCACAGGTACACACCCCAGTTCCCAGCCAAGCCAGGACCGCCTGTGCCGGTGCCTGGAGGGCGGAGCCCCTGCGGTCTGGGGTTGGGGTTTGGGTTCTGGCTCCGCGCGGTGGTCTGGATCGCGCCCGCCCTGCCTGGGCTCCCAGCCCGAAGGACGGAGCGGGTGCGGGGCGGGCGGGCTGCGAGCCACACCGGGTGCGGGCGGGACGGGCGGGGCTGGGGTGGCGGTGGCTCGGATTCAGAGCCAGCTCTGCCGTGGGGCTGGCTGGGGCAGGCTTCCCGCTCTGGGAAATTTGCCCCCGCTGTCCCTGCCAGTGGCGGCCCCGCCTTGGAGCCCTGGCCACGGAGCCGCGCGGGGCGGCAGACAGGCGAGTGGGAAGGGACCAGCGGGCGGAGGAGGGGCGGCCCTGCAGGCGACGGGGGGACTGGAAAGGGCGCCTTGGTGGGAAAAGGCGCTGACGGGTGATCGTCCCCACCGGACCAGCCCCGGGGATCTGCTGCGGCCCTCTCTGAAATTCACAGCCAGAGCGGGCGCACTGGAGTGTGTGGCGCCTGACGCCCTAGTGTCCCCACCCAAGTGCGAGGCCCCCGAGGGTAGCCTGGCCCAGGGGCGTCCACAGTCCAGACCCCAGACCCCAGACCCCAGGTCCTGGCCAGATTCGCCAAAGTCAAAGGCTGGAATCTGGAAGGCGGATGTGAGGGTGTCAGCTAAGTCCAGCCCCTGCCGGGCGGTGGCCAGCATAACGCGGTGACACTCTCTGGAGCCCCCACTGCCAGCACCCTGCTGTCAAGCCCGCTAGGCTAAGGGATCCGTCTGCCCCTAGAAGTGCGCACCCAACGCCAGGCAGAGGGAGCCGGCGTGGGGTTGCTGGCGGTCAAGGTCACCGGAGATGAGGAGGATCTTCTAGGAGGGGCCCCGGGGCCACAGAACGGGAGGGGAGTGTGCGCCGAGCCCACCTTGCAAAGACGCTCTGGTCCCCGAGGGGCGGCACCTTCGGCCTCCAGCCAAGTCGCCGAGCGCTCCTAGTGCTGCCTGCCCGGCACCTGCACTCCAGACTCCTGGCTGCCAAACAAAGAGGAAGCCAGCCCCCTCGGAACAGGCCACTCTCAGCTTGGGCGAGGGAAGCACAGACACCCCCATCCCTAGCCTGGCAGCCACACACAGGAAGGCCGTCACCTGACAATTGCGGGGGGTCCTGAGTTATTGACAGGTGAATGTGCTGGGAATGAAGCCTCCTGGGCCTGGGAGGGAGGGGCGGGCTGGCTGGAGGGCTGTGAATGCCTGGACCTCTGGGGCTCCAGGCTGCCAGTGGCCTGACCAGACTCCCGGTGTCCTCCTCCAACCTCAGTTTCCTCACCTGTCCCGGAGGACGAATATGGCAGGGCTGTTTCGGTGATTAGGCCGGATAATCCTGGTAAACGTTTATTAGCCTGCCTGGTCTGGATATTATTTTTTCTGACTTTGTTAAGAAACTTTGCTGCCCAATGTCTGCTCTTGGAAAGTGAGTTGGGGAGGCAGGAAGGCAGGACTCTCACCCTTGGCTTCAGAGTCCCTTCCGGGTGCCCCCTGCCCTTAGGCTCCGTGAAAGCACAGAGCTGGCAAAAGTCCCCTACCCAAGACAGCTGCAGAGTCCAGAACCAGAAGATCTTGTTTTCTGATCCAAGAGCCTTTTCTTACTCCAAAATCGAAATCTCTTTGAGTGGTCAGCTTCAGACAGGAGTCTGAATTTGATTGTTTTTCTCTAGGGTTGACCCAAGGCCCTTATGATGAAGTGTTGCTCCATCCCCTTTCCACCCTTTTTCCTGCCCTAATGCGTCGGGGGTCCTTAGCCGTAGTGACCTGGAATTGGGAGCAAGGTTCCCCAGGCAGGGCATATTGGCCTCCTCAGCAGGCTGGCCTGGCCTTGGCCTGATAAACATCAGTCCTGGGGCAAAAGACCCAAGGCAGAGAGATCTCCCACCCCCCCACTTTCATATGCTGCAGCCATTTAAGGGGCTGTGGTGACCTCTCAGGGTCCCCTAGCCTGCAGGATGGAATTTAACATTTTGCCACGGAGGGGGAAACTGAGGCACAGGGCTAGTGAGTGAAAAACTCAGAAAGACTCTGTGACTGGGAAACACTCCCCAGGCCAAGGTCCCTACAGGACTCAGCCCCTTTTGGGTTGCGCCAGTGGTTGGCATGTGCACCCTGGTTGTCGTCTGTACCTTTCTGGGGGTGAGGGTGGGTGTTCTGGCAGGACAAGGTCTATGACCCACGGGGTAGAGAGACATTGTCCCCTTTCCCTGGCCTTGGGCAGAGCAAGAGTTCTGTTCTCTAATGTATGTAAGGACCAGTGCCTGTGTGAGTGGAGGTGGGACCCCTTTTTTCTTGATTAAATAAAACCCTTCCTGGGGCTGCTTAGGGGATTCTGGGGCTTGTGTACCTGACAGTTGGGTGTGGCATCTGGGTACTCATCTTGTCTGTGCCTTGCTGTCACTTCTCCAGGGACAGTCACACACTTCTCTCTTAGTCCCCACACATGCCCAGTCCCTTACTTTTTCACCTGGCATCCCCCTCCCTGAATCTCTCAACTCAGCCACTGCCACATCTCCCAAGGGACCCTGTAATCCCCGGGATGGGATTGCAGGCGGCGGTGACCCTGTTGCCCGCCTCTGTCTGAAGTTGGGGTCCCTGGCCTCTGCCTGCACCTAGTGGACAGGGAGGGTGAACTGGTCAAGGATAGGCTCTTGGCCTAGCACAGGGCCCTTCTCTGCACCTCCACATATACTGGTGGAGGCTCCAGTCATGGCTGGCCTGGGGGTTGCTCTGTGTTGTGTCTCAGATAACAGGAGATGAGCAGATCCCAGGAGAGGAGCACATCCTGAAAGAGAATCTGAATTTTCCAACCCAGCTGAACCCTCGGCCCCTGCCCTTGAACACACATTCTGGTTTTCTCACCGAGTCCCTGCTTGCTCCTGCCCACCTGGCCATCCCAGGCAGGTGACTGGTGTTTCTGCCCCATGTGTGCTTTGGCTGGGAGGGTCACTGGTGGGCCACCATTCAGAAGGCACTGAAATCAGCCTCATTATCTGGGGTGTCACACGAAGTTCTTGGTCTCACAGCCAATGAAATCTAGGGTGCAGACACTCCAAAGTGAGGTTAGAGCAGAATTTAATAAGCGAAAGGCAGGAAGCTTTCTGGCACGGAGAGGACCCCCAGGAAAAAGAGTTGCAGTTTTAAAGTGAAATGCCCAAGGGATTTTATAAACAAGCTGGTCGTGAGAGGTGCTTCATTTACATAAGGTGCGAAAAACCAGTCAGGACTAGGTGTGTCATTGTGTCCTTTGCATAAGGTGCAAACTTCTGACAGTCCCCACTCCACACTCCAACCTTTATTTTTTTGAGACGGAGTCTTGCTCTGTCGCCAAGCTGGAGTGCAGTGGCATGATCTCAGCTTACTGCAACCTCTGCCTCCTGGGTTCAAGGCCTCAGCCTCCCAAGTAGCTGGGACTACAGGCACGCTCCTGAGTAGCTGGGACTACAGGAGTGCTCCCGAGGAGCTGGGACTATAGGCGCGCACCACCACGCCCAGCTAATTTTTGTATTTTTAGTAGAGACGGGGTTTCACCATGTTGGCCAGGGTGGTCTCGATCTCTTGACCTCGTGATCCAACCACTTTGGCCTCCCAAAGTGCTGGGATTAGCCACTGGCATGAGCCACTGCGCCCGGCCCCACTCCAACCTTTCTAGTGTGCCTGCAGGCTCCTTAGCGTGAGTTACTCCATGTTGCTTAAATCTTCCTACCGTGCGTGTGTAAAAAGAAGTGGGTGGCAGAACCCTCCAAGGTGAACGTGCCTGATTCAGAGTAGCTCTTTTTTATCCGTGCTGTTGCAGGCACTCCCCTTGTGCAAGCCTCCTTGTCTGAATATTTTCAAAAAGAGAGAGAAATTTGCTCACTGGGGTCCTCTGTACATCAGTGAAACTTCCTGATCACACAGCAGGCTCCTTTCTGTGTTAGAACTTGTCTCCATTATCTGTGCTTCCAGCCTGATCGTTTTTTTGTTGTTTTTTTTTTTTTTTTTTTTTTTTGAGACTGTCGCCCAGGCTGGAGAGCAGTGGCGCAATCTCGGGTCACTGCAAGCTCCGCCTCCCGAGTTCGCGCCATTCTCCTGCCTCAGCCTCTCCGAGTAGCTGGGACTACAGGCGCCCGCCACCACGCCCGGCTAATTTTTGGTATTTTTTAGTAGAGACGGGGTTTCACCGTGGTCTCGATCTCCTGACCTCGTGATCCGCTGGCCTCGGCCTCCCAAAGTGCTGGGATTACAATCGTGAGCCGCCGCGCCCGGCCCTTAGTTGATTTCTTTCTCTCCCCTCTCTAAGTACCATCTGGTGGTGGGCAGCCTTGAGTCACTGTGGTCTCTCCACAGCCTGCTGGGCTCTCTGCATCTCCCCAGTGGTCACCATTATCCACTCTTGGAGGCAGCGCAGAGCTGTGCGAGGCGCCTCTTTCCAGCTTCTGTCCATCCGCTCATGTGTGTGTCAGGGTCCTCCTCTGAGAGACTGGGGTATCTCTGCAGGCAGATGGCAGTGAAGTCACCATGCTGGGGGGGCTACCTCCTCCTTGTCTTGGGCCCTGTTGATGCTCCTGGGAGCCTTTTTCAGCCCAGGAAAGAGACCTCAAAAGGCCAGCACTCTCCCTACACAGGAGAAGGAACTGAGGCTTGCAGTTAGACAGAAGAAGCCTTTGAAATGGGGTTGACCCAGATAGGCCTCCGTCTCCCACTTCTCTTATGGCCTTCACATGCCAGGCCCCTGACTGGACTCAGACCCAGTAGATAAGAAGCTGCTGGCCAAGCCAACCACCCAACTCATTCGCTTCAACTGTGCAGACACCAGCCATCCTACTTCCTCCATTTCCTGGAAGAAAAACCACAAGAGGTTTCATAAAAAGCATCACATCAGGGCATCAAGGTTGGCCTGGTGGCAAGGGTGTGACCCTTGGACTTGTGAGCAAGTGGTGGTGGGGTCTAAGGTAGAGGGCTCTGCAGGGCAGGACCTGTGATCCAGTCCACTCACCTGAGCATCCACCCACAGTTGCGACACTAGCCGTGGAGCCTGGTTATGGAGAGTGTGGTGGAGAATGAGTTCGGCAGCATCCTGCAGATGGACATGATGGACATGATGGGTGAGGGCTGCAGACTCAGGCAGTGAAGAAGCCGGCCAGCCCTCATGTGCCCCTGCAGAGTGCTCTCCTCAATGGCCATTCTGCATACACGGCTGCTGGTCAACCAGACTGTGGTGCTGGGCAATGAGGTGAAGCTCCACCGTGAGGTGTGCAGGGACTTAGTATGTGGGGGCAAACAGCAGCAAGGTGGGCACCAATGTCATGCCCTCCTCACCATGCTCAAGGTGGGTGCTGCTGCCAGCTGGGTGCAAGTGGTAGGCAGGCTGTGGGGGGCTCCACTTCACTGAAATCTTCCACCATTATAGAAGTTTTAGAGTAGCCTGCAAAAGATAAATTTATGGCACAGCCAATCATCTGCCGTGAGCAGTTCTAGATATAAACTTGCTGCTGGTTCATACCATCTTCTATGAACCATAGTCTGAACTTAGATGCAGTTTTTTGTGTATTTTTTTTTTTTTTCAGAGATAGAGTCTCGATCTGTAGCTAGGCTTGTGTGCAATGGGGTGATCTTGGCTCACTGCAACCTCTGCCTCCCAGGTTCAAGCGATTCTCCTGCCTCAGCCTCCTGAGTAGCTGGGATTACAGGCACACGCTGCTATGCCCGGCTAATTTTTGTATTTTCAGTATAGATGGGGTTTCACCATGTTGACCAGGCTGGTCTTGAACTCCTGACCTCAGGTGATCTACCCATCTCGGCCTCTCAAAATTCTGGGATTACAGGCGTGAGCCACCAAGCCCAGCCAAAGCAGTTTCTCTTAAAGTAACAATATATGTGTCAGTCAATAACAGTGGGAATGACTCCTGTGACTATTGTGTCTCGTAATCCTTTCAAAAACGTTTGCTTCTCCCTCTGCAACTTTATGCTCTATGAATTCACACTGAGTAAAGAACTCTTGGGCCGGGCGCGGTGGCTCACGCTTGTAATCCCAGCACTTTGGGAGGCCGAGGCGGGCGGATCACGAGGTCAGGAGATCGAGACCACGGTGAAACCCCGTCTCTACTAAAAATACAAAAAATTAGCCGGGCGCGGTGGTGGGCGCCTGTAGTCCCAGCTACTCGGAGAGGCTGAGGCAGGAGAATGGCGTGAACCCGGGAGGCGGAGCTTGCAGTGACCCGAGATTGCGCCACTGCACTCTAGCCTGGGCGACAGAGCGAGACTCCGTCTCAAAAAAAAAAAAAAAAAAAAAAAAATCAAAATGCAGGCCAGGCGGGGTGGCTCACACCTATAATCTCAGCACTTTGGGAGGCCGAGGCAAGTGGATCACCTGAGGTTAGGAGTTTGAGACCAGCCTGGCAAACATGGCAAAACCCCGTCTCTACCAAAAATTGAAAAATCAGCCGGGCGTGGTGGCAAACGCTTATATTCTCAGCTACTGGAGAGGCTGAGACACGAGAATCGCTTGAAGCCAGGAGGCTGAGGTTGCAGTGAGCTGAGATCACACCATTGCATTTCAGCGTGGGAGACAAAGTGAGACCACGTCCTAAAAAAAAAAAAAAAAAAAAATCAAAAGACAACTTCAAGATGTACTCAAATATTTTACTAAATTGCAGCAGAATGAAATGTCTTCCGGCTGGGCGCTGTGGCTCACGCCTGTAATCCCAGCACTTTGGGAGGCCGAGGCAGGTGGATCACCTGAGGTCAGGAGTTCCAGACCAGCCTGGCCAACATGGTGAAACCCCATCTCTACTAAAAATACAAAAATTAGGCATGTGATGGCACGAGCCTGTAATCCCAGCTACTCGGGAGGGTGAGCCTGGAGACTCGCTGGAACCCAGGAGGCAGAGGTTGCAGTGAGCCAATATGGCACCACTGCACTCCAGCCTGAGTGATAGAACGAGTCTCTGTCTTGAAAGAAAGAGAGAGAGTCAGAGAGAGAGAGAGAGAGAGGAAGGGAAGGGGGAAGAGGGAAGGGGGAAGGGGGAAGGGGAAAGGGAAGGGAAGGGAAGGGAATGTCTTCTTAGCAGATCTGTCTATAGTCACTTAATTTCAAGGTAAGAGGTTGGTGCAGGCACAGTAGTTATAGTCAGTGTTGAAAATCATAAATAGGCCAGGAGTGGTGGCTCATGCCTGTAATCCCAGCACTTTGGGAGGTGGAACCGAGGCGGGTGGATCATCTGAGTTCAGGAGTTCGAGAATAGCCATGGTCAACATGGTGAAACCCCGTCTCTACTAAAAATACAAAAATTAGCCGGACGTGGTGGCGGGTGCCTGTAATCCCAGCTACTTGGGAGGCTGAGACAGGAGAATTGCTTGAGCCTGGGAGGCGGAGGTTGCAGTGAGCCAAGATCTCGCCATTGCACTCCAGCCTGGACAATAAGAGCGATGCTCCGTCTCAAAAAAAACAAAACAAAACAAAAAATCATAAATAGCCCACACATATCAAAAAGTACTTACATACATCTTAAGATTAAAGTCATATATTTTCATCTCATGACAACTTCAATTGAATACAAAAACTATGTCTCTATATTTCCCAGTTTGTTATTGATATTAAAATTATTTTATATTGTGTATCTATTAACATATTTATATGGATTTACATATTGTTTTTTATATTCTATAAAACTGCCTTAAAGGTTTTATGTACCATCATTTTGTTTGTTTGTTTGGTTTTGTTTTGTTTTTGAGATTGAATCTTGCTCTATTGCTTAGGATGGAGTGTATGGATGTGATCTTGGCTCACTGAAACCTTCACCTCCTAGGTTCAACAATTCTTCTGCCTCCACCTCCATAGTAGCTGGGATTACAGATGCCTGTCACCAAGCCTGGCTAATTTCTTGTATTTTTTAGTAGAGATAAGATTTCACAATGTTGGCCAGGCTGGTCTTGAACTCCTGACCTCAGATGATCCACCTGCCTCAGCCTCTCAAAATGCTGGGCTTACAGGTGTGAGTCACAGCATCTGCCTGGTTGCTTTTTATCTCACTATTCAGTGTTTCATATCAATACAAAGATTGACACATCTAGATATAAACATACAAAGGAAGAAAAACACTCACATGGATAATTATATAAATATTTCTATCTAAATATTTAGGTCGACAAAACACATTCCCGAAAAGAAATTTTTAACTTTTTCGCATGCACTAAAGATGCCGATGTACAATTTGTATTTTTTTTTTTTTTTTTTTTTTTGAGAAGGAGTCTTGCTCTTTCACCCAGGCTGGAGTGCAGTGGCGTGATCTCGGCTCACTGCAGGCTCCGTCCCCCGGGGTTCACGCCATTCTCCTGCCTCAGCCTCCCGCGTGGCTGGGACTACAGGCGCCCACCACCTCGCCCGGCTAATTTTTTTGTATCTTTTAGTAGAGACGGGGTTTCACCGTGTTAGCCAGGATGGTCTCGATCTCCTGACCTCGTGATCCGCCCGCCTCGGCCTCCCAAAGTGCTGGGATTACAGGCGTGAGCCACCGCACCTGGCCCAATTTGTTCTTTTTTCTTTTGCTAAATAACATGTCAGAATGGAACATAGTTATACAATGTTGTTTATGTAAATATCAACAAAGCTCTGTCTTCAAGGGCAAGGCCACAGAAATAAGCTGAAAATACAAAGTCATATAACACATCTGTCCAGGATATTATTTCAGCATTCTGCGTGTCTCCTCAGTGTGTGTATATTCTGCTCACATCCACCATTTGGGGCCTGTCTTGACAAAGCCACAGTCATCATTTAGATAATGGATGATTGTATCCACCTGGGCTGAGCTACTTGGCTGGTTGGAATCACCTGGGCTGTGCAAATTGACTGATTGCAATCACCCAGTTTCTGCTAATTTACATTTTCAATTTATCTCAGCTTCAGGGGTAGAATACGGAGATGTCATCTGACCTACTTTATTTCTGAGGTTTTTTTTAAGGGTCGTATGCAGAAATAAACATTTCATAGACATACCCATGTGACTTATTTTCTGTGTATATGTTTATCTAGCCACCTATTTTATATCTATATGTACAGAAAGTAGCCTACAAAATAAACTTGATCAGAGGTTAATTCCATTTTCTTTACCTACAGATTAGCTAAATCAATCAGCTGCTGAGCTCTGAAGATTTAGTCAAACCAAGCCACACACCACATTACATTTTTTTCATAAATGTAAAAATGTCTTTAATAACCTGGAACCTGGGTGTTTTTAATTCTGGTCTCATTAAACCAGCCCAGTGAGGTTTGTTCATCTATCTGGGAACTGCCAGAAATGCTTGACACCAGTGGGCTGAGGCTTCCTCACAAAGATTTGACCTGGCAAATAACAGCCACCTGTGACACAGCAGTGACTGTTCAGTACCACCCATTAGAAATGTGGCCAAGTACCATGTACCATTATATTTGCTTCCATCATCACCAACTGTCTTCTAAAAAGAAACCTAGAATTCCTTTTCATTACCGTAAATACCCAACTTCTGCCACAAAGACAAAAAGACAAGAGTGTGATTTTACATCACACAGTCTTGGGAATAAATACAGTTCTTGTCTTGATGAAAGTTCTAAGGAGAAAAAATAAGTATTTTCATATTTAGATTAGGACCTTTGGACTGGTGCTGGTTCATCTCCCACCCTACATGCAACAATAAAAGTCAACCATGACATGATAGTAAATAACTCCAATGGCCTTAGTAAGTATTGATCTTCCAGAAGTGCACGACAAAGCCTAGTGCTTTCTTTGAATATATTAAGTGCAGCAGAAGATATATCAGAGCATTCCTCTATTTCTTTACTATTCTAGACATAGTATTCTGTAGGGAAAATATTTTATACATGTATGAAAGGTTTTTTATTACTGTTTGTAGCAATAGCTATCAATACTTCTACATTCAACATCTTTATAACGTTTAAATATAAATACAAAGATTGTTACAGCTTCATTCATTTATTTATACATACTTAGATATACATATGAATATATATACACATGGTAGCTACATAAACACAAACTTATATGGAGGTGTCTACATAAATATTAATGTATACATACAGTATTTTCCCACTTTTTAAATTATAGAGCATATACTAAGGACACAAATGCAGAATTAATTGCCTTCTGTTTTGCTCAATAGCATGTCAGAATAAAACATAGCCATACGGCCAGGCGTGGTGGCTCAAGCCTGTAATCCCAGCACTTTGGGAGGCCGAGGCGGGTGGATCACAAGGTCAAGAGATCGAGACCATCCTGGCTAACATGGTGAAACCCCGTTTCTACTAAAAGTACAAAAAATGAGCCGGGTGTGGTGGCGGGCGCCTGTAGTCCCAGCTACTCGGGAGGCTGAGGCAGGAGAATGGCCTGAACCCGGGAGGCAGAGCTTGCAGTGAGCCGAGATTGCACCACTGTACTCCAGCCTGGGCTACAGAGCAAGACTCCATCTCAAAAAAAAAAAAAAAAGAAAGTATGCAAAAGAAAACAAAATATAATCAAAGCATGCTGGCACAAGATTAAATGAAAATTAAGGAAGTAAAATAGAAAATGAGAAAAATATAACTACTACAAACACATAAAACAGTAACAATATAACTGGTAATAACAACTTATTTTTTAAGCAATTATTTTAAATATAAATTAGTTAAACTACTTAATAAAATGAAATGTAATCTTAGGACTTTGGAAGGCCAAGGTGGGCTGATCACTTGATCTCAATAGCTCAACAGCAACCTGGGCAACATGGCAAAACTCTGTCTCTACAAAAAATACAAAAAAGCTAGCTGGGTTTGATGGCAAAAACGTGTAACCCAGCTATTTGAGAAGCTGAAGTGAGAGGAACATCTGAGTTTGGGAGGTTCGGGCAGCAGTGAGCCCTGCAAATCAGCCTGGTTAACCAAGTGAGACCCTATTTGACGTGCAAATGAGGTTTGGTGTGGGGGCTCACGCCTGTAATCTCAGCATTTTGAGAGGCCGAGGCAGGTGAATCACAAGGTCAGGAGTTTGAGAGAAGACTGGCCAATAAGGTTAAACCCTGTCTCGATGAAAAATACAAAAATCAGCCAGAAGTTGTGGCACGCGCCTGTAGTCCCAACAATCTGGGAGGCTGTGGCAGAAGAATTGCTTGAACCTGGGAGGCAGAGGTTGCAGTGAGCTGAGATCGTGCCACTGCACTCCAGCCTGAGCAGCAGAGCGAGACTCCGTCCCCCCCCCGCCACCCAAAAAAACAAAAACCTTCACTAGAGAAACACTAATGTGAAACTTCAAAACAGGCCGGGCGCGGTGGCTCACGCTTGTAATCCCAGCACTTTGGGAGGCCGAGGCGGGCGAATCACGAGGTCAGGAGATCGAGACCACGGTGAAACCCTGTCTCTACTAAAAATACAAAAAATTAGCCGGGCGTGGTAGCGGGCGCCTGTAGTCCCAGCTACTCGGAGAGGCTGAGGCAGGAGAATGGCGTGAACCCGGGAGGCGGAGCTTGCAATGAGCCGAGATTGCGCTACTGCACTACAGCCTGGGTGACAGAGCGAGACTCCATCTCAAAATAAAATAAAATAAAATAAAAATACAAAAAATTAGCCGGACGTGGTGGCGGGCACCTGTAGTCCCAGCTACTCAGAAGGCTGAGGCAGGAGAATGGCGTGAACCCGGGAGGCAGAGCTTGCAATGAGCCGAGATTGCGCCACTGCACTCCAGCCTGGGTGACAGAGCCAGACTCCGTCTCAACAAAAAAAAAAAAAAAAGAAAATACACAGTGTATGGCTGGGGGCGGTGGCTCACACATATAATCCCAGCACTTTTGGAGGCCGAGGCAGGCAGATCACCTGAGCTCAGGAGTTCGAGACCAGCCTCAACATGGAGAAACCCCGTCTCTAATAAAAATACAAAATTAGCCGGTCGTGGTGGTGCATGCCTGTAATCCCAGCTACTTGGGAGGCTAAGGCAGGATAATTGCTTGAATCTGGGAGGCCGAGGTCGCGGTGAGCACCATGGCACTCCAGTCTGGGCAACAAGAGCGAAACTCCGTCTCACAAAAAAAAAAAAAAAGCTGGGTGCTGTGGCTCACGCCTGTAAACCCAGCACTTTGGGAGGCCGAGGCAGGTGGATCACGAGATCAGGAGATCGAGACCATCCTGGCTAACACAGTGAAACCCCGTCTCCACTAAAAATACAAAAAATATTAGCCGGGCGAGGTGGCGGGGGCCTGTAGTCCCAGCTACTCGGAGAGGCTGAGGCAGGAGAATGGCGTGAACCCGGGAGGCGGAGCTTGCAGTGAGCCGAGATCGCGCCACTGCACTCCAGCCTGGGAGACAGAGTGAGACTCCGTCTCCAAAAAAAAAAAAAAATCAAAAGAAAAAAGAAAATATGCAGCGTATAATTTTAGTCTTTCAAATTGATTTGTTGTTGTTTTCAAACAAGATCTTACCATCACCCAGGCTGCAGTGCAGTGGCATAATTTTGGTTTACTGTAGGCTCCACCTCCTGGGCTCAAGTGACCCCTTCACCTCAGTTTCCTGAGTAGCTTGGACTACAGACATGCACTACCATGTCTGGCTAATTGTTTTCTTGTTTATAGTGTTAGGATCTCGCCATTTTGCCCAGGCTGGTCTTGAAATTTTGGCCCCAGTGGATCCTCTTACCTTGATCTCCTAAAGTGTTAAGATTATAGGCAAGAACCACTGTACCCAGTCAGTATTTTAAAATTTAATAAAACTTGCTATGTGCCCTAACAAAATACACCAGATGCAAATAAGAATATTGTGCATTATCTTGGTTTTGACTGGAGAGTTTTGTGTGTGTCTATGAAGCCTAGTTTGTCTATAATATGGTTTGGATGTCCATGTTCTCCAGACCTCATGCTGCAATATAAATCCTCAGTGTTGAATGTGGGACCTGGTGGGACACGTTTGGGTTATGGGGGCAAATTTTTCATGAATGGCTTGATACATCCTCCTGGTAACCAAAAAGTTTACACTCTATTAATTCAAATGAGAGCTGGTTCATTAAAAGAACCTGGCCTCTCCACCTCACACTTGCTCTGTCTCTTACCATATAATATGTCCAGTTACTCTTTACCTTCCACCATGATTTTAAGCTTCCTGAAATCCTCACCAGAAGCAGATGCTGACACACACTTATACAGTTTACCAAAGTGTGAGCCATCTAAACCTTTTTTCTTTATAAATTATGCACTCTCAAATATTCCTCTATATGCAAAATAATTAATATAGTCTACAATGTTGTCTAAGTTTTCTTTTTCTTATTTTTATCTAAATTTTCTACTTATTATTGCAAATGGTGTTTTGATGTCTACAATTATTATGTTGCTATGTATGACTTTCTTCACTTTTGTCAATATTTACTTTATATATTTTGGAGCCCTGATGTTATATACACATGTAAATATAGATAAATAAATATTATAGTTATAGATTCCTGGTAAATCAACTCACTTTAATATAATATAACATCAATCTTTGTCTCATGGTACTACCTGACTTAAAGCATATTCTGTCTAATATAATTATGACCACCTCACTCAATCGTGGTTACTATTTTCATGGAATGTACATTTTTTCATTCTGTTACTTTCAGCCTATTTGACTCAATGCTTAAATGAATCTCTTGTAGGCAGCATAGTGTATGCTTTTTAAAAAACCACACAGGCATTCTATTTCCTTTTATTTATTTATTTATTTATTTTATTTATTTATTTTTTTTTTGAGAGACCGAGTCTTGCTCTGTTGCCCAGGCTGGTGTGCAATGGTGCAATCTTGGCTCACTGCCACCTCCACCTCCCAGGTTCAAGCGATTCTCCTGCCTCAGCCTCCTGAGTAGCTGGGACTACAGGTGCGCGTCACCACACCCAGCTACTTTTTGTATTTTTAGTAGAGACAGGGTTCACCATACAGGCCAGGCTGGTCTCGAATTGCTGACCTCATGATCCTCCCGCCTCAGCCTCCCAAAGTGCTGGGATTACAGGTGAGAGCCACCATGCCTGGCTTCCTTTTTATATATATATAATTTTATGTATGTATGTATGTATGTATTTATTTATTTATTTATTTTTTTTGAGGCAGAGTCTCAATCTGTTACCCAGGCTGGAGTGCAGTGGTGCAATCTCAGCTCACTGCAACCTCCACCTCCCGGGTTCAAGTGATTCTCCTGCCTCAGCCTCCTGAGTAGCTAGGATTACAGGCACATGCCACCATGCCCAGCCAATTTTTGTGTTTTTATTTTTTTATTTATTTTTATTATTTTTTTTTTTTACATAAATTAACCCATTTATTATAGGCCAGTGACGTCTCAAAGAGTAGAGGAGCGTCTACTGGTCTTTCAACTCCTTCAGTCTTCTGATGGCGGACTTTACCGTGACAGCGGAAGTGGTATTGTACGTCCAGGCACAGCCAGCCACTGTCTTCATGCAGGAACCACAGTGCCAGATCCCCACAGCTCGTCTCTTCATTTTGGTTTTGCCACAGAAAGAGCAAGTGTACTTGGCGTGCTGGCTGATTTCAAATTTCTTCACCATTTTCCGGAGGGAGGCCCCATAGCGGGTCCCGTATTTACCGACGATCCCGACTTTCTTGGTACATTTGGCCATGCCGCCGCGACCTAGGTCCGAGCCCAGAGAGCTTGTGTTTTTAATAGAGACGTGTTTTTAATAGACGTGTGTTTTTAATAGAGTGTGTTTTAATAGAGTCTCGCTCTGTCACCCAGGCTGGAGTGCAGTGGCGCAATCTCGGCTCACTGCAAGCTCCGCCTCCCGGGTTCACGCCATTCTCCTGCCTCAGCCTCTCCGAGTAGCTGGGACTACAGGCGCCCGCCACCACGCCTGGCTAATTTTTTGTATTTTTAGTAGAGACGGGGTTTCACCGTGATCTCGATCTCCTGACCTCGTGATCCGCCCGCCTGGGCCTCCCAAAGTGCTGGGATTACAAACCTGAGCCACCGCGCCCAGCCCCTATTTGACTTTCTTAATTTTCATTTAAATTTGTACCGGCATGCTTTGAAATGTGGCTAAGTACCAAGTACCATTATAGTTGCTTCCATCATCACCATCTTTCTTCTAAAAAGAGACCTAGACTTATTTTTCATTACCATAAATACCCGACTTCTGCCACAAAGACAAAAAGACAAGAGTCTGATTTTGCATCACACACTCTTGGAAAAAAACCAGAGTTGTTGTCTTGATGGAAGTTCTAAAGACTAGGTGAGAGATTAAATCACTACGAGGAGCTAGATAATTGCTGTTCTACTAATAAATGTTCATTTTCATTTCTATATTGTCTCAAGTTGTGTTAATAATGAAGCAAAAACCTTTATGCAGATAATTTCAAAAAAACTTATTTTAATTTTTTAATTTTTTTAATTTTTTTGACCTTGAAAAAATCTGATTTTATTTTCTGAATGAAAAAGAAGTATTCCTTTTTTTTTTTTTTTTTTTTTGAGACGGAGTCTTGCTCTGTCGCCCAGGCTGGAGTGCAGTGGCGCAATCTCGGCTCACTGCAAGCTCCGCCTCCCGGGTTCACGCCATTCTCCTGCCTCAGCCTCTCCGAGTAGCTGGGACTACAGGCGCCCGCCACCACGCCCGGCTAATTTTTTGTATTTTTTAGTAGAGACGGGGTTTCACCGTGGTCTCGATCTCCTGACCTCGTGATCCGCCCGCCTCGGCCTCCCAAAGTGCTGGGATTACAAGCGTGAGCCACCGCGCCCGGCGAAAAAGAAGTATTTCATGTTAAACTTAGACTGTTTAGCTTTCCACTGATATCTCAGGATACTTTCCAGATATTGACAGTACTCAGAACTGTGTAAAAGTCAACCACCAATACCATGTTTTAAATAAAAAAGTTTAAATGTAAGACTAATGTCTTGGGGACATTACTAAATGTATGTCTAAGAAACCCTTCTCAAAGGTCAAAGTATTGGCAATTCTAATTTAAAAATTTAAAATTTTTAATTATTGGAAATTTAACTAACAATAGTTTCAAGAGCTAAGAATCAGATTGCTTTTTAAAACAGATTTTTTTTTTCCTGAGGGATTCATACTTGACAACAACTCCAGTTAAACATAATACTCCACCCAAATCCCAAATTTAAGTGCATTATGTCACCTTGGAATAGTGAAATTATAAAATGGTATTTCTAAATTATAATATTTATACATAATACACCATTTTAACTGTCACGTTTACCAGCAGAATTATGAAATCAAAAACAAATTCTACATTCAAGGGACAAATGATAAATGCTCTTTCATTGTTTTAAGAGTCCATTCAATTCTTTGTTGTTTTCTACTCCCGTATTTTAAAGTTATGACCAAAGGACAAAAGACCAAGTCAATCCCATTTCCCTCAACCCAATTGCCATTAGATACTGGCCCTACATATGCGTCCTTTAACAAGCCCCATTCTCAAAAGGCTGGGGATATTTATATAAGAATTTATTCCAAAGTGACTCTAAGATCCATGTTCCTAAGATCTAGTATTCATGTGTTCTGAGGCATGTCCAGCATGCAGGCAAACTTATCTGTTCATATTGAGGTAAAACAGACAAAAAACACTTTATATATATATATATATACACATGTATATATATATATATATTTTTTTTTTTTTTGAGACGGAGTCTTGCTCTGTCCCCCAGGCTGGAGTGCAGTGGCGCAATCTTGGCTCACTGCAAGCTCCGCCTCCCGGGTTCATGCCATTCTCCTGCCTCAGCCTCTCCGAGTAGCTGGGACTACGGGCCCCCGCCACCACGCCCGGCTAATTTTTTTGTATTTTTAGTAGAGACGGGGTTTCACCGTGGTCTCGATCTCCTGACCTCGTGATCCACCCGCCTCGGCCTCCCAAAGTGCTGGGATTACAAGCGTGAGCCACCGCGCCCGGCAAAAAACACTTAATATTAACAGAAGCTACATAATTAAAACTAACCTTTTGCTGCTTATTTAAGCTAATTATGTGTTCTTACCAAACAGAGACCTCAAGTCAATAATTTCTTTTGATTTTAGTCACTCCAAAATTAAGCCTCTTCTTTCAAAGCCATTATTAGTTTTTAAAAAATGTTTTAAAATGAAGAAAAATAGTTCTTTCCAGAACTTGTTGTCAGTCCTCTGAGCCCAAGCTAAGCCATCATATCCCCTGTGACCTGCTCGTACACATTCAGATGGCTGGTTCCTGCCGTAACTGATGACATTCCACCACAAAAGAAATGAAAATGGCCGGTCTTTGCCTTAAGTGATGACATTATCTTGTGAAATTCCTTCTCCTGGCTCGTCCTGGCTCAAAAAGCTCCCCCACTGAGCACCTCGTGACCCCCACTCCTGCCGGCCAGAGAACAACCCCCCTTTGACTATAATTTTCCTTTACCTACCCAAATCTTATAGAAGGGGCCCACCCTTATCTGCCTTCGCTGACTCTCTTTTCAGACTCAGCCCGCCTGAACCCAGGTGAAATAAACAGCCTAGTTGCTCACACAAAGCCTGTTTGGTGGTCTCTTCACACGGTCGTGAGAGAAACTTGTATTTTGTAATTAGTGTCATGCAATTTCTTTTTATTTTTCAAACTTAGAAACAACTCATGTATGGGCCGGGCGTGGTGGCTCAAGCCTGTAATCCTAGCACTTTGGGAGGCTGAGGTGGGCGGATCACGAGGTGAGGAGTTCGAGATCATCCTGGCCAACATAGTGAAACCCTGTCTCTACTAAAAATACAAAAAAATTAGCAGGGTGTGGTGGCGGGCGCCTGTAGTCCCAGCTACTCGGGAGGCTGAGGCAGGAGAATGGTGTGAACCCAGGAGGCAGAACTTGCAGTGAGCCGAGATGGTGCCACTGCACTCCAGTCTGGGGGACAGAGCCAGACTCTGTCTCAAAAAAAGAAATAACTCATGTATGGGTACTATTTGATATTTTTTTCAGAAAGGATTCATAAATAGGATTTTCTGACACTGGCAGGAAAGTCTGCTAACGTTTACAAAATACCAAAGATTCTTCTTTCAATCTTCAAAGATGGCTGAGAATTTACAGTTATTAGTTTTTCAGTACAAATAAAAAATTTAAATCTTGATTTTTTTGGCCAACATTTTGAACAGTCAAATTAGGTTTCAAATCAAAACAAACAAAACAACTAATGAAAATTACCCAATTGGTCAGGAGATCAAGACCATCCTGGCTAACACAGTGAAACCCTGTCTCTACTAAAAATACACAAAATTAGCCGGGTGTGGCGGTGGGCGCCTGTAGTTCCAGCTACCCAGGAGGCTGAGACAGGAGAATGGTGTGAACCCAGGAGGTGGAGCTTGCAGTGAGTTGAGATCATGCCACTGAACTCCAGCCTGGGCGACAGAGCAAGACTCTGTCTCAAAAAAAACAAAAAAAAAAAAGTAAAAAAAAGAAAATTACCCAATTGACAACCAGTCCCGTATTCCAATGTTATTTTTAAACCACCAATTATAACCTACTGCCAGTAATTATTTGTAATTACCTGCTTGTTTTATTAAGCACTGGTCAGTTATATAAAATAATAATTTGCAAGAATGATACTTGACAATGGGTTACCTTAATGCTTCCAGAATAAACAGAAGCATTAACAAAACTTTCATGCGCGTCCGTGTGAAGAGACCACCAAACAGGCTTTCTGTGAGCAACATGGCTGTTTATTTCACCTGGGTGCAGGCGGGCTGAGTCTGAAAAGAGAGTCAGCAAAGGGTGGTGGATTATCATTAGTTCTTATAGGTATTGGGATAGGCGGTAGACTTAGGAGCAATGTTTTGGGGAAAGGGGGTGGATCTCGCAAAGTACATTCTCAGGGGTAGGGAGAATTACAAAGAACCTTCTTAAGAGTGGGGGAGATTACAAAGTACATTGATCAGTTAGGGTGGGGCAGAAACAAATCACAATGCTGGAATGTCATCAGTTAAGGCTATTTTTACTTCTTTTGTGGATCTTCAGTTACTTCAGGCCATCTGGATGTATACGTGCAAGTCACAGGGGATGCCATGGCTTGGCTTGGGCTCAGAGGCCTGACAAAAACACCAGATCTTAAGCACTTTTAAATCTGTAATTTGAATTACCCAAAGGATTTTTAAATGTTACTTTTCCATTGAAGGATTGTACGGAGTCTATTCCCAGCTAACGTTGTTAATTTTAAAAAACATAAATTTTCTAAGCCACGTAGTACTGGAATACCACACTTGCTTTTTTTTATCATATGGAAACAGCTCCAGGCAGAGCACAAGTGGAAGAAAACCTGCCAAATCAAAGTACTGTAAATAAAATTCCTCTATGAACTCCAGTGAGAAAACCTCAAAAATGAAAATCAGAAGACCACCCACTGTTACCCTCCCCCGCAACAAAACCCACCCGAAACACTTTAGTTCTGAACCCAACATTTCCCTAAGATGTTCACAGGAGAAGCTTTAAGGTACTTAAAGTTGCAGCCATACAGTTGACAGCGCCACATTACAGGCTGGGCGCGGTGGCTCACGCTTGTAATCCCAGCACTTTGGGAGGCCGAGGCGGGCGGATCATGAGGTCAGGAGATGGAGACCACGGTGAAACCCCGTCTCTACCAAAAATACAAAAAAAAATTAGCCGGGCGTGGTGGCGGGCGCCTGTAGTCCCAGCTACTCGGAGAGGCTGAGGCAGGAGAATGGCCTGAACCCAGGAGGCTGAGCTTGCAGTGAGCCGAGACTGAGCCACTGCACTCCAGCCTGGGTGACAGAGTGAGACTCTGTCTCAAAAATAAAAAAAGATCCTTGATTTCAATTTTTCCCATTTTGGTGGTTGATCTGATAATAGGTCTTCCAACCAAAGCTGGGAAGATGTGATCTGGAAAGTTGGAGCCTGCATATCCACACTTCACAAACCCAGTGCTGTTGTCGCACACCACCACTTTCCTGCCCTGGCTGTCCATCGTCCGCCCTGGGAAGAGCTGCTGCCGCCTCACAACCTACAGCCGCCACCTCCTGGCCATTTTCTCTTCTTCCAAAACTTATTTTTAAATCAGCCATAATAGTAATCAAAGACAGAGAAATGAAGATTTTTAATATTCATAATTTATATTTTAAAACTAACATGCTTCTAGAAATAAAGAAGGAAAGGAAGAAAGATATATACAAACAAATAAAAGATAGCCTGGTCAACATGGTGAAAGCCTGCCTTTACTAAAAATACAATAATTAGCCTGGTGTGGTGGTGCACACCTGTAATCTCAGCTACTCAGGAGGCTGAGGCACTAGAATCACTTGAACCTGGGAGGCAGAGGTTGCAGTTAGCCGAGATTGGGCCACTGCACTCCAGCTTGGGTGACAGAATGAGACTCCATCTCAAACAAAACAAAACAAAACAAAACAAAACAAAACATAAACAGCCGGGCGCGGTGGCTCACGCTTGTAATCCCAGCACTTTGGGAGGCTGAGGTGGGCAGATCACGAGGTCAGGAGATCGAGACCACGGTGAAACCCCATCTCTGCTAAAAATACAAAAAATTAGCCGGGCTTTTCCGCACTATCTGTAGGGGGGTCCATATGGCATTGTTCTGGATTCCCGTCGTAACTTAAAGGGAAACTTTCACAATGTCCGGAGCCCTTGATGTCCTGCAAATGAAGGAGGAGGATGTCCTTAAGTTCCTTGCAGCAGGAACCCACTTAGGTGGCACCAATCTTGACTTCCAGATGGAACAGTACATCTATAAAAGGAAAAGTGATGGCATCTATATCATAAATCTGAAGAGGACCTGGGAGAAGCTTCTGCTGGCAGCTCGTGCTATTGTTGCCATCGAAAACCCTGCTAATGTCAGTGTTATATCCTCCAGGAATACTGGCCAGAGGGCTGTGCTGAAGTTTGCTGCTGCCACTGCAGCCACTCCAATTGCTGGCCGCTTCACTCCTGGAACCTTCACTAACCAGATCCAGGCAGCCTTCCGGGAGCCAGGGCTTCTTGTGGTTACTGACCCCAGGGCTGACCACCAGCCTCTCACGGAAGCATCTTATTTTAATCTACCTACCATTGCGCTGTGTAACACAGATTCTCCTCTGCGCTATGTGGACATTGCCATCCCATGCAACAACAAGGGAGCTCACTCAGTGGGTTTGATGTGGTGGATGCTGGCTCTGGAAGTTCTGCGCATGCGTGGTACCATTTCCCGTGAACACCCATGGGAGGTCATGCCTGATCTCTACTTCTACAGAGATCCTGAAGAGATTGAAAAAGAAGAGCAGGCTGCTGCTGAAAAGGCAGTGACCAAGGAGGAATTTCAGGGTGAATGGACTGCTCCAGCTCCTGAGTTCACTGCTACTCAGCCTGAGGTTGCAGACTGGTCTGAAGGTGTACAGATGCCCTCTGTACCTATTCAGCAGTTCTCTGCTGAAGACTGGAGCGCTCAGCCTGCCACGGAAGACTGGTCTGCAGCTCCCACTGCTCAGTCCACTGAATGGGTAGGAGCAACCACTGACTGGTCTTAAGCTGTTCTTGCACAGGCTCTTAAGCAACATGGAAAAATGGTCGATGGAAAATAAACATGTTTCTAAAAAAAAAAAAAAAAATTAGCCGGGCGTGGTGGCGGGCGCCTGTAGTCCCAGCTACTCAGAGAGGCTGAGGCAGGAGAATGGCGTGAACCCGGGAGGCGGAGCTTGCAGTGAGCCGAGATTGTGCCACTGCATTCCAGCCTGGACGACAGAGCGAGACTCCGTCTCAAAAAAAAAAAAAAAAAAAAAAAACATAAACAAAAATAAAACAATACAAAAGAGAAGGAAGGAAGTGGATTACTTATAATGGCTAATGTATGGAATCAACCTAAGTGTCCATCAATAGGTGAATGGAGGAAGAAAATGTGGTATATGTACCCAATGAAATGCTATTCAGCCAGCCCTTAAAAATAAGAAAGTCTTGTTATTTGCAACAATATTCATGAATGTGAAAAATATTATGCTAAGTAAAGTAAGCCAGCACAGAAAAACCATACACACACACACACACACACAAAATCTTTTTTTTTTTTTTTTTTTTGAGACAATCTCACTCTGTTGCCCAGGCTGGAGTGCAGTGGCGCGATCTTGGCTCACTGCAAGCTCCGTCTCCTGGGCTGACGCCATTCTCCTGCCTCAGCCTCCCAAGTAGTTGGGACTACAGGCACCTGCCACCACGCCTGGCTAATTTTTTGTATTTTTAGTAGAGACAGGGTTTCACCGTGTTAGCCAGGATGGTCTCGATCTCCTGACCTCGTGATCCGCCTGCCCTCAGTCTCCCAAAATGTTGGGATTACAGTCGTGAGCCACCACGCCCGGCCCATTCTTTTTTTTTTTTTTTTTTTTGAGATGGAGTTCATCTCTTGTTGCCCAGGCGATGGTGCAGTAACATCATCTCAGCTCACTGCAACCTCCGCCTCCTGGATTTAAGCAATTCTCCTACCTCAGCCTCCCCAGTACCTGTGATTACAGACACCCACCACCACACCTGGCTAATTTTTATATTTTTAGTAGAGACAGCATTTCGCCATGTTAGACAGGCTGTTCTCGAACTCCTGACCTCAAGTGATCCACCCACCTGGGCCTCCCAAATTGGTGAGATTAGAGGAGTGAGTCACCACACCCAGCCCACATAATTCTATTTGCATGTAAAGTGTAAAAAAAAATTAAACTCATCAGGCGCAGTGGCTCACACCTGTAATCTCAGCACTTTGGAAGATGAGGCAGGGAAATCCCAAGGTGAGGAGTTCGAGACCAGCCTGACAACATGGTGAAACCCCATCTCTACTTAAAAAAAAAAACAGAAATTAGCTAGGCGTGGTAGCACATGACTGTAATCTCAGCTACTCGGGAGGCTGACGAAGGAGAATCGCTTGAATCTGAGAGGTGGAGGTTGCAGTGAGCTGAGATCGTGCCATTGCCCTTCAGCCTGGGCAAAAGATTGAGACTCTGTCTCCAAAGAAAAAGAAAAAAATTAAGGCCTGGCGTGGTGGCTCACGCCTGTAGTCCCAGCACTTTGAGAGGCAGGTGGATCACGAGGTCAGGAGATCGAGACCATCCTGGCTAACACGGTGAAACCCCATCTCTACTAAAAATACAAAAAAAATAAATAAATAAAATTAAACTCATAGAAGTAGAAAGTACAATAATGAAAAAAAACAATCCTCTGTGGGGTTTTTTGTCTGTTTAAGAGAGCTTCTTCATGTTCTTTCAGGGATTTTTTTTTTTTTTTTTTTGAGACAGAGTCTTGCTCTGTCAGCCAGGCTGGAGTGCAGTGGCATGATCTCCTCTCACTGCAACCTCTGTCTCCCAGGCTTAAGCAATTCTCCTTCCTCAGCCTCCTGAGTAGCTGAGATTACAGGAGTGTGCCACCAAGCCCGGCTAATTTTTGTATTTTTAGTGGAGACGAGGTTTCACCATGTTGGCCAGGCTGGTCTCAAACTCCTGACCTCAGGTAATCCACCCGCCTCAGCCTCCCAAAGTGCTGGGATTACAGGTGTGAGCCACCGCGCCCAGCCTCTTTCAGGGATTATATTTCCTTTCATTGTCTTCATCCTTCTGTTCTTCAGACAATGGACAAAAAAATACACAGAGAAGACAGATTTGCTTTTTATTCACTTCACTTCCACTCATTATTAGTCAGTGTGGTTACAACTGAGAATAGCAGTTTTCTGGCAGGACAGCCGCTTTTCAGCAACAAACAATAAACTGAAAGAAAAAAGTATAAATCTTTCATAAAAAGCTAACGGATTTTAAGAAAAACAAGCATATGCATCAATAATGCTTGTGATACAATAAAGATGCATTTTGTTGATTTCTATTGAGCTCCCATAATATTTGATCAAAACTAACAAATATAGAGCAGAAAAGGAATATTATTCTAAATAAGAATACTGTGAATGGCTATTTTGTCAATATAAGTAATAATATGACCTCACACTAATAGTCTCACTGATAGTTGTACAACATCAAAGTTATTTTTTATTTAAAATTTTATTTCATATAAACATTCAATTTACATCACTTTCCTTTGCCATTTTGATGCCTTTTCCCCTTTGTTTCAGTGAAAAACAGCCCAGCAGTTTCCAGGAAAGCACGTGGTGCTATTGCTGCTTTAACAATGATCATGAAGAGCACTTGTCTGGGTGCTACTCATGTGTCAAACACTGTTATTTGGCTTGAAGTACTGGTTTTCTAAATTTACTGGTAATATAGAATTCTTAGCTAAGAAGACTTTATCTTATTCAAATATGTTTTATGAGATTTCATTGACATTTAAGAGTCTGAACTATCTGGAATATTGAAATTTTTCATGAACCCAAATTGAGTACTATAATCTTTTCCAAGGTTTTCTGAGGCACAGTAAGATTTATAACATTTTACTATCATATGGAAGAAGTGTATTAACCATGTTTTCACTAATCACTCTGAATACAGCATTCTCAGTTCCCAATATGCACCCTGGGTCACTCAGAAGAAATTGGTATCTGTGTGAAGAGGCAGAAGAAAATGCTGAGTGGAGGTGCAGAACACTGCACAGCAATGCTTTCCACATATAGCTATTAGGGTCTCCATTTAATTGGGCTGTTCGTTGCATGACTAGATACTTACTAAATTTAGTCATACTATTTTTTAACAACTAATGGCATCTCTTACCCATTAATTTTATACATTTGCTTTTTTTGAAAAACAAATCTTTTAATTGTACTCTAAATTGAGACTAAATTTACATTCCTCAATTTTTCAATGTGAAAGTAAATCAGAAAAGAGCAATGTGTATATAGTGTGCATTTTCGTACCTATCAAAATTTTTCTTTCATTGACTTGGAAACCCTGAGAAGCCACCTGTAAAATACTCCCTTTGAATACTTTAGTCGGGACTTTAGATTTCAAAATGTCAAAAACAATCATTAAGCAAAACCAAAAATCTTGTCTTTCTTTCTTGTTAGTCATCTGGCCATTTCCAAAAGCATGACAATTATACCAAGCCATTGAGAAGATGTGGTTTTGATTAATTTTACCTCATTTCAAATGTTTTCTCTAATTGTTACCTTTTTCATGTTAATTTAAAAGAAACTATCTACATAACTAATCATGGATTCAAGAAATATTCATATTAAGGTGTTTACAGTTTGATCTTGTATTACAGTACGTCAGAATCATCTACAATTAGAAGTTAATTATTTATAAATTCATTGTTTTTAAGGTTTTTCAAATGTGAAAACAAATAATTAGGTATGCTTTTTGAAATAAGTTCAATACTAGGATATTACCCACTGGTCTTCATGGTATTTCTGTAATGAATAGTATAAACCTGGGTCACCAGAATGGTGCAGACATGCTGATTGAAATGGAATGAGTTCAGACTTGTTGGAAGACTATTGATATCCCAGAGGCTGATCATTCACTACAGCTTGCTAAATGTTTTTCCATAATGACAGTGAGGACTTTTACGCAGGTTACCCTTTTCCTCCCATCAGTGTGGTCCTATTGTGGTCTCCTCTTTCTCTTAAGCTATCCCAGATGAGAGGCAATTATTTCTTGCATGAAAGAGATTCCCTTTTTTGCCCTCTGCCATAGGATCCTCTTATTCTCCCTACTGGAAGCAACATGCAGGAGGCAGGAAGGATGACAGTATACAGACATGGTTCCTGCCATGTGTCCGCTATAAGCAGCTTACAATGGGTGACAGAGCGAGGCTCTGTCTCAGAAAATAAATAAATAAATGCATACATACATACATAAATTTCAATAATATTCAATAAGTGAAATAGGAACACGGACAACTACCGAAGATCAGAAAAATGAGGATAACAAGAAAAAATATTAAACTAGCAAAAAACAAAAATCGTGGATATAAAAAATACAAAAAAACCTGAAGGCCGGGCGCGGTGGCTCACGCTTGTAATCCCAGCACTTCGGGAGGCCGAGGCGGGCGGATCACGAGGACAGGAGATCGAGACCACGGTGAAACCCCATTTCTACTAAAAATCCAAAAAAAATTAGCCGGGCATGGCGGCGGGCGCCTGCAGTCCCAGCTACTCGGAGAGGCTGAGGCAGGAGAATGGCGTGAACCCGGGAGGTGGAGCTTGCAGTGAGCCGAGATCGCGCTACTGCACTCCAGCCTGGGCGACAGAGCCAGATTCCGTCTCCAAAAAAAAAAAAAAAAAAAAAAAACCTGAAAAATTTCTTAAGAGAAAAAATAATACAAACATGAAGAAGCTGAGGCCGGGCGCGGTGGCTCACGCTTGTAATCCCAGCACTTTAGGAGGCCGAGGCGGGCGGATCGCGAGGTCAGGAGATCGAGACCACGGTGAAACCCCGTCTCTACTAAAAGTATAAAAAAATTAGCCGGGCGTGGTGGCGGGCGCCTGTAGTCCCAGCTACTCGGAGAGGCTGAGGCAGGAGAATGGCGTGAACCCGGGAGGCGGAGCTTGCAATGAGCCGAGATCGCGCCACTGCACTCCAGCCTGGGCGACAGAGCGAGACTCCGTCTCAAAAGAAAAAAAAAAAAAAAGAAGCTGAACAAACTAGGACACACACAAAGAGATTTATAACAAACACACCTATAAGCAAAATTTCAAAAATCACAGATAAGAAGAGAATTTTGGGAGCTGCAAGATAAAAATGATGTGTCATTTGTAAGCATAGTCTCACGAGATAACCAGTGAATTTATCAAAAAAAAGTTTTACAGGTCAGAAGGAAACTGTGTGATATTGTTAAAGTTATAATTTTAAAAAGTCAAGTGAGAATAATACCATCAGCACAATCGTACTACCAAATAAAAAGAAGGCCTTCGACAATAACCAAATCCTGAGAAAGTATATTGGCACTGCATATGCGCTACATATCAAAGATGCTGGAAGAAGTTTCTTCCACTGAAAATAACATAATGCAAGAAAACAACATATAAGATGAAAATACATAACTTTCTGGGAAAGATATGCACATACGCAAAAATGGAATTGCTTACTTATCATAAGGGTGCAAAAAACACCTTTAGCTGTTCTTTACAATTTAAAAGATGAAGTAGAGAAATTATTATAAACATCTGTTAATGAATATATAAAACATAAAAAATATAAGTAGCAAAATCAATAACAAAGTTGAAGGCAGATGTGATCAAGAATTTTTGAGGCCGGGCGCGGTGGCTCACGCTTGTAATCCCAGCACTTTGGGAGGCCGAGGCGGGCGGATCACAAGGTCAGCAGATCGAGACCACGGTGAAACCCCGTCTCTACTAAAAAATACAAAAAATTAGCCGGGCGTGGTGGCGGGTGTCTGTAGTCCCAGCTACTCGGAGAGGCTGAGGCAGGAGAATGGCGTGAACCCAGGAGTCGGAGCTTGCAGTGAGCCGAGATCGCGCCACTGCACTCCAGCTTGGGCGACAGAGCGAGACTCCGTCTCAAAAAAAAAAAAAAAAAAAAGAATTTTTGCATTCAGCTGAAGTGAATTTTTTACCGCATTTAAATATGTTGTTGGATTTTTTAGAGGTTTTGTGTAATCCCCAAGATACTACTAAGAAAATATCAGTATAGATACACAAAAGAAAATAAGAAAATTGAAAGCACATCAATACAAAAATTAAAAAAACACACACACAAAGAGGCAGAAAAAAATGAGAGACAAAGATACAAGAATCAAACAAAAAAATTAATAAAGTAACATTGGTCAGGTGCGGTGGCTTATGCCTGTAATCCCAGCACTTTGGGAAGCCAAGGAAGGTGGATCACTTAAGGTCAGGAATTCAAGCCCAGCCTGGCCAACATGGCATAAACCCATCTCTACTAAAAATACCAAAAATTAGCCAGGCGTGGTGTCAGGTGCCTGTAATCCCAGCTACTCAGCTGGCTGAGACAGGAGGATCCCTTAGACCCAGGAGGCAGAGGTTGCAGTGATCTGAGATGGCACCATTGCACTCTAAACTGGATGAAAGAGTGAGACTCTGTCACAGACACACACACACACACACACACACAAATTAGTAAGTTTTTCTCTTTCAGAAAACTATTTAAATATATATATAATTATCTTTCCAATCAAGAGACATACTTTCAATAAAAAGCTTTATTAAAAAATTTTACCAGCCTGACCAACATGGCGAAACCCTGTCTCTACAAAAAATACGAAAGTTAGCCAAGTGTGCTGGTGCGCGCCTGTAATCCCAGCTACTCAGGAGGCTGAGGCAGGAGAATCACTTGAACCCAGAAGGCGGAGGTTGCAGTGAGCCGAAGTCACACCACTTGCACTCCAGCATAGGTGACAGAGTGAGACTCCATCTCAAAAAAAAAAAAAATTGAAAATCAAGATCCAACTTGCCTTTCTACAAGAGTCACCTCAGATCTAATGACAAAGACTGAAAGTGGTAAGACGGAAGTAGAAATTTCATGTAAATTGTGGGGAAAAGAAGGAGAGATCAGATTGTTACTGTGTCTGTGTAGAAAGAAGTAGACATAGGAGACTCCATTTTGTTCTGTACTAAGAAAAATTCTGACTTGAGATGCTGTTAATCTGTAACCTTACCCCCAACCGTGTGCTCCCTGAAACATGTGCTGTGTCAACTCAGGGTTAAATGGATTAAGGGCTGTGCAAGATGAGCTTTGTTAAACAAATGCTCAAAGGCAGCATGCTCCTTAAGAGTCATCACCACTCCCTAATCTCAAGTACCCAGGGACACAAAACACTGCGGAAGGCCACAGGGACCTCTGCCTAGGAAAGCCAGTTATTGTCCAAGGTTTCTCCCCATGTGATAGTCTGAAATATGGCCTCATGGGAAGGGAAAGACCTGACCGTCCCCCAGCCTGACACCCATAAAGGGTCTGTGCTGAGGAGGATTAGTAAAAGAGGAGGGAATGCCTCTTTGCAGTTGAGACAAGAGGAAGGCATCTGTCTCCTGCCAGTCCCTGGGCAATGGAATGTCTCGGTATAAAACCCGATTGTATGTTCCATCTATTGAGATAGGGGAAAACCGCCTTAGGGCTGGAGGTGGGACATGTGGGCAGGAATACTGCTCTTTAAGGCATTGAGTTGTTTATTTGTATACATATCTAAAGCACAGCAATTAATTCTTTACCTTGTCTATGATGCAGAGACCTTTGTTCACGTGTTTACCTGCTGACCTTCTCTCCACTATTATCCTATGACCCTGCCACATCCCCCTCTCTGAGAAACACCCAATAATGATGAATAAAAACTAAGTGAACTCAGAGGCTGGAGGGATCCTCCGTATGCTGAACGCAGGTCCCGTGGGTGCCCTTTTTTCTTTCTCTATACTTTTTTTATTTTTTATTTATTTAATTTTTTGAGATGGAATCTCACTGTCACCCAGGCTGGAGTGCAGTGGCACAATCTCGGCTCACTGCAAGCTCCGCCTCCTGGGTTCACGCCATTCTCCTGCCTCAGCCTCTCCGAGTAGCTGGGACTACAGGCGCCCGCCACCACGCCGGCTAATTTTTTTTTTGTATTTTTAGTAGAGACCGGGTTTCACCATGGTCTCGATCTCCTGACCTCGTGATCCGCCCGCCTCGGCCTCCCAAAGTGCTGGGATTACAAGCATGAGCCACCGCGCCCGGCCTTCTTTCTCTATACTTTGTCTCTGTGTCTCTTTCTTTTCCAAGTTCCACCTAACGAGAAACACCCACAGGTGTGGAGGGGCAACCCACCCCTTCATAAATATTAATCAAATGAGAGCAGAAGAGGTCAAAATAATATTACACAAGCTACATCTTAAGTCAAAAACTGTCATATTTTATAAAATGTACTTTAAGTCAAAACTTCAAAAAGACACACAAGGACATTAAACAATATATAGATTCATTCACTGGGAACCTATCACAAATTTGTGTGTATTTGTGTGTGCGTGTGTTTCAAATTAGGGTTTCAAATATATAAAGCAAATACTAACAAAACTGAATAAACACATAGAGAGAAATATAATTATAGTAGGATATTTCAATACCCCAGTTGCTATAATTATGACATATTTGAAAATCAATGTTTAGTCGGCCGGGCGCGGTGGCTCAAGCCTGTAATCCCAGCACTTTGGGAGGCCGAGGCGGGCGGATCACGAGGTCAGCAGATCGAGACCATCTTGGCTAACACGGTGAAACCCCGTCTCTACTAAAAATACAAAAAATTAGCCGGGCGTGGTGGCGGGCGCCTGTAGTCCCAGCTACTCCGGAGGCTGAGGCAGGAGAATGGCGTGAACCCGGGAGGCGGAGCTTGCGGTGAGCCGAGATTGCGCCACTGCACTCCAGCCTGGGCGACAGAGCGAGACTCCGTCTCAAAAAAAAAAAAAAAAAAAAAAAAAGAAAATCAATGTTTATTGTACCAGTATTCACAAAAGACAAAAGGCTGAAGCAACCCAGATGTCTCTTGATTTATAAACATATCAAAAAATGTAACATAGCTTCTCTCTCTCTCTCTCTCTCTTTCTCTCTTTCTCTCTTTCTCTCTTTCTTTCTTTCTTTCCCTCTCTGGCCCAGGCTACAATCTACTGGGCTTGCTGCTGCCCGCACCGCGGACTGCCTAGGACCGCCGGCGCGCGCCACCGCTGCCTGCCTTTTCTCCTTTGGATGCAGGCACGCGTTCGCCATCTTGGCCACGCTGCTCGCCAGCTCCTGACGCCGAGTGCTCTGCCCGCCTCAGCCTGCCAGCTCCTGACGGCGAGTGCTCTGCCCGCCTCAGCCTCCCGAGGTACTGGGACTACAGACGGAGTCTCGCTCACCCAGTGCTCGGTGTTGCCCGGGCTGGAGGGCGGTGGCGTGGTCTGGCCTCGCGGCAGCCTCTACCCCCCGGCCGCCTGCCTTGGCCTGCCAGGGTGCTGGGATTGCAGCCCCTGCCCGGCCGCCGCCCCATCTGGAAGGTGGGGAGCGCCTCTGCCCGGCCGCCCCGTCTGGGAGGTGAGGAGCACCTCTGCCCGGCCGCCCCGTCTGGGAAGTGAGGAGCGCCTCTGCCCGGCCACCCACCGTCTGGGAAGTGAGGAGCGCCTCTGCCCGGCCACCCACGGTCTGGGAAGTGAGGAGCGCCTCTGCCCGGCCACCCACCGTCTGGGAAGTGAGGAGCCCCTCTGCCCGGCCACCCACCGTCTGGGAAGTGAGGAGCGCCTCTGCCTGGCCACCCATCGTCTGGGAAGTGAGGAGCGCCTCTGCCCGGCCGCCCCGCCCGGGAAGAAGTGAGGAGCGCCTCTGCCCGGCCGCCCCGCCCGGGAAGAAGTGAGGAGCGCCTCTGCCCGGCCGCCCCGTCCGGGAAGAAGTGAGGAGCGCCTCTGCCCGGCCGCCCCGTCCGGGAAGAAGTGAGCGCCTCTGCCCGGCCGCCCCCGTCCGGGAAGAAGTGAGGAGCGCCTCTGCCCGGCCGCCCCGTCCGGGAAGAAGTGAGGAGCGCCTCTGCCCGGCCGCCCCATCCGGGAAGAAGTGAGGAGCGCCTCTGCCCGGCCACCCATCGTCTGGGAAGTGAGGAGCGCCTCTGCCCGGCCACCCACTGTCTGGGAAGTGAGGAGCGCCTCTGCCCGGCCGCCCCATCTGGGAAGTGAGGAGTGCCTCTACCCGGCCGCCCCGTCTGGGAAGTGAGCAGTGCCTCTGCCCGGCCGCCCCGTCTGGGAAGTGAGGAGCGCCTCTGCCCGGCCACCCACCGTCTGGGAAGTGAGGAGCGCCTCTGCCCGGCCACCCACCGTCTGGGAAGTGAGGAGCGCCTCTGCCCGGCCACCCACCGTCTGGGAAGTGAGGAGCGCCTCTGCCCGGCCACCCACCGTCTGGGAAGTGAGGAGCCCCTCTGCCCGGCCACCCACCGTCTGGGAAGTGAGGAGCGCCTCTGCCCGGCCACCCACCGTCTGGGAAGTGAGGAGCGCCTCTGCCTGGCCACCCATCGTCTGGGAAGTGAGGAGTGCCTCCGCCCGGCCGCCCCGTCCGGGAAGAAGTGAGGAGCGCCTCTGCCCGGCAGCCCCACCCGGGAAGAAGTGAGGAGCGCCTCTGCCCGGCCGCCCCGCCCGGGAAGAAGTGAGGAGCGCCTCTGCCCGGCCGCCCCGTCCGGGAAGAAGTGAGGAGCGCCTCTGCCCGGCCGCCCCGTCCGGGAAGAAGTGAGGAGCGCCTCTGCCCGGCCGCCCCGTCCGGGAAGAAGTGAGGAGCGCCTCTGCCTGGTCACCCATCGTCTGGGAAGTGAGGAGCGCCTCTGCCCGGCCGCCCCGTCTGGGAAGTGAGGAACGCCTCTGCCCGGCCGCCCCGTCTGGGAAGTGAGGAGTGCCTCTACCCGGCCGCCCCGTCTGGGAAGTGAGCAGCGCCTCTGCCCGGCCGCCCCGTCCGGGAAGAAGTGAGCAGCGCCTCTGCCCGGCCGCCCCGTCCGGGAAGAAGTGAGGAGCGCCTCTGCCCGGCCGCCCCGTCCGGGAAGAAGTGAGGAGCGCCTCTGCCCGGCCGCCCCGTCCGGGAAGAAGTGAGGAGCGCCTCTGCCCGGCCGCCCCGTCCGGGAAGAAGTGAGGAGCGCCTCTGCCCGGGCGCCCCGTCCGGGAAGAAGTGAGGAGCGCCTCTGCCCGGCCGCCCCGTCCGGGAAGAAGTGAGGAGCGCCTCTGCCCGGCCGCCCCGTCTGGGAAGTGAGGAGCGCCTCTGCCCGGCCGCCCCGTCCGGGAAGAAATGAGGAGCGCCTCTGCCCGGGCGCCCCATCCGGGAAGAAGTGAGGAGCGCCTCTGCACAGCCACCCATCGTCTGGGAAGTGAGGAGCGCCTCTGCCCGGCCACCCACCGTCTGGGAAGTGAGGAGCGCCTCTGCCCGGCCGCCCCGTCCGGGAAGAAGTGAGGAGCGCCTCTGCCCGACCGCCCCGTCCGGGAAGAAGTGAGGAGCGCCTCTGCCCGGCCGCCCCGTCCGGGAAGAAGTGAGGAGCGCCTCTGCCCGGCCGCCCCGTCTGGGAGGTGAGGAGCGCCTCTGCCCGGCCACCCATCGTCTGGGAGGTGAGGAGCGCCTCTGCCAGGCCACCCATCGTCTGGGAGGTGAGGAGCGCCTCTGCCCGGCCACCCATCATCTGGAAAGTGAGGAGCGCCTCTGCCCGGCTGCCCCATCTGGGAAGTGAGGAGTGCCTCTGCCCGGACACCCATCGTCTGGGAGATGAGGAGCGCCTCTGCCCGGCCGCCCATCGTCTGGGAAGTGAGGAGCGCCTCTGCCCGGCCACCCATCGTCTGGGAAGTGAGGAGCGCCTCTGCCCGGCCACCCATCGTCTGGGAAGTGAGGAGCGCCTCTGCCCGGCCACCTATCGTCTGGGAAGAAGTGAGGAGCGTCTCTGCCTGGCCGCCCCGTCTGGGAAGTGAGGAGCCCCTCTGCCCGGCCGCCCCGTGTCTGGGTAGAAGTGAGGAGCTCCTCTGCCTGGCCGCTCCGTCTGGGAGGTCTACCACGGAGGCCAGAAGCAATGTGGGGGCTGGACGTGGTGGCTCACGCCTGTGGTCCCGGCACTCTGGGGGGCGAGGCGGGTTGATCACTTCGGGCTAGGAGTTCGAGACCAGTCTGGCCAACTTGGCGAAACATGAAGAATACAACACACAAACCAACCAACCAACTCAATGACAACAAAACAGGTCTACCCTGGAGTCATACTCTAATTTTTTCTATTTTCCTCCCTTTCTGATCCTTTATCCCACTTTCTTTTTCTTCCTCTTCCTTCTCCCTCTTCTTTGTCAAATAGAGGATTGAGTTATTATCACTGATCCATATAAAGTCCCTCTCTCATTTATTTTAACTCCCACCCCCATTTCTATTCCCCGACTTCCCATGTGCAACCTTCCCAATATGTTTGATACGCATCTTTTTGTTTGTATGTATTTTTAGAAAATGTTTATTGTTTTTGTATGCAAAAAAAATTAATAAAAAAAAAAAAAAAAAAAAAAAAGAAAACCTTAGGCCAGGCACGGTGCTCACGCCTGTAATCCTAGCACTTTGGGATGCCGAGGCGGGCAGATCATAAGGTTAGGAGATCGAGACCAGCCTGGCTAACACGGTGAAACCCCGTCTCTACTAAAAATACAAAATGGCTGGGCGTGGTGGTGAGCACTTGTAGTCCCATTTACTCGGGAGGCTGAGGCAGGAGAATGGTGTGAACCCGGGAGGCGGAGCTTGCAATGAGCCGAGATCACGCCACTGCACTCCAGCCTGGGCGACAGAGTGAGACTCCGTCTCAAAAAAATAAATAAATAAAAATAAAATAAATAAATAAATAAATAAATAAAAAAAAAAAAAGAAAAAAAAAAAAAAAAATGTAACATATACATATGATGAAATATTATTCCACCTTAAATAGAAAAATCTTGTCACATTTTAAGATGAACCTTGAGAATATTATGTCACCTGAATTAATCCAGTAACAAAATGATGGATACTGTATGATTCCACTTATATGGGGTATCTTAAGAAGTCAAAATCATAAAAAGAGAAAGTGGAAGCTTTGTCTAGTCTAGGGCTAGACAGGGTAAAATTAGCAGTTGTTAATGGGTATGGAGTTTAAGTTTTGCAACATGTAAAGTTTCTAGAAGTGTTTTTGCAAAACAATTCAAATATACTTAACATCCCTGAAATGAACAGCTTTTTTTTTGAGACAGGGTCTCACTCTGTCACCAAAGATGGAATGTAGAAGCACAGTTTTGATTCCCCCTCAATCTCCAACATAGATGGGACCACAGGTGCACACCACCACGCCTGGCACTTATTAATTTTTTTAATAGAGAAAGGTCTCCATATGTTGCCCAGGCTGGTCTCAAGCTTTTGGGCTCCAGGGACCCTTCTGTCTTGGCCTCCCAAAATCCTGGGATTACAAATGAGACCCACCAACACGCCTGGCCATGAAATATTCACTTCAATAGATTCAAGACGGCATATTTTATGTTATGTGTTTTTTTTTGTTTTTTTTTTTTTGAGACGGAGTCTCGCTATCGCACAGGCTGGAGTACGGTGGCGCGATCTCGGCTCACCGCAAGCTCCATCCCCTGGGGTTCACGCCATTCTCCTGCCTCAGCCTCCACAGTAGCTGGGACTACGCCCGCCACCTCGCCCGGCTAATTTTTTGTACTTTTAGTAGAGACGGGGTTTCACCGTGTTAACCAGGATGGTCTCGATCTCCTGACCTCGTGATCCGCCCGCCTCGGCCTCCCAAAGTGCTGGGATTACAGGCGTGAGCCACCGCGCCCGGCCTATGTTATGTGTTTTTAAAATATTTCTTTTGGCCGGGAGCAGTGGCTCACGCCTTTAATCCCAGCACTTTGGGAGGCCGAGGTGGGCAGATCTCAAGGTCGGGAGATCGAGACCATCCTGGCTAACACGGTGAAACCCCGTCTCTACTAAAAATACAAAAAATTAGCCGGGCATGGTGGCAGGCGCCTGTAGTCCCAGACTTGGGAGGCTGAGGCAGGAGAATGGTGTGAACCCGGGAGGCGGAGCTTGCAGTGAGCCGAGATTGCGCCACTGCACTCCAGCCTGGGCGACAGAGCAAGACTCCGTCTCAAAAAAAAAAAAATTCTTTTAAAGACAAACTGAAAAAAACACAGAATTATAAATCTTTTTGAAATTTACCTTCAAATCACCCAAGTGTTTCTCTCACAAAAGGAAATATATATTCATCATTAAACACATGTTAAAAATAAGACTATCTCCATGACAACTCACTTAGACAAGATAAAACTGCCATTGAAAATTGGCTAAGAAAGAATATAAGATAAGCCATAACTAAAATTGGGGTCATATTTATAAATAAACACATAGACATATGTAATCTGATTGTGATAAACATGCATAATTTATCTCTTAATTAAACCTCAAATTGACTTAAACTGTACAAACAGAATTGCAAATTGTCTAAAATTGTAATACGAAAGTAAAACTAACAGACACAAAAAACTGATGTTACAAAACTTACACTGAGGCCAGGCGCAGTGGCTCATGCCTGTAATCTTAGCTCCTTGGAAAGCTGAGACAAGAGAATTGCTTGAACCCGGGAGGTGGAGGTTGCAGTAAGCCAAGCCCGCACCACTGTACTCCAGCCTGGGTGACAGAGCGTGACTCTGACTCACAAAAACAAAAAAAAATTTACTAGGTAACTGGAATATTTAACTATTACTGTGTATTCATCAAATGCGAGTATTTTGAATCATTGGCATGCACTGTGTGGCAGTAAAATTTCAGAGAATATGGAGTATAATTATAAATAGAAGATTCTAATAAGAAACTTATAATAAATAGCATTTAAAAGAAACGAGTTATATTTATGTTTTAAATATATGCTATTCTTACACAAAATGAAACTGCTGTAATCCAACTTTGAAGCAAAGAATAGCCTTACACTGTTAAATATAGAAAATATATATATCTACTTTGCAGAATAGGGTTACACCCTCTGATATGTAAAACATATTAGGAAATAAACTATGTTATTATTCAGATACAGGCTGAAGAAAGTAGAGGAAAATTCTGTAATTCCTTTTTGCCAGCAGCAAAATTAAATTTATAAGTAAATATTTTAGTAAATATGGAGTGCCTACTAATTATCTAATTTACTACAGGCATAATATGAAAATTTTAGCAAATTGTTTTAAATATCTGAATCTAAAATTACAGACAAACTTGAAGTAGAAAATAGAAAGTAAAAATGTATAAGGAGAGTGACATCAGTAAGATAAAAAGACTAGCTGGGTGCAGTGGCTCATGCCTGTAATCCCAGAACTTTGGAAGGCCAAGGCGTGCGGATCATGAGGTCAAGAGATTGAGACCATCCTGGCCAACATGGTGAAACCCCGTCTCCACTAAAAATAATAAAAAATTAGTCAGGCATGGTGGCAGGCACCTGTAATCCTAGCTACTTGGGAGGCTGAGGCAGGAGAATTGCTTGAACCTGGGAGGCCGAGGTTGCAGTGAGCCAAGATCGTGCCATTGCACTACAGCCTGGGCAAAAAGAGCAAAACTCCATCTCAAAAAAAAGAAAAAGAAAAAAAATGAAGGCTGGGCGCAGTGGCTCAAGCCTGTAATCCCAGCACTTTGGGAGGCCAAGGTGGGCCGATCACGAGGTCAGGAGATCGAGACCATCTGGCTAACACGGTGAAACCCTGTCTCTACTAAAAATACAAAAAATTAGCCGGGCGTGTTGGCAGGCGCCTGTAGTCCCAGCTACTCGAGAGACTGAGGCAGGAGAATGGCGTGAACCTGGGAGGTGGAGCTTGCAGTGAGCCGAGATCGCGCCACTGCACTGCAGCCTAGGCGACAGAGCGAGACTCTGTCTCAACAAAAAAAAAAGAAAAAGAAAGAAAAAAAATGAAAAGACTAAAAGTGCCCTATTTTCATGTCCCCTTACTATATATATATATATCAGCCATACCTGACAAAAATGCCTTTATGACAGAACCAGGCATTGTGGCTCACACCTGTAATGACAGCTACATGGTACATTAAGGTTATGTCACTGCTTCAGGCCAGGATTTTGAGACCAGCCTGGGTTATGTAGCAAGATGCCATCTCCAAAATAAGTGCCTCTGAGAGAGATTTGAGATCCAGGGAGGGAGTTGTGAAACACTGTGAAAGCTTAAGATTCATAAGAGTTTTATCCAGAAGGCAGGCCCTCATTCAGGTGGGAAACTACAGGACCCCTGTTCTTGGCTACAGACCAGGATAAGATTCATTCAACTTGGTCCTACTGAAAATTCAGAACTTACTCTGTAACCATCCCAAACTTTTCCCAGGCACAGTCTGGCAGAGGTCCTGCCATTCCCTGACCTGAAGGAAGGCACACACTTACAGCCATGTAGGCAGGCCTGCAGACTTTGGCCTTTACTGTGGTCCCTGAAGCAGTTCAATGACTCAGTTTCAGTTACATGAGCCACAGCTTATGGTCAGTTCTACCTATATACAAACCCACACAATTACCTGAGGAAATGCTCTCTGGTATTCACTGAAAGCTGTACTCATCCACATCCTGATACAAGGCTTACCATATGCAGACTCGACTGCAAAAACATGCCCTAGTGTCTGCCCTGTGGAGCAAAGTCCTGAAGGATATACAGTCTGTCCAAAAATAAAATGAGAATTACAACTACCAAAGCCCCTGTAACAAGCCAACTAAAGGTGGACCCTAGTGCAGACCCAGCAGCCTTGTGACCAAGCTACACCCCCTCTTCACTACAAATTCAGAGGGTGTCTCATCACCCTAAGGACCAACGAAAGAAGATCTTTACTTTCTAAAATCAGTTTGTGGAAACTTGAACAGGTATTTGCTCCATTGAATTCAGACACCAATACAAAACTATATTGTGCGCATCGTCAATGCTTCTTTTTTTTTTTTTTCTTGTGAGATGCAGTCTTGTTGCCCAGGCTGAAGTGCACGGTGTGATCTCGGCTTACTGCAACCTCTGCCTCCCATGTTCAAGCGATTCTCCTGTCTCAGCCTGCTGAGTTGCTGGGATTGCAGGCTCATGTCAACACACCCAGCTAATTTTTGTATTTTTAGTAGAGACAGGGTTTCATCATATTGGTCAGGCTGGTCTCAAACTCCTGACCTCAGGTGATCCACCCCCTTCAGCCTCCCAAAATGCTGGGATTACAGCTGTGAGCCACGGAGACTGGCCAATGCTTCTATTTTAATGTAGCACTGGAAGTATGTGGCAGAAGAATTAGTCAAAGAAATAAAAAAACTATTGAAATAAAAAAAGTAAAAAGTTGCTGTTTGTGGCTCATACAATTGTGTATATAAGAAACCATAAACAGTATGTTAAAATCTGTCTAAACTAATAAATACACTCAGTAAATTAGCAAAATACAGAATTAATGTACAAGTATATAAAGGGTTTCATACACTTTTTTTTTTTGGAGAAGGAGTCTTGCTCTTTTGACCAGCCTGGAGTGCAATGGTGTGATCTTGACTACCTGCAACTTCCACCTCCCAGGTTCAAGCAATTCTCCTGCCTCAGCCTCCCGAGTAGCTGGGATTACAGACATGCACCACTACACCCAGCTAATTTTTGTATTTTTAGTAGAGACAGGGTTTCTCCATGTTGGTTAGGCTGGTCTCAAACTCCCCACCTCAGTTGATACATCTGCCTTGGTCTCCCAAAGTGCTGGAATTACAGGCATTGGCCACCGTGCCTGGCTTCGGTTTCATACACTTAAAACAAACTATCTGCTCTCTGGGCTCGGACCTAGGTCGCAGCGGCATGACCAAACGTATCAAGAAAGTCGGGATCGTTGGTAAACAAGGGACCCGCTATGGGGCCTCCCTCCGGAAAATGGTGAAGAAAATTGAAATCAGCCAGCACGCCAAGTACACTTGCTCTTTCTGTGGCAAAACCAAAATGAAGAGACGAGCTGTGGGGATCTGGCACTGTGGTTCCTGCATGAAGACAGTGGCTGGCTGTGCCTGGACGTACAATACCACTTCCGCTGTCACGGTAAAGTCCGCCATCAGAAGACTGAAGGAGTTGAAAGACCAGTAGACGCTCCTCTACTCTTTGAGACGTCACTGGCCTATAATAAATGGGTTAATTTATGTAACAAAAAAAAAAAAAAACTATCTGACAAAATAGAGGGAAAAAATCTTCTTTGCTATAGCATTTTTTTTTTTTTTTTTGAGACGGAGTCTCGCTCTGTCACCCAGGCTGGAGTGCAGTGGCACAGTCTCGGCTCACTGCAAGCTCCGCCTCCCGGGTTCACGCCATTCTCCTGCCTCAGCCTCTCCGAGTAGCTGGGACTACAGGCACCCGCCACCACGCCCGGCTAATTTTTTGTATTTTTAGTAGAGACGGGGTTTCACCGTGATCTCGATCTCCTGACCTCGTGATCCGCCCGCCTCGGCCTCCCAAAGTGCTGGGATTACAGGAGTGAGCCACCGCGCCCGGCCTTGCTATAGCATTAAGTAATAAATTTCTGAGAAAAAAGTTGACCAAGGAGGTAAAAATCTTTACAATAAAAAATTAGAGAAGATCCAAATAAATTTTAAAATATTTTATGTCTATGGATTGAAAGAATAAATATTAATAAAGTGCCATATTATCCAAAGTGATCTATAGATTCAATAAACTTCCTATCAAAATTGCAGTGGCATTTTTTTCACAGTACTGGAAAATACAATTCTAAAATTTACGTGAAACTAAAATAAACTTTGAATAGCCAAAGCAATCTTGAGGAAAAAGAATAAAGCAGAAAAATATCATACTTATAATTTCAAACTATATTTCAAGACTTTATGGTAATAAAAACAGAACAGACTGTGTGGGAAAATGAACAAAAAAATGCAACAGAAACTATTACTCTCACACATATCAGACCTGATGCAAAAAGAGAACATGAAAAATAGTTTTAGTTTCTCTAAATAATGCAGATAGATATTTGCATGTCCGCAAAACAATGGAAAAGCAGCCAGATTGTGCAGTCTCTTTTTCGTTTGTTTGCCTTGTTTTGTTTTTTTGTGATGGAGTCTCACTCTGTTGCCTGGGCTGGGGTGCAATGGCACGATCTTGGCTCACGGCAAGCTCCGCCTTCAGGGTTCAAGTGATTCTTTGGCCTCAGCCTCCCAAGTAGCTGTGATTATAGGGCCCAACAACCCACCTGGCTAATTTTTGTATTTTTTGTAAAGACGAGGTTTCACCATGTTGGTCAGGCTAATCTCGAATTTCTGACTTCAGGTGATCCACTGCCTTAGCCTCCCAAAGTTCTGAGATTACAGGCATGAGCCAATGTGCCCAGCCTGTGCAGTCTCTTATATGCCATGAAGAGGACTTTGGCTCTCACTGTGAACTTGAAGGAAGCCCACCAAAAGAAAAGTGGAATCCTTAGAGAATTTAAAATCATAAGACAAAAGATGCCCCTTTGTAGAAGCAAAATTAAATAAATAAATAAACAAATAACACAGCTGCCCAGGAACTATTTCCTTTGGAACACAGCTTCCTGAATCACATTTTAAAAACTGGCTTTCTCATTGACCTTGGGACCTCTTATCTGTGTCATCTCTTGTATTCGTTTTCACTCACACCTACCTGGGGGTTTGGCAATCATCTCATGTCTCTTCATAGTCAAGGGTTTTTTTCCTTGCTCCAGACAGGTGATCAGGTCTGGCTTAGGACAATAATACCTGTTTTATTAAAAATAAATAACATGAATCTTCCTCATATTCTCCAATTACAAGTTAGTAATGTGCTCAGCAGAGCAGATATAATAAAATATTCTAGTAAATTAATACCAAAATACTAATTCATAACAGAAATTTCTAAATATTTACGAAATACTTTCAGCCGGGTACAGTGGCTCACACCTGTAATCCTAGCACTTCAGGAGGCTGAGGTGATGGATAACCTGAGGTCAGGAGTTCAAGACCACTCTGACCATCAAAGAGAAACCCCATCTCTACTAAAAATACAAAAAATTAGCCGGGCGTGGTGGCACAGGCCTGTAATCCCAGCTACTCAGGAGGCTGAGGCAAAAGAATTGCTTGAACCGGAGAAGTGGATGTTGTGGTGAGCGGAGATCATACCATTGCACTCCAGCCTGGGCAACAAGAGTGAAACTCTTTCAAAAGAAAGAAAAAAAAGGGGCCGGGCGCGGTGGCTCAAGCCTGTAATCCTAGCACTTTGGGAGGCCGAGGTGGGCGGATCACGAGGTCAGGAGTTTGAGACCATCCTGGCCAACATAGTGAAACCCTGTCTCTACTAAAAATACAAAAAAAATTAGCAGGGCGTAGTGGCGGGCACCTGTAGTCCCAGCTACTCGGGAGGCTGAGGCAGGAGAATGGCGTGAACCCGGGAGGTGGAGCTTGCAGTGAGCCGAGATGGTGCCACTGCACTCCAGCCTGGGGGACAGAGCCAGACTCTGCCTAAAAAAAAAAAAAAAAAAAAAAAAAAGAAGGAAAGAAGAAAGAAAGAAAGAAAGAGAGAGAGGAAAGAAAGAAAGAAAGAAAGAAAGAAAGAAAGAAAGAAAGAAAGAAAGAAAGAAAGAAAGAAAGAAAGAAAAGAAAAGAAAAGAAACAAAGAGGGCTGGGCACGGTGGCTCACGCCTGTAATCCCAGCACTTTGGGAGGCCGAGGCAGGTGGATCACGAGGTCAGGAGATCGAGACCATCCTGGCTAACATGGTGAAACCCCGTTTCCACTAAAAAATACAAAAAATTGGCCGGGCGCGGTGGCTCACGCTTGTAATCCCAGCACTTTGGGAGGCCGAGGCGGGCGGATCACGAGGTCAGGAGATCGAGACCACGGTGAAACCCCGTCTCTACTAAAAATACAAAAAATTAGCCGGGCGTGGTGGCGGGCGCCTGTAGTCCCAGCTACTCGGAGAGGCTGAGGCAGGAGAACGGCGTGAACCCGGGAGGCGGAGCTTGCAGTGAGCCGAGATTGCGCCACTGCACTCCAGCCTGGGCGACAGAGCAAGACTCCGTCTCAAAAAAAAAAAAAAAAAAAATACAAAAAATTAGCCGGGCGAGGTGGCGGGCGCCTGTAGTCCCAGCTACGCGGGAGGCTGAGGCAGGAGAATGGCATGAACCCCGGGGTGCAGAGCCTGCAGTGAGCCGAGATCGCGCCACTGCACTCCAGCCTGGGTGAAAGAGCGAGACTCCGTCTAAAAAAAAAAAAAAAAAAGAAAGAAAGAAAGAAATAATACTTTCAATAGGCAGGTTTCTTAATTTTACTATCTGGTACTACTGAATCAAAAATTGGTGGTGGCAATTAGATTTTCAGATGGGGGCAACAATATTTTATGCCACTAAATTTCTGGAATTACCACTAGTTTAGAGTGAAGAATACAGCTCAACTCAGGAATGTGGAAAGTCTGGATTAAGATGAAACATCTTGGCTGGGCGTGGTGGCTCACGCTTGTAATCCCAGCACTTTGGGAGGCCGAGGCGGGTGGATCACGAGGTCAGGAGATCGAGACCACGGTGAAACCCCGTCTCCACTAAAAAAAATACAAAAAATTAGCCGGGCGTGGTGGCGGGCGTCTTGTAGTCCCAGCTACTCGGAGAGGCTGAGGCAGGAGAATGGCGTGAACCCAGGAGGCGGAGCTTGCAGTGAGCCGAGATTGTGCCACTGCACTCTAGCCTGGGTGACAGAGAGAGACTCCGTCTCAAAAAAAAAAAAAAAAAAAAAAGAAGGAAGAGGCTTTATTCGGCCAGGAGCATCAGGAGACTCGCGTCTCAAAAGCGAGCTCCCTGAGAGAGAAATTTCAGTCCCTTTTAAGGGCTTACAACTCTAAAGGTGTCCACTTGAAAGGGCCATGATTGAATGAGCAAGCATGGGGTACGTAACTGAGGCTGTATGCATCGGTAATCAGGACAGGACAGAACAGAAAATTTCACAATGCCTCCTCATACAATGCCTGAAATCTATGAATAATACAAGCAGTTAGGTCAGGAGTTGATTTTTAACTACCAGCCCTGGGGAGTGGCCAAGAGCTGTCTCACTATTGATCTCATTTCTGCCTTTCTTTAGCTTTTGCTTCCTTTTTTCTTTTTCTGAGGCATGAGACAAGGAGAAAGGTGGTCTCCTTCCTTACAGTGTCAGGGGTTTAGTCTTTCCTGTCTTCTCAATGGAAATATTTACAAACAGAAAACAAATCTTTTCAATAGTGTTATCCAGTGCTTTTTAAAAAATGATTAATTGAAGAACATGGGGTACCCTTGAGGCATATGTGAAAAATGCCACGGAAAATCAGTCCCCTGTGTGGTATGAAAATAATTATGTGGCAGGCAAATAAACTGAGGAGGCTGTAGTCCTCAAATTGCTACTTCTAAAATAAAAAAATCTAAACTCAAGGACATTTTTTGGTTAATTACTACATTATGGGTAGGGCCGGGTGTGGCAGCTCACGCCTGTAATCCTACCATTTTGGGAGGCCGAGGCAGGTGAATCATGAGGTCAGGAGATCAAGACCATCCTGGCTAACATGGGGAAACCCCATCGCTACGAAAAATACACACAAAAAATTAGCCGCGCATGGTGGCATGCACCTGTAGTCCCAGCTACTCGGAAGGATGAGGCAGGAGAATTGCTTGAACCCGGGAGGCGGAGGTTGCAGTGAGCCAAGATCATGCCATTGCACTCCAGCCTGGGCTACACAGTGAGACTCCGTCTCAAAAAAAAAAAAAAAAAAAAAAAAAAAAAAGGTTTACATTAGGGGAAGCAAAATTCAGGCTTAAGCAACTATAAACTGTCAATTAAGCTCTGATTGCCTAACCAGAAAATTTCCACCTTAATTGTACAAATTAACCTACATAACCATACCTGAGCAATTATTGAATATAGTTTTCTTCATCATGCAACCTATAAATGTCTTTCCTTCAAGCCCCTCCCATGGACCACAAACTACAAACTATAGCTGGGTGCTCCACAATTCTTGAATCTCTGTTTGATTAAATTATTTCTATTTTGGCAGTGGCACTCATACTTGTTTTTGTTTTTTTGTTTGTTTTTAGACAGAGTCTTGCTCTGTCGCCCAGGCTGGAGTACAGCAGCGTGATCTCAGCTCACTGGAACCTCCACTCCTGGGTTCAAGTTATTCTCTCTCCTCTACCTCCTGAGTAGCCAGGACTACAGACATTCACCATCACACCCAACTAATTTTTGTATTTTTAGTAGAGATAGGGTTTCCTGATTTTGGCCAGGTTGGTCTTAAACTCCTGACCTCAAGTGATCCACCTGCCTAGACCACCTAAAGTGCTGGGATTACAGGCGTGAGCCACCGCACCTGGCCCCATAATTTTTTTTTTTTTTTTGAGATGGAGTCTTTCTCTGTCGCCCAGGCTGGAGTGCAGTGGTGTGATCTTGGCTCACTGCAACCTCCGCCTCCCTGGTTCAAGCAATTCTCCTGCCTCAGCCTCCTGAATAGTTGGGACTACAGGCACATGCCACAATGCCCGGCTAATTTTTTTGTATTTTTTTAGTAGAGATGGGGTTTCACCATATTGGCCAGGCTGATCTCGAACTTTTTTTTTTTTTTTTTTTTTTTTTTTTTGAGATGGCGTCTCGCTCTGTCACCCAGGCTGGAGTGCAGTGGCACGATCTTGGCTCACTGCAAGCTCCGCCTCCCGGGTTCACGCCATTCTCCTGCCTCAGCCTCTCCGAATAGCTGGGACTACAGGCGCCCGCCACCACGCCCGGCTGATTTTTTTTGTATTTTTAGTAGAGACGGGGTTTCACCGTGGTCTCGATCTCCTGACCTCGTGATCCGCCCGCCTCGGCCTCCCAAAGTGCTGGGATTACAAGCGTGAGCCACCGCGCCTGGCCCTGATCTCGAACTTCTGACCTCAAGTGATCCATCCACCTCGGCCTCCCAAAGTGCTGGGATTACAGGCGTGAGCCACCATGCCCAGCCGCTGGCCTCATAAATTTATAATAGGAGAAAAGAGAAATTGTAAACCCTATCAGATATAATAGATCTCATCCTCCCAAGTAGCCGGGATTACAGGTATGTGGTACCATGCTCGGTTAATTTTTTGGTCAGCCTGGACTTGAACTACCGACCTCAGGTGATCCACCCACCTCAGCCTCCCAAACTGCTGGGATTAAAGGCGTGAGCCACTGGGCCTGGCCTAGCTGCAGTGTTTTCAAACAGGGCTTCCTACCTGAGCTGAGCCAGGCCCATTCCAGAGCATGGGAAAATTCTCTTTTCTTTTTTCTCTTTTTTTTTTTGAGACGGAGTCTTGCTCTGTTGCCCAGGCTGGAGTGCAGTGGCACGATCTCGGCTCACTGCAAGCTCCGCCTCCTGGGTTCACGCCATTCTCCTGCCTCAGCCTCCCAAGTAGCTGGGACTACAGGCACCAGCCACCACGCCTGGCTAATTTTTTGTATTTTTAGTAGAGACGGGGTTTCACCGTGTTAACCAGGATGGTCTCGATCTCCTGACCTCGTGATCCGCCCGCCTTGGCCTCCCAAAGTGCTGGAATTACAAGCGTGAGCCACTGCTCCCGGCAAAAATTCTCTTTTCATTGTCTCTCTTTTTGAATGTATTCAAAATACGAACAGAAGTATTGTGCTGTCATATTAATAATACACAAAATTTTTGTTCAAGAGAAAATCAACTTTTACTTGGTAATAGTGTATTATCAACACTAAAGCCAATTTTTTTTTTTTTTTTTTTGAGACGGAGTCTTGCTCTGTCACCCAGGCTGGAGTGCAGTGGCGCAATCTCGGCTCACTGCAAGCTCCGCCTCCCGGGTTCACGCCATTCTCCTGCCTCAGCCTCTCTGAGTAGCTGGGACTACAGGCGCCCGCCACCACGCCCGGCTAATTTTTTTGTATTTTTAGTAGAGACGGGGTTTCACCGTGGTCTCGATCTCCTGACCTCGTGATCCACCCGCCTCAGCCTCCCAAAGTGCTGGGATTACAGGCGTGAGCCACCGAGCCCGGCTACTAAAGCCAATTTTAATAAAACCTTATAAAGCCGGGTGTGGTGGCTCACACCTATAATCCTGGCCCTTTGGACGGCTGAGGCGGTCAGATCAGGAGTTCAGGAAATCGAGACCATCCTGGCTAACAGAGTGAAACCCCGTCTCTACTAAACATACAAAAAATTAGCCGGGCCTTCTGGTATGTGTCTGTGGTCCCAGCTACTAGGGAAGCTGAGGCAAGAGAATCGCTTGAACCCGTGAGGTGGAGGTTGCGGTAAGCCAAGATCGCACCACTGCACTCCATCGTGGGCAACAGAGCGAGATTCCGTCTCAAAAAACTAAAACTAAAAATAAATAAATAAATAAATAAATAAATAAAACCTTGTAAATAAACAAAATTTGTCATTTTTGACCTCTCGAGAGATACATGTATATTTTGTAATCTCTTGTAATTTTTTGAACTTTTTATATTTTATTTTTATCTGCATTCTTTTTATTTTTTCTTTTTTTTTTTTTTTTTTTTTTTTTTTTTTTTTTTTTTGAGACGGAGTCTTTCTCTGTTCCCCAGGCTGGAGTGCACTGGCACGATCTCGGCTCACTGCAAGCTCCACCTCTCGGGTTCACGCCATTCTCCTGCCTCAGCCTCCTGAGTAGCTGGGATTACAGGCGCCCGCCACCACGCCCAGCTAATTTTTTGTATTTTTAGTAGAGATGGGGTTTCACCGTGTTAGCCAGGATGGTCTCGATCTCCTGACCTCGTGATCCGCCCGCCTCGGCCTCCCAAAGTGCTGGGATTACAGGCTTGAGCCACCGCGCCCGGCCTCTTTTTATTTTTTCAATTTGAAACCACCTTTATGAAATTTCACACTGTTACAGGAGACAAAAAGATATCATTTAGAGATAGCCTCTGTGGCTCACACCTGTAATCCCAGAACTTTGGGAGGCCTAGGTGGGCGGATCACTTGAGGTCAGGAGTTCAAGACTAGCCTGGCCAACATGGTGAAACTCCAACTCTACTAAAAATACAAAAAATTAGCAGGTTGTGGTGGTGCACTTTTGTAGTCCCAGCTACTCTGGAGACCGAAGCAGAAGAATCTCTTGAACCCAGGAGGTGGAGGTTGTGTAAGGCCCAAGAGGTTCACCTTGCCCTTTGCCTAGACAGAGCTCATTCATCGAGACAGGGGCATTTGCAGAGGAAAAGCTAAATAATACATTTGAACTCAATTGAATGTGGACACAAACAACGGTCACCGAGTCATGGAACAGGTTGTGTGAGCCCCTTCAAGTGTTCATTCAGTGCTGTTTTGGAGAAATCTCTATTTCAATCTATTCCTATACATTAGTTATGGAAAAACAATAGGCAATTGCAAAAACAAGTTGACACTTTTGTGATCCTTGTGCCCAGTCATGAAGGGCCCTCGTGACTGGGCCTCATGCGAAACAACTAGTTATAAAAGAGCTAGGGTCCCAGACTGGGCTGAAGCTTCATGAGACCTCTTCTCATCTGTACAGGAATGAGTGGCCGACTCTGGAGCCCAGGCTGTTGCTTCCCATCTGGTGGTGAAGCCTCCATTGTTTGGTGAGTGCAACGTACGACGCTAGAGCCCAGGCTGTTGCTTCCCATTCTGGTGGTGAAGCCTCCATAGTCTGGTGAGTGTAAATATATATATATCTTTTTTCCTTTCTTCTCTTCCCATTGCAATTTGCTTATTATATCAATCTACTTATTATAGCAATCTGTTTATTATATTGATATTCTTATTACATAATTTGCTTATTATATCTGCATTGCCATTTACGTGGAATGAAGCTTGTTTACCCTTAAAGGTATTGTGTGTGTGTCTTTCCTTCTCCCCCTCGTGCGATTCCCGCACAGAACATTTTTGGTGTCACGAACAGGATTCAAAAACAAAAGTGTGCCACTTTTTGGCAACAAGGACAGGGCGGGAGGCTCAAGGACTTCCCATATCCCCGGATGGAAACTCCCCCAGTTCTCTCCCTTGGCGATTGAATGGTCAAGGGGAACCGGCCTTTGTAAGAATTGGGAATCTAAATTGGTGCAATTTAGAACTTTGTGCATGAAGTGCTGCAGGGAATTCCAGTCAGCAAAGGAGACGCTGAGGGGATCTCCCAGAGTGGATGGTGTTTGCTTTCTGCTTATAAGACAATGTGTCAAGATAGGGGCTGGTTGCATCCTATGGAATGCAGGGAAATAATTCATTTTACCAAAGGCTAAGGCTAAAATACTAGAATTTGCAACCCCTACCACTAAAAATGAGGCTCAGAAATTTATTGGCTAGTTTGGATTCTGGAGACATCATATTCCCCACTTGGGTAACATTTTACAACTTCTGCATGCAGTCACTAGAAAACGCTATGACTTTGATTGGGGAGAGAAAGAGAGCATGGCTTCCGAACAAGATAAACAAGCGGTGCAACTGGCCCTGGATCTATGGCCCATTCGGGATGGGCCAGTAGAACTGCAAGTAACTGTCCTAGATCAACATGCTAATTGGAGCCTTAGGCAGAAACAAGATGGGAAGAGGTACATTTCTGGTTTTGGACCCAGAAACTGCCAGAGGCCGGCAAAGCTTATACCCCTTTCGAGGAGGAATTGTTAGCTTGCTATTGGGCTTTGCTGGAAAAGAAACACCTCTGCTTCAACCATGATGTCTTTATGAGGCTTGAAATTCCTATTATGACTTGGGTCATGAGTTCCCCCGAAACTCACCAGATAGGGCACGCCAAGGGAGAGAACTGGGGGAGTTTCCATTCCGGGATTTGGGACGTCCCCAAGTTTCCAGCCTTGGGCTCCAGAGTCAGAGACCGCACTCTCCAGACTGGAATATTCTCCACCAGACCAGGAAGCAACGGCCTGGGTTCCAGAGTGGGACACAGCACTCACCAGACTATGAAGGATTCACCACCAGACCAAGAAGCAATAGCCTGAGCTCCAGAGTCAGACACCACAGTCATCAGACTGTGGAGGATTCACCACCAGACACGGAAGCAACAGCTTGGGCTCCAGAGTCGGCCACTCGTCCGTGCACAGACGAGGAGAGGTCTCATGAAGCTTCGGTGCACTCTGGGACCACAGATCTTTAGTAACGAGTAGTTTGGCCTAAGGCCCAGTCACCAAGGCTCTTCAGGACTGGGCTTAAGGAACACAAAAAGGTCAACTTGTTTTTGTGATTGTCTATTGTTTTTCAACAATAGTAGCTGTAATCCCAGCTACTCAGGAGGCTGAGGCAGGAAAATCGGGTGAGCGACACCACGCCACTGCACTCCAGCCTGGGTGACAAAGCGAGGCTCTGTGTCAAAAAAATAAAAAATAGCTTTAGTATTGATAATACACTACTACCAAAGTAAACGTTGATTTTCTCTTGAACAAAAATTTTATGTATTATTAATATGCCAGGAAAATACTTCTGTTCACCTTTTGAATACATTCAAAAAGAGAGTGAGTACAAAAGAATTTTCTCATGCTGCGGAGTGGGCCTGGCTCAGCTCAGGAAGGAAGCTCTGCCTGTAAAGGCTGCCCCTTAGGCTGTCTCTCTTCACTCAGCCCAGCACCTGTTCACATCTTCTGTCAGTCAGGGCCTGAGGGGCGGGACCTAAAGCATTATCCAATCATGGACGCTGGGCTGGAAACCGTCCAATCAGGCACGCAGCTGGAGCGAAGAGGACGGCTTTCCGCTTTTGGCGCGGCCTTTGTCTCCGGCTGCAGTCCGAGCTTCAGGTCTCCTCTTCACTGGTCTGTGTCCTATTCTCCTGGAGGCCTCTGTGGCCCTGTGACCTGCAGGTATTGGGAGATCCACAGCTAAAACGCCAAGACCCCCTGGAAGCCTAGAAATGGTGAGAGTGCCGGGCCGACATCCCGAGAGGGGAAGAGGGGCAGGGTGGAACCGGTGGGAAGTGACTGTGGCGGGACTCAGGCCTCTTCGCAGTCAGCTCCACAATGTGCGCCCCAAGTTCTCCTTGCCCAGGTTGGCCTCAGTCCCCTTCAGCCTTAAGATGGCGACTGTGCTGACAGCCGGGCCCCCGGGCCTCCTCTCGCAGTGACTGTGCCCTGGCCTGGAGCCCTTTCTGGGCAGCTCTGCAGGGGCAGCGCCGCGTTTCTCCCAGATTTTGCAGGGACCATGGGAGGGTCGTCAGGGGAGAATCCTGACTCGGGATATGGGTTCATGAATGAGAAGAGCTTTGATCCGTGGGGTTCACAGTTTCTCTTTTCTGTTATTAAAAATGTATGGAATCCGGGAGGCGGAGCTTGCAGTGAGCCGAGATTGCGTCACTGCACTCCAGCCTGGGCGACAGAGCGAGACTCCGTCTCAAAAAAGAAAAAAAAAAGTATGGTGCCCGGCGCAGTGGCTCACGCCAGTAATCCCAACACTTTGGGAGGCTGAGAACGGCTGATCACTTGAGGTCAGGAGTTGAAGACCAGCCTGGGCAAAATGGGGAAACCCCATCTCTACAAAAAAAAAATAGAAAAATTAGCTGAGTGTGATGGCGAATGTCTCTAGTCCCAGCTTCTCGGGAGGCAGAGGAGAGAGAATCGCTTGAACCCAGGAGGCGGAGGTTGCAGTGAGCTGACATCACACCACTGCACTCCAGCCTCGGTGACAGAGCAAGACTTTGTCTAAAAAAAAAAAAAAAATTATGGGAGTCACCGCAAAAATATCAAATTTAATCAAACAGACATTCGAGAGCACCCAGCTATAGTTCGTAGTTTGCAGTCCATGGGAGGGGCTTGAAGGAAACACATTTATAAGGTGCATGATGAAGAAAACCATATTCAATAATTCAATACGTATAGTTACGTAGTTTCTTAATTTGTACAATTAAGGTGGAAATTTCCTGGTTATGTAATCAGAGTTTAATTGGCAGTTTATGGTTTTTTAAGCCTGAATTTTGTTTCCCGAATGTAATTTAGCAAAAACTGCACTTGAGTTTAGATTTTTATTTTAGAAGCAGGAATCCGAGGACTAGACCCTCCTCAGTCTAATTGCCTGCCACTTAATTATTTTCACACCCCACAGGGGACTGATTTTTCCCTAGCATTTTTCACATGTGTCCTAAGCAGGGCCTCAAATGTACCCCATGTTCCTCAATTAATCATTTTTTTAAAAGCATTGCATAACACTATTGAAAAGACTTGTTTTCTCTTTGTAAATATTTCCCAGAAGAAAGCAAAGAATAATCCCCTGACACTGTATTGTAAAAAATATCTGTGCCTGCTTTTCTTTTGTTGTTTTTGTTTTTTGAGACGGAATCTGGCTCTATTGCCATGCTGGAGTGCAGTCGCGCGATCTCGATTTACTGCAACCTCCGTCTCCTGGGTTCAAGCAATCCTCCTGCCTCAGCCTTTCCAGTAGCTGGGGCTACAGGCACCCTCCACCACGCCCAGCTAATTTCTTGTTTTTTTTTCTGTTTTGTTTTGTTTTGTTTTTTTTTTTTGAGACAGAGTCTCGCTTTTTCACCCAGGCTGGAGTGCAGTGGCTCAATCTCAGCTCACTGCAAGCTCCGCCTCCCGGGTTCACGCCATTCTCCTGCCTCAGCCTCTCCGAGTAGCTGGGACTACAGGCGCCCGCCACCACGCCCGGCTTTTTTTTTTTTTTTTTTTTTGTATTTTTAGTAGAGACGGGGTTTCACCGTGGTCTCGATCTCCTGACCTCGTGATCCGCCGGCCTCGGCCTCCCAAAGTGCTGGGATTACAAGCGTGAGCCACCGCGCCCGGCTAATTTATTGTATTTTAAGCAGAGACGGGGTTTCACCATCTTGGCCAGGATGGTCTCAATCTCTTGACCTCGTGATCCACTCGCCTTCGCCTTCCAAAGTGCTGGGATTAGAGGCGTGAGCCACCGCGACTGGCTCCTCTTTTTCTTTAATTTTTCCAGAGAACTTACCAAAATGTTTTTGGGTCAAGATTACTCTTTGAAAACTTTGTAGGGTGATGTGTCCTCAGCTATCCTTCAGTTTTTTTTCTGGGCCTGAGTTTTAGTACTTTCTGGGAATAAACCAAGATACCCACCGTGGCTTTGTCTCCTAGAGTGTCTACTGAATTAGCTCTTGGGTCATTTTCTCCCATAGGACCACCTGAAGTATACACTATAGCCTCTCAAAAGAGCAGGCGACAGCCTTGGGGCTGAAAGGCATCTCCTGGTGCGCATTTTTTTTTTTTTTTTCTGAAAAGCTAACCCCTTGAGGCCATGTGCAGTGGCTCACGCCTATAATCCCAGCACATTGGGAGGGCGAGGTGGGTGGGTCACCTGAGGTCAGGAGTTCCAGACCAGCCTGGAGCCTGGCCAACATGGTGAAACCCCATCTCTACTAAAAAACACAAAAAATCAGCCAGGTGTGGTGGCAGGCCCCTGTAATCCCAGCTACTCGGGAGGCTGAGGCAGGAGAATGGCGTGAACCCGGGAGTCAGAGGTTTCAGTGAGCCCAGATTGCGCCATTGCACCAATTTCTGCCCTCTGGATTCTCTTGGTGGGGGGCGCGCAGAAAAATAGTGAAAGAAAAATAGTGAAAAATTTGTTTAAAAAAAAACACTCCAAAAGACAAAAGAAAACTGACCCCAGGGAGATGGCGTAAAAATTTATGAAGTATATTTGCTTTTCTTATGAAGGTGTAAAATGCAAGCACTTTAGCCAGGTGCAGTGACTCATGCCTGTAATCCCAGCATTTTGGGAGGCGGAGGCAGGTAGATCACTTGAGATCAGGAGTTCCACACCAGCCTTCCCAACATAGTAAAATTCCGTCTCTACTAAAAATACAAAAATTAGTAGGGTATGGTGACGCATACTTTCTAGTTTCAGCTGCTTGGGAGGCTGAGGCAGGAGAATGACTTGAACCCGGGAGGCAGAGGTTGCAGTGAGCTGAGATCATACCATGGCACTCCAGCCTGGGTGACAGGGTGAGAATCCATCTCGAAAAAAAAAAAAGTGTAAGCACCTTAAAATTTCCATCCCTTATATAAACACAGTGTTTGAGTAATTTCACTGGATTTTTCGAACAGTTTCAAAAACCAAGTGAATAACTCTCACATGGAAATTTTTTTTTTGAGACGGAGTCTTGCTCTGTCGCCCAGGCTGGAGTGCAGTGGCGCGATCTCGGCTCACTGCAAGCTCCGCCTCCCAGGTTCACGCCATTCTCCTGCCTCAGCCTCCTCCGAGTAGCTGGGACTACAGGCGCCCGCCACCACGCCCGGCTAATTTTTTTTGTATTTTTAGTAGAGACAGGGTTTCACCGTGGTCTCGATCTCCTGACCTCGTGATCCGCCCGCCTCGGCCTCCCAAAGTGCTGGGATTACAAGCGTGAGCCACCGCGCCCGGCCGCTCACATGGAAATTAAAGCTTGAACCTGGTGACTCCAAGCTAAGGCTAATATTAAGCCTCCAAGAGGAGGTTATTAAAGGCCCAGTTAGTTATTTCTGGGGAACCTTTCCTGCAGATGTTTCAGCCTGGTCACCCCAGCCATGGAAGGAGCCTTTATCCTCAGGGAAGCTGCAGAGCCCTGGAAAGCTGGGGCCCCACAGGCAGATGCAGTTAAGCTTAAAATGAAAGGAAATTGGGAGGGTCTTACTAATGATGATGAAGCTGTTATTGTTTTGAGGCACCTTCTACACTTTGTATAATACTAATGTTAGATTTATGTAAAGAAAAATGAATTCCAAAAACGTATTGCAACAGGAAGAAGTACCAACTAACTATCAGATCTTTATGGCTTGCATAGATGTAGGCAGAAAAGGGCTTTCTTTTCTAGGGAGGAGCAAACAAGTTTAGAAAGGAGGTGGGAAAGGAATGGCAAATGGAGGGTGAAAAAGTCAGATTATACAAAAGAGAATGTCTTACCCTGAAATCAGCATATTCTTGGGAGGGACATAAAATGGGGTTGTATGTTGACTCAGACTGAGGGTAGCTCAAAGTTCAGGAGCCTGAGGGAGCTCAAGCTTAAGTAAAGTTTAAGAAATATTTACGGCCGGGCGCGGTGGCTCACGCTTGTAATCCCAGCACTTTGGGAGGCCGAGGCGGGCGGATCATGAGGTCAGGAGATCGAGACCACGGTGAAACCCCGTCTCTACTAAAAGTACAAAAAATTAGCCGGGCGTGGTGGCGGGCGCCTGTAGTCCCAGCTACTCGGAGAGGCTGAGGCAGGAGAATGGCGTGAACCCGGGAGGCGGAGCTTGCAGTGAGCCGAGATTGCGCCACTGCACTCCAGCCTGGGCGACAGAGCGAGACTCCGTCTCAAAAAAAAAAAAAAAAAAAAAAAAAAAGAAATATTTACTTTTAGGCTGGGTGTGGTGGCTTACCTCTGTAATTCCAGCACTTTGGGAGGCCGAGGTGGGTGGATCACAAGGTCAGGAGTGCAAGACCAGCCTGAGATGGTGAAACCTTGTCTCTGCTAAAAATACAAAAATTAGCCACATGTGGGGGTGCATGCCTGTAATGCCAGCTACTCAGGAGGCTAAGGCAGGAGAATACCTTGAACCTGGGATGCAGAGGTTGCAGTGAGCTGAGATCACGCCATTGCACTCCAGCCTGGGCAACAGAGCAAGACTCCAACTCAAAAAAAAAAAAAAAGGAAATATTTTATTTTAAGCCTGGCATGGTGGCTCACACCTGTAATCCCAGCACTTCGGGAGGCCAAGACATGCAGATCACCTGAGGTCACAAGTTTGAGACCAGCCTAGGCAACATGGTGAAACCCTGTTTCTGCTTAAAATACAAAAATTAGTCGGGCATGGTGGCAGGCGCCTATATTCCCAGCTACTCGGGAGGCTGAGGCAGGAGAACTTCTTGAACCCGGGATGCAGATGTTGCAGTGAGCCAAGATCACGCCACTGTACTTCTGCGTGGGTGACAGAGCGAGATTCCGGCTCAAGAAAAAGACAGAAATATTTTATTTTTACCACTGAAGACAAATTCAGCTGATTTTTTTTAATGAGAAAAAGGAGAAAATGTGCAGAGTGTGTGTCTGGCTCTGTGAGAGGTAAGAAAAGGGAGCACCATCTAAGTTGTAATGGGAAGAGCGTTTCTTTCCATAAACTGTTACTGGAGCACATATAGGATGGAGAATTGTATTTTTTTTTTTTTTTTTTTTTTTTTTTTTTTTTTTTTTTTTTTTGAGACGGAGCCTCCCTCTGTCACCCAGGCACCCAGGCTGGAGTGCAGTGGCGCCATCTCAGCTCACTGCAAGCTCCGCCTCCCGGGTCACACCATTCTCCTGCCTCAGCCTGTAGCTGGGACTACAGGCACCCGCCACAACGGCCAGCTAATTTTTTGTATTTTTAGTAGAGACGGGGTTTCACCGTGGTCTCAACCTCCTGACCTCGTGATCCACCCTCGTCAGCCTCCCAGAGTGCTGGGATTACAAGCATGAGCCACCGCACCCGGCCAGGATGGAGAATTGTATTAATCGCAAATATTTTCTGGCATTATCTATGCGTTTCATCTTTCCCCATCTCTTTTCTTTGTTCTATGCGTTTCTTCCATTTGGCTTTTCCTGGGCTGCATCTTATATATGAAACAGGTAAACGTAACTACAGTGTTTCGCTGAGTTCTGTGAGTAGCTATACAAAATTATTCAACTTCAGGGAGGTCATGGCAGCCCCAAATATTAAACATTAGCTCAGAAGTTTACATGGGCCCATGGGGTTTGTGATTGGCATCTGCAGTGAGGACAATGTTGGGACCCGAGCCCTGAATCAGAGTGTTCTGACTGTGGGTGGTGTCAGAATTTAAATGTTAGACAATAAGTTGTTGGAGAATTTTTTGATGTTCAGCAAACTCTACAGATTTGGTGCCAGAAATAAGATATGACAGAGTCCTTGCCTGGAATAAAACTCTGGGTGTTTGGGAAAGAGAGACTGCTCTCCTCTACACAGGCTGTCATACTGCCCATTGTCCTGTGATTCCAGGTCTTCTCCCAGGGTGACAGAGGCCTGAAAACTGAGAGGAAAGGAGATCTGATGACAGACCCCCTTTTCACACAGCTGCTACCACAGGATTCCCACCCACTCACAAACACACACACTAGATATTGACATGTCCACACTCCTCCCAGGACTAGGCACCCCCCTCAGGAACTTCACCATGGCGTTTTTGATCCAAGTGTTTTTTGTTTGTTTGTTTGTTTGTTTGTTTGTGACAGAGTCTCGCTCTGTCGCCCACGCTGGAGTGCAGTGATGCAATCTCGGCTCACTGCAAGCTCCGCCTCCTGGGTTCACCCCATTCTCCTGCCTCAGCCTCTCCGAGTAGCTGGGACTACAGGCGCCCGCCACCACGCCCGGCTAATTTTTTTTTTTTTTTTTGTATTTTTAGTAGAGACGGGGTTTCACCATGGTCTCGATCTCCTGACCTCATGATCCGCCCGCCTCGGCCTCCCACAGTGCTGGGATTACAAGCGTGAGCCACCACGCCCGGCCGATCCAAGTGTTTTTTGCCAAAAAAAACACAAGTGTCTACAAGTCTCCTGGTATATCAATCTGCTGCAGCAATCTGTTTTTTCTACCAAACTAGGGTTCTGGACCACCTGTTCATAATCTCGTCTGCATGCATGCACACAGAAATAAATCAGTACAGCCTCACTGGGACCACTATCTGTAGCAAAAATCAGTCCTTTCACCTACATTGCACTCTCCCACCCTGGGATTTTTTTTTTCTTTTAGCATTAATTTTTGTTTCGGGGTACTCAATGTGGGTTTGTTATACAGCTAAAATTGTGTCACAGGGATTTGGTGTGTAGATTATTTTGTCCCTGAGGTACTACCCATAGCACCAAACAGGTATGTTTTCTGATCCTCTGAGTCCTCGCACCCTCCACCCTCAACTAGTCCTCAGTGTCTGTTGTTCTTTGTGTTCATGTGTTCTTATTATTTAGCTCTTACTTATAAATAATAGCATGCATTTGGTTTTCTTTTTCTGCATTAGTTTTCTTTTTGGTTTGGTTTGTTTTTTGTTTTTGTTTTTTGTTTTTGTTTTTGTTTTGAGATGGAGTCTTGCTCTGTCGCCCAGGCTGGAGTGCAGTGGCGCAGTCTTGGCTCACTGCAAGCTCCACCTCCCAGGTTCACGCCATTCTCCTGCCTCAGCCTCTCCGAGTAGCTGGGACTACAGGCGTCCGCCACCACGCCCGGCTAATTTTTTGTATTTTTAGTAGAGACGGGTTTCACTGTGGTCTCGATCTCCTGACCTCCTGATCCGCCGGCCTCGGCCTCCCAAAGTGCTGGGATTACAAGTGTGAGCCACCGCACCAGGCTGTTTTTGTTTTTTGTTTTTTTGTTTTTTTTTTTTTTTGAGACAGAGTCTCGCTCTTTCACCCAGGCTGGAGTGCAGTGGCTTGATCTTGACTCACTGCAGGCTCCGCCGCCCGGGGTTCACGCCATTCTCCTGCCTCAGCCTCCCACTAGCTGGGACTGCAGGTGCCCGCCACCTCGCCCGGCTAATTTTTTGTATTTTTAGTAGAGACGAGGTTTCACCGTGTTAGCCAGGATGGTCTCGATCTCCTGACTTCGTGATCCGCCTGCCTCGGCCTCCCAAAGTGCTGGGATTACAGGCTTGAGCCACTGCGCCCGGCCTGTTTTTGTTTTTTGAGACAGAGTTTCACTCTTGTTGCCCAGGCTTGAGTGCAACAGCGTGATCTCCGCTACCACAACCTCCGCCTCCTAGGTTCAAGTGATTCTCCTGCCTCAGCTTTCCGAGTACCTGGGATTACAGGCACGCACCACAACGCCTGGCTAATTTTGTGTTTTTAGTAGAGATTTGGTTTCTCCATGTTGGTCAGGATGGTCTGAAACTCCCAACCTTAGGTGATCCACCCATCTCGTTCTTCCAAAGTGCTGGGATTACAGGCGTGAACCCCCATGCCTTGATGTTTTTGCAAAGACTTGATTTTTTTTTTTACTTATTAATTTATTATTATTATTATTATACTTTAAGTTCTAGGTGCATGTGCACAACATGCAGGTTTGTTAGATATGTATACACGTGTCATGTTGGTGTGCTGCACCCATTAACTCATCATTTACATTAGATATATCTCCTAATTCTATCCCTCTCTGCTCCCCTCACCCCATGAGAGGCCCTGGTGTGTGATGTTCCCCACCCTGTGTCCAAGTGTTCTCATTGCTTAATTCCCACCTATGAGTGAGAACATGCGGTGTTTGGTTTTCTGTCCTTGTGATAGTTTGCTCAGAATGATGGTTTCTAGCTTCATCCATGTCCCTACAAAGGACAAGAACTCATCCTTTTTTATGGCTGCAGAGTGTATATGTGCCACATTTTCTTAATCCAGTCTATCATTGATGGACATTTGGGTTGGTTCCAAGTCTTTGCTATTGTGAATAGTGCCGCAATAAACATACGTGTGCATATGTCTTTATAGCAGCATGATTTATAATCCTTTGGGTATATACTCAGTAATGGGATGGCTGGGTCAAATGGTATTTCTAGTTCTAGATCCTTGAGGATTCGCCACACTGTCTTCCACAATGTTTGAACTAGTTTACAGTCCCACCAACAGTGTAAAAGTGTTCCTATTTCTCTGCATTCTTTCCACCACCTGTTGTTTCCTGACTTTTTAATGATTACCATTCTAACTGGTGTGAGATGGTATCTCATTGTGGTTTTGATTTGCATTTCTCTGATGGCCAGTGATGATGAGCATTTTTTCATCTGTCTGTTGGCTGCATAAATGTCTTCTTTTGAGAAGTGTCTGTTCATGTACTTTGCCAACTTTTTATTGGGGTTGTTTGATTTTTTTTCTTGTAAATCTGTTTAAGTTCTCTGTAGATTCTGGATATTAGCCCTTTGTCAGATGGGTAGATTGTAAAAATTTTCTCCCATTCTGTAGGTTGCCTGTTCACTCTGATGGTAGTTTCTTTTGCTGTGCAGAAGCTCTTTAGTTTAATTAGATCCCATTTGTCAATTTTGGCTTTTGTTGCCATTGCTTTTGGTGTTTTAGTCATGAAGTCCTTGTCCATGCCTATGTCCTGAATGGTATTGCCTAGATTTTCTTCTAGGGTTTTTATGGTTTTAGGTCTAACATTTAAGTCTTTATTCATCTTTTTTTTTTTTTTTTTTTTTTTTTTTTTTTTTTTTTGAGACGGAGTCTCGCTCTGTCGCCCAGGCTGGAGTGCAGTGGCGCAATCTCGGCTCACTGCAAGCTCCGCCTCCCGGGTTCACGCCATTCTCCTGCCTCAGCCTCTCCGAGTAGCTGGGACTACAGGCGCCCGCCACCACGCCCGGCTAATTTTTTGTACTTTTAGTAGAGACGGGGTTTCACCGTGGTCTCGATCTCCTGACCTCATGATCCGCCCGCCTCGGCCTCCCAAAGTGCTGGGATTACAAGCGTGAGCCACCGCGCCCGGCCATCTTTATTCATCTTGAATTAATTTTTGTATAAGGTGTAAGGAAGGCATCCAGTTTCAGCTTTCTACATACAGCTATCCAGTTTTCCCAACACCATTTATTAAATAGGGAATCCTTTCCCCATTTCTTGTTTTTGTCAGGTTTGTCAAAGATCAGATGGTTGTAGATGTGTGGTATTATTTCTGAGGTCTCTGTTCTGTTCCATTGGTCTATATCTCTGTTTTGGTAGCAACACCAGGCTGTTTTGATTACTGTAGCCTTGTAGTATAGTTTGAAGTCAAGTACCATGATGCCTCCAGCTTTGTTCTTTTGGAATAGGATTGTCTTGGCAATGTAGGCTCTTTTTGGTTCCATATGAACTTTAAAGTAGTTTTTTCCAATTCTGTGAAGAAAGTCATTGGTAGCTTGATGTGGGGATGGCACTGAATCTATAAATTACCTTGGGCAGTATGGCCATTTTCACGATATTGATTCTTCCTATCCATGAGCATGGAATGTTCTTCCATTTGTTTGTGTCCTCTTTTATTTCATTGAGCAGTGATTTGTAGCTCTTATTATTTTGAGATACATCCCATCAATACCTAGTTTACTGAGAGTTTTTAGCATGAAGTGCTGTTGAATTTTGTCAAAGACCTTTTCTGCATCTATTGAGGTAATCATGTGGTTTTTGTCTTTGGTTCTGTTTACATGATGGATTACATTTATTGATTTGCATATGTTGAACCAGCCTTGCATCCCAGGGATAAAGCCAACTTGATCATGGTGGATAAGCTTTTTGATGTGCTGCTGGATTCAGTTTGCCAGTATTTTATTGAGGATTTTTGCATCGGTGTTCATCACGGATATTGGTCTAAAATTCTCTTTTTTTTGTTGTGTCTCTGCCAGGCTTTGGTATCAGGATGATGCTGGCCTCATAAAATGAGTTAGGGAGGATTCCCTCTTTCTCTATTGATTGAAATAGTTTCAGAAGAAATGGTATCAGCTCCTCTTTGTATCTCTGGTAGAATTCGGCTGTGAATCTGTCTGGTCCTGGACTTTTTTTGGTTGGTAGGCTATTAATTATTTCTTCAATTTCAGAGCCTGTTATTGGTCTATTCAGGGATTCAACTTCTTCCTGGTTTAGTCTTGGGAGGGTGTATATCTCCAGGAATTTATCCATTTCTTCTAGATTTTCTAGTTTATTTGCATAGAGATGTTTATAGTATTCTCTGATGGTACTTTGTATTTCTGTGGGAAATACAACTAAAGTGATAACTAAATACAACTAAAAATGATAACCCTTTATCATTTTTTATTGCGTCTATTTGATTCTTCTCTCTTTTCTTCATTACTCTTGCTAGCAGATCAACTTTTGTTGATCTTTTCAAAAAACCAGCTCCTGGATTTATTGATTTTTGAAGGATTTTTTGTGTCTCTCTCTCTCCTTCAGTTCTTCAGACGATCGGTAAAAACAAACTTCTCCGAGCTAAAGGAGCCTGTTCGAACCCATCACAAAGAAGCTGGAAACCTTGAAAAAATATTAGACAAATGGCTAACTATAACAGACCTTGCAGAGAAGTCCTTAAATGACCTGACAGAGCTGAAAACCATGGTCCAAGAACTACATGATGAATGGACAAGCTTCAGTAGCCAGTGGAAAAACTTCACTAGCCAATGTGATCAACTGGAAGAAAAAATATCAGTGATTGAAGATCAAAGGAATGAAATGAAGCAAGAAGAGAAGTTTAGAGATAAAAGAATAAAAAGAAGTGAAGAAAGCTTCCAAGAAATATGGGACTATGTGAAAAGACCAAATCTACGTCTGATTGGTGTACCTGAAAGTGATGGGGAGAATGGAACCAAGTTGGAGAACACTCTGAAGGATATTATCCAGGAGAACTTTCCCAACCTAGCAAGGCAGGCCAACATTCAAATTCAGGACATACAGAGAACACCACAAAGATACTCCTCGAGAAGAGCAACTCCAAGACACATAATTGTCAGATTCACCAAAGTTGAAATGAAGGAAAAAATGTTAAGGGCAGCCAGAGAGAAAGGTCGGGTTACCCACGAAGGGAAGCCCATCAGACTAACAGCAGATCTCTCAGCAGAAACTCTACAAGCCAGAAGAGAGTGGGTGCCAATATTCAACATTCTTAAAGAAAAGAATTTTCAACCTAGAATTTCATATCCAGCGAAACTAAGCTTCATCAGTGAAGGAGAAATAAAATCCTTTACAGACAAGCAAATGCTGAGAGATTTTGTCACCACCAGGCCTGCCTTACAAGAGCTCCTGAAGGAAGCACTAAACATGGAGAGGAACAACTGGTATCAGTCACAGCAAAAACATGCCAAATTGTAAAGACCATCAATGCTAGGAAGAAACTGCATCAACTAACGAGTAAAATAACCAGCTAACATAATGACAGGACCAAATTCACACATAACAATATTAACCTTAAATGTAAATGGGCTAAATGCTCCAATTAGAGACAGACTGGCAAATTGGATAAAGGGTCAAGACCCTGGCAGGTGCGGTGGCTTACACCTGTAATCCCAGCAATTTGTGAGGCCGAGGTGGGTGGATCACAAGGTCAAGAGATCAAGACTATCCTTGCTAACATGGTGAAACCCCATCTCTAGTAAAAATACAAAAAATTAGCCAGGCGTGGTGGCAGGTGCCTGCAGTCACAGCCGCTTGGGAGGCTGAGGCAGGAGAGTGGCGTGAACCTGGGAGGCAGAGCTTGCAGTGAGCCGAGATCATGCCAGTGCACTCCAGCCTGGGCGACAGAGACTTCGTCTCAAAAAAAAAAAAAAAAGAGTCAAGACCCACATTGTGCTGTATTCAGGAGACCCATCTCATATGCAGAGACACACATAGGCTCAAAATAAGGGGATGGAGGAGGATCTCCCAAGCAAATAGAAAAAAAAAAAAGCAGGGGTTGCCATCCTAGTCTCTGAAAAAACAGACTTTAAACCAACAAAGATCATAAAAGACAAAGAAGGCCACTATATAATGGTAAAGGGATAAATTCAACAAGAAGAGATAACTATCCTAAATATATATGCACCCAATGCAGGAGCACCCAGATTCATAAAGCCCTTAGAGACCTACAAAGAGACCTAAGACTCCCACACAATAATAATGGGAGACTTTTAACACCCCACTGTCAACATTAGACAGATCAATGAGACAGAAAGTTAACAAGGATATCCAGGAATTTAACTCAGCTCTGCACCAAGTGGACCTAATAGACATCTACAGAACTCTCCACCCCAAATCAACAGAATATACATTCTTTTCAGCATCACATCACACTTATTCCAAAATTGACCACATAGTTGGGAGTAAAGCACTCCTCAGCAAGTGTAAAAGAACACAAAGTATAACAAACTATCTCTCAGACCACAGTGCAATCAAACTAGAACTCAGGATAAAGAAACTCACTCAAAACCGCTCAACTACATGGAAACTGAACAACCTGCTCCTGAACCACTACTGGGTACGTAATGAAATGAAGGCAGAAATAAAGATGTTCTTTGAAACCAATGAGAACAGAGACACAGCATACCAGAATCTCTGGGACACATTTAAAGCAGTGTGTACAGGGAAATATATAGCACTAACTGCCCACAAAAGAAAGCATGAAAGATCTAAAATTGAGACCCTAACATCACAATTAAAAGAACTAAAGAAGCAAGAACAAACACATTCAAAAGCTAGCAGAAGGCAAGAAAAAACTAAGATCAGAGCTGATTTTTTTAATGGGTTTCATTGATGTTATTGCAGAGGACATGATTTTTTTTTTAATGGCCACGGAGTATTCCATGATGTTTATGTGCCATATTTTGTTTTTTACTAAATCTTTTATTTTATTTTATCTTTGGTTGCAGGGTCTCACTTATTGCCCAGGCTAGATTACCATGGCGTGATTTTGGCTTACTTTATTCTCGGCCTCCAAGGCTCAAGCAATTCTCCCTTACCTCATCTTCTCAACTAGCTGGGACTACACGTGTGCATTACCATGCCTGGCCACTTTTTCTTTTTGTATTTTCCGTGTAGACAGGATTTTGCTATTTTTTTCAGGCTGGTCCAAAACTTCTAAGCTCAGGCAGTCCACCTGCCTCAGCCTTCCAAAGCTCTGGGATTGAAAGCATGAGCCACCACGTCTGACCATACCATATTTTCTTTATTGATAGGCATTTAGGGCCTGTCCATGTCTTTGCTACTGTGAATAGTGCTGCAATGAACATGCATAACATGCATATGGATGTGCCTTTATAATAATTTATATTTCTTTTGGTATATACCCAATTATCCGGTTCCTGAGTCAAATGATAATTCTGTTTTGCCACACTGCTTTTTACAGTTGTTGAACTAATTTACACTCCCACCAGCAGAGTATAAGCTTTTCCTTTTCTCTGCAACCTTGGTAGTATCTGTTATTTTTTGACTTTTTTAAAGTAGCCATTCTGACTGATGTGAGGTGATATCTCATTGTGGTTTTTCTTTTTATTTATTTATTTTTTTGAGATGGAGCCTGGCTCTGTCACCCAGGCTGGAGTGCAGTGGCACGGTCTTGGCTCATTTCAACCTCCGCCTCCCAGGTTTAAGTGATTCTCCTGTCTCAGCCTCCTGACTAGCTGGGACTACTGGTGCCCACCACCATGCCAGGCTGATTTTTGTATTTTTATTAGAGACAAGGTTTCACCATATTGGACAAGCTGGTCTCGAACTCCTGACCTTGTGATCTGCCTGCTTAAGCCTCCCAATGTGCTGGGATTACAGATGTGAGACACCGTTCTGGCTTCTTATTAATTTCTTTAATGATTAACATTGAGCTTTGTTTTTCATATGCTTGTTAGCCACATGTATGCTTCCTTTGAAAAGCATCTGTTCATGTTTTTTGCCTACTTTTTAATGAGGTTTAGTTTTTTTCTTGTAAGCTTGTTTAAGTTCTTATTAATTCTGGATATTAGACCTTTGTCAGAGGCAAAGTTTGCAAATATTTTCTTTTATTCTGTAGGTTGTCTGCTTACTCTGTTGATAGTTTCTTTTGCTGTGAAGAATCTCTTTAGTTTAAATAGGTCCCATTTGTCAACTTTTGCTGTTGTTGCAATTGGATTTGGTAGCTTCATCATGAAGTGTTTGCAGGTTTCTATGTCTAGAATGGTAGCTTTTATGTTATCTTGCAGGGTTTCTTATAATTTTATGTTTTATGTTTAAGTCTTTAATTTTTCTTGAGTTGATTTTTGTATGTGGTGTAATTAAGGGGTTCAGTTTAAGTGTTCTACATGTTACTAGTTAGTTATTCCAGCACCATTTATTAAATAGAGAATTCTTCCCACATTTCTCTTGTGAGCTTTGTCAAAAATCTGATGTTTGCAAGAAGGTGGCATTATTTCTGGGCTCTCTATTCTGTTGCATTGGTCTTGTGCACCCATGAATTTTTTATAACATCTTTCTCTTCTGCTTTTCCCCCCATAAACAATTTTTTTTTTTTTTGGAGAGGGAGTTTCGCTATTGCCAGGCTGAACTGCAATGGCATGATCTTGGCTCACCACAACCTCCAACTCCTGAGTTGAAGCAATTCTCCTGCCTCAGCCTCCCGTGTAGTTGGGATTACAGGCATGCTCTATCATGTCCAGCCAATTTTGTATTTTTAGTAGAGACAGGGTTTCTCCTTGCTGGTCAGGCTTGTCTCCAGCTCCCGACCTCAGGTGATCTGCTCACCTCAACCTCCCAAAGTGCTGGGATTACAGGTGTTAGCCACCATGCCCAGGCTAACATTCTTTCAAGTGCATCCAGTTTGCAAAACTTAGATCACCAAGAGTTCAAAAACTCCTTAAAAAGTTTCAAAAAAATTTTTCTTATTCTCTTTTTCCTTAAGGGATTTAGATTATGTGTAAATATTTTTCTCTGCTTTCTTGAAATATCTGTAAACCATATTAACCGTTAAATAAACTTGTCTTTGTTTTTTTTACTTTAGATTATCTTTTCTAGTACATCTGATTTATTGGTTTATTTCTAATTTTAAAAAGTTTGTTTTTCTCCTTTTTAGGACTTTTTTTTTTTTTTGGATGGAGTTTCACTTTTGTTGCCCAGGCTGGAGTGCAATGGCATGATCTTGACTCACCAAAACCTCCACCTCCCAGGTTCAAGGGATTCTCTGGCCTCAGCCTCCCGAGTAGTTGGGATTACAGTCGCGTGCCACCACACCCAACTAATTTTGTATTTTTAGTAGAAACGGGGTTTCTCCATGTTCCTCAGGCTGGTCTCAAACTCCCAAACTCAAGTGATCTGCCCGCCTCAGCCTCCCAAAGTGCTAGGATTACAGGCGTGAACCACCATGCCTGGCCCATTTTTAGTCCTTTAAACACAAATGTGTTTAGATAAAAGCTTATTTTAAGAGCACACAGAAGCTTAGCAGAAACATAGGATTAAATTTAGCTATACAGAATGATAAACACTACAAGATACTAAGTTTCTTTGAAAGTAACCTGATTATCCAAGGTAATTATCCAATATTTGCAGGCTGAAGTACTTACACAGCAAAAACAAAAAGAGTTCAGTGCATAAACTGAACAGCAGTGTCTGTAGTTGTACTTGGCTTTCTATTGATTACTTCAGAACAATTAGCATAGTTATGTGTAGTGTTTGCAGACACTACACATAACAATACATTCATATACATTAAACAGTATTTTTTTTTTTCTTTGAGACAGAGTCTCACTCTTCCCCAGGCTGGAGTGTAGGGGCGTGTTCTGCTCACTGCAACCACTGGGACCCAGGCTCAAGTTATTCTCCTGCCTCAGCCTCCTGTAGCTGGGATTACAGGCACATGCCACCATGCCTGGCTAAGTTTTTGTATTTTTAGTAGAGATGTTGTATCTCCGTGTTGGCCAGCTTGATCGTGAACTCTTGACCTCAGGTGATCCACACACCTCAGTCTCCCAAAGTGCTGGGATTACAGGCATGAGCCATAGAGTATTTTTTTATAATAGTATGAATATAAAGCCACAATACTTACTTTGAATGAATCACTTAAATGGTTATTTTAATATTGTTATTTACAATTTTGAAATATAAACTGTTTTAACTGAAGTATAGTTAAATTTTTTTAAATGCCATATGCATTACTGCTAGTTTATTAAAATTATTTATACTTAGATATTTAATCTAATACTCCCAAAAATTTACTACCAAATTGTTACAGTCGATATTAGTCTGACATGTTTATTAGTTTATTCAATAGGGATAATTATAAGTAAACACAATTTTAGTATCTTTTATTTCACTCAGTTGGAATGCTGCTATTACAAATGAAATAAAGACAGGTGATGTGGCCACCCAGACACCATGATAGCTCTTCAGTTAACTATGTTGGAAGTTCTGATATACTCCACAGTGTGAACACAGTCAGATTCTATTTCTTCATCAAAAAGGGTTGTTGGAAGTTGTCAGATATATTTCAATATAGAACCCCATTCAATGACTAGGAGATGAGAGAGCAGCAGAGATGGGAAAAAAAGCTTTATAAAATTCTTCTGAAATTCTGCCCGCTTCATAATGCTCATGTTTCTCATGCTGAGAGTAATTGTGCACTTTGGGTGGTTAGAGAGAAATTGCTTTTCGGGGAATATTTTTTGGCTAACTTGATCAATCTTATATCTAAATAAGCTTTTTCTTAAGATCTTTTTAACTTTTCTCTCAAAATTATCTTGCTCAGAAGGAGATCTGTTTTTCTCTCCAATACTTTGGGTGTCTGTTTCGGAAGCCCTGTTAGTATCCCATGGTGTCTGAATGAGGTGGGCTGTCACAGTGAGAACTTTTGGAAATATCTCTATCTGGACTCATGCTGGAAATTCATCCGATTTTATTTCCATGTCACCGTTATAATTAAAAGCGTGCTGAAACACTGGTCACATTCCCATTATTGTGAAGGTGCAATTCTGCTTACAAGACCTGCAGGCTCTTCTGCAGCTCAGGCTTTCCTCTCTGATGTGACACTAGAGTGCTGCTGTAGGAAATGTGGTTCACATAAACTGATCTGTGCTCAAGGCTGTGCCTTAGTGGCAGATTTATAGAGGTCAAGAGAAGACACTAGCAACCAGGAAAAAGCAAGCAGGAGTGCTGTAGCCCAATGCCATGGAGCACAGAGCCACTGCTCTAAAATATAAACAGTCAAAATGATAGAATACTTTTCAATCATTTTTGTAGCAGAGTGAAATCCTACCTTCAGCAATTACCTGGCTTCAAGCTGCTAAACTACCTCCTGTTATGAAGACGTGAAAAGTTTTTTTGTCATTGAATATAAACAATTAGCATATACAGATAGCCTCTTCAATCTCCAGGTGAATTTAGGATGAACTATGTATGACATGGTGCTGGAAATTCTTCTACTTGTGGACCAATTTTGGTGACCATCTTTCTGTCTCTGCAGTCTCTTAAGCAGATTGACTATGATGCATGTCACATGAAACAGTTTTCTTTCTGTTCTATTATTGTGGAGTTTTTCTGGGGCTGGAGAAAATTCTTTTAATTATTGTTTCCAAACACTGTCTAATTACCAGACATGATATAAACATATAAGGTGCCAACCAGAATTTACTCTAGAGGGGACTTTCCCTTTCAGACTTCCAGTCAACTCACACTTGTGCAACAAAGTGCATGCTGTCCCCTAAATATGCAGGCAGAATTATGTTTCTGCCTATTTGGTATCTATAGTCCTCTACAGTCACTTCTAGAGAGACTAGACCAAATTTCTACCAACTTCACTGGGCAAAAATCAATCGTTTTATCTCAATGACTCTTGTTACCTTCAGACCTGAAACTGATTCAGAGACCATGGGGCCCACAAACCTAATCAGTGTAACGTGTTCACTGAGTACACATGCAGACATGAGAATCTCCACTTTCCCCTTTTTTCTCTTGGTAAAATGTTCACAAATGTGCAGGTAACACCTGCTGCTACTCCAGCCATTTGGGCCCTAAATCTGCAGCTCTACATTTTGTATCCAGGTCTTGAGATTGGGGAAATAGAAAATTTTTATCTAAAAATGCAAGTCCTTTTGGTTATGAAACTCAGACATTGAAATGAAAGTGCAGTTATGTCATTCTCCCCCTTTAGATTATGTATTCATCTCTTGAAACTTCACTATATGCCACAAGTAGATATATATTAAACTAATAATACCGCATTGGGCACTATATCTCTTACCCTAAACCATAATGATATATGTCTAATCAATAACTAATGTTACTTCTTTAAATAAATAAAAATTTCTGACAACTCTATCAGCCCACTCTCTGTCCCTTTGTTTTTGTCTGTACAACTCCTCTTGCAAATGCTGCTAATCAAAGTGTAGATTCCAGGCAAGTTGAGTCTTTGCTCCCAGGTTATAATCCTTAAACTTCGCCCAAATAAACTGTCTACTTACATTCATGTTGTGTCAGCTTTTTTTTTTTTTTCATGTAGACTTATTACTTAGAAAGTGCAAGAGCAGCCTCTATTAGGGGGTCTCTTCTCTGATTGTACTCCACTTGCTGTAACACCAAAGGATGCAGAGCCAGGTGGGTCTTACCTAGAATCTGCAGATAAGGTCTGACTCCTGCCTGGGGTTTACAAAAAAGGGTCGGACTGTAAGAGTGTCCAGGAGGAAATAGAATCTGATGGCAGAATCTGTAAGAGTAAATAAGCATTTTAGGAGTGAGACAGCAAGGCCACAAAATATCCAGAGCCATGTGCACAACTATATTTACCTGTAAAATGTGATACTGGAGTAGAGTATTTTCATTCTCTTACCCAAATGCTAGCAAATCAGAATGGGTGATCCAGGTTCTTGAGCTCCACCAAGGCAGTTCCATTTTCTACCTAGAATCAGCCTGAGTCTCTCCAGCCTGGCTTATCATTGAGACATCAGCCCATGGTCACTGGGAATTCTCTCACAATCATCTAGGTGTCTTTGAGGCATTTGGGAATATCCAGAGCAGAGTTGTGTCAGGTTGACAAGAGTGATTAATTCTGCTTCTGTCTCGGTGTAAGAGAAATCAGTCATCCTGTGTTTGTTCATCCTCTCATACAAGAGGTATCTTTGGTTGGTACTCAGATGAGAGTTTATCCAGTTTTCTGGTAGTTGGATGATAAACAAGGAGACCTGGAGACCCAAGTAGATAAACTCATTACTTCCATTTTATATGGCCATTAAAAAAATACATGAAGCAGTCATGGTTCCTACAATCCAGAAACTTTTAGTCTAGACTAGCAACTTGATGAATAATTGAATTATGCATCATATGGTTTGTGCAATATATAGACGTGTCCAAAATTTGGGGCTTTATTTATGCCACTTTATGCTGTTGTGACTTCTGATATCTACACCTGAAGGTATATTTATGAACAGAACAATTTTTATTATAGTTTCTTTTTTTTTTTTTTAGACAGAATCTCAGTTGCCCAGGCTGGAGTGCAGTGCATGATCTTGGCTCACTGTAATTTCTGCCACTCGGGTTCAAGCCGTTCTCCTGCCTCAGCCTCCCAAGTAGCTGAGATTACTGGGCACAGCCACGATGCCCAGCTAATTTTTGTATTTTTAGTAGAGGCAAGGTTTCACCATCTTGGTTAGGCTGGTCTTGAACTCCTGCCCTCATGATCCACCCACCTCGACCTTTCAAAGTGCTGGAATTGTGGGACTTAGCCACTGCACCCAGCCGTTTAGTTTCTATTTCTTTTACCTTGCTAACTGTACATATTTATTTTCCAATAAAATTACCCTAGGAAACCTGAAGGGATTTGTTTAAGTTGCATATTAGTATATAGTATAGTTGACAGGGCAGTGGCTAGAAAAAATTAAAATTACAGAAACTCTGGGATTTAAATTTCTTTTAGGTAGGCTTAGAAAAACAAAACTGGAAGTATCCCAGTGGCATAAAGAACAGAATTCTACAAAAGGTCCTCACTCTGCCCCAGACCTGTTCAGATTCACCTTTTTTGGAGGCCTTATGTAGGTCCAGACCTACCCTGGAGTGTTGCCTCACAGAACTGATTGGCAGAGATCAGTTTTGGCTGGTGAATCCTGCAGCATTTCTAGAGCTGCTGCTCACAATTTCCTGAAATCCAAAAGCAGATAAATACAAAAAATAAGGTATGTATTTCAGGGTCTTCGTTTTTAAATTTTCTTTTTTTTTTCTTTTGAGACGGAGTCTCGCTCTGTCGCCCAGACTGGAGTGCAGTGGCGCGATCTCGGCTCACTGCATGCTCTGCCTCCTGGGTTCATGCCATTCTCCCGCCTCAGCCTCCTGAGTAGCTGGGACTACAGGCGCTCGCCACCACACCCTGCTAATTTTTTGTATTTTTAGTAGAGATGGGGTTTCACCGTGTTAGCCAGGATGGTCTCGATCTCCTGACCTCGTGATCCGCCCGCCTCAGATCCTTGTAATCCCAAAGTGCATTGCTGGTGTCTGTGGCAGGGGAGGGCACCTGAAGACAGGAAAGAAGAAACTTATATTTTTATCTTTATAGAGTAACACATTGTTCCCAAATACCTTCTGCTTTAAGGGACAGAAATAGGTGGACTTTTTCTGTCTTCTCTGCCAGTTGATGTCATGCTAGCAGGTAAACATGTGGTACTGACACCCTTAAAGGCATATTCTCAAGAGGCAGGTAAAAAAAACCAATTCCAAAAAAGTATTGCAACAAAAGGAAGCACCAAATAACTATAATATCTTTATGGCTTGCAAAAATATAGGCAGAGAAGGGCTTTCTTTTCTAGGGAAGAGCAAACAAGATTAGAAAGGAGGTGGGAGAGGAACGGCAAATGGAGGGTGAAAAAGTCAGATTTTAGGCTGGGTGCCGTGGCTCACGCCTGTAATCCCAGCATTTTGGGAGGCTGAGGCAGGTGGATCACTTGAGGTCAGGAGTTCGAGACCAGCCTGACCAACATGGAGAAACCCTGTCTCTACTAAAAATACAAAATTAGCTGGGTGTGGTGGTGCATGCCTGTAATCCCAGCTACTCTGGAGGCTGAAGCAGGAGAATCTCTTGAACCTAGGAGGTGGAGGTTGTGGTGAGCTGAGATTGTGCCATTGCACTCTAGCCTGGGCAACAAGAGCAACACTCTGTCTCCAAAAAAAAAAAAAAAAAAAAAAAGTCAGACTTTAGATCAGAGAATGTCTTACCCTGAAATCAGCATGTTCTTAGGAGGGACATAAAATGGGGTTGTATGTTGACTCAGACTGAGGGTAGCTTGAAGTTCAGGAGCCTGAGAGAAGATAAACTTAAGTAAAGTTTGATTAAGAAATATTTTATTTTAGGCTGGGTCTGGTGGCTCAAGTCTGCAATCCCAGCACTTTGGGAGGCTGAGGCAGGGGGATCACCAGAGGTCAGCAGTTCAAGACCAGCCTGGCCCACATGGTGAAACCATGTGTCTACTAAAAATACAAAAATTAGCCGGGCGTTGTGGCAGGTGCCTGTAATCCCAGATACTTGGGAGGCTGAGGTAGGAAAATTGCTTGAGCCCTGGAGGCAAAAGTTGCAGTGAGCCGAGATGGCCCCACTACACTCCAGCCTGGGTGACAGAGTGACATTCCATCTCAAAAAAAAGAAAAAAGTCATAATTGATTTTGACCGCTGAAGGGAAATTCAGCTGTTTTTTGTTGTTGTTGTTTTTTTAATGAGAAAAAGGAGAAAATGTGCAGAGTGTGTGTCTGGCTGTGTGATAGGTAAGAAAATGGAGCATCATCTTAATCATAATGGGAAGAGTGTTTCTTTCCATAAACTGCTTCTGAAGCACATAAAGGAAGGAGAATTTTATTAATCACAAATATTTTTCATAATTATCTATGTGTTTCATCTTTCCTCATCTCTTTTCTTTGTTCTATGCATTTCTTCCACTTGGCTTTTCCTGAGCTGCATCTTGTATATTAAACCAGTAAGCATAACTACAGTGTTTTGCTGAGTTCTGTGAGTAGCTCTACCAAATTATTGAGCTTCAGGGAAGTTATGGGTGTCCCCAGTTTTTATTTTTATTTTTATTTTTTTATTTTATTTTATTTTATTTTTTTTCTTGAGACAGAGTCTCGCTCTGTTGCCCAGGCTGGAGTGCAGTGGCACAATCTCGGCTCACTGCAAGCTCCGCCTCCCGGGTTCACGCCATTCTCCTGCTTCAGCCTCTCCGAGTAGCTGGGACTACAGGCGCCCGCCACCTCGCCCGGCTAATTTTTTGTATTTTTAGTAGAGGCGGGGTTTCACTGTCCCAGTATTTAAACAGTAGCTCAGAACCATAGATGGGCTCATGGGGTTTGTGACTGGCATCTGCAGTGAGAACAATATTGTAGGACCGAGCCCTGAATCAGGGTCTGTGCTGACTCTGGGTAGTGTTAGAATTCAAATGTTATACAATGAGTTGGTGTTGGAGAATTGTTTGATGTTCAGCAAACTCTACAGATTTGGTGCCAGACAAAAGATATCATGGAGGCCTGGCCTGGAATAAAACTCTGGGTGTTTGGGAATGGGAGATTCTGCTCTCCTGTACACAGGCTGTCACACTGCCCATTGTCCTGTGATTCCAGGTCTTCTCCCAGGGTGACAGAGGACTGAAAACTTAGAGGAAAGGAGCTCTGATGACAGACCCCCTTTTCTTGCAGCTGCCGTCACAGGATTCCCAACTACTCACAAACACACACACTAGACATTGACGTGTCCACACTCCTCCCAGGACTAGGCAACACCCTCAGTGACTTCACCACGGCATTTTTGGTCCAAGCATTTCTAGCCAAAAAGCCGAAAGTATCTACAAGTTTCCTTGCATATCCCCATCCCCGGACATAAAATCTGCAGCAGCAACCTGTTTTCTCCACCAGCCTAGGGTTCTGGCCCTCCTTTTCATAATCTCATCTGCCTGCATGCACACAGAAATAAATCAGTTGACCCACCTGGTCAACTATCCGTAGCAAAAATCTGTCCATTCACCTACATTGCACTCTCTCTCACCTGGGGATTTTTTTTCTTTTAGCTTTTATTTTTGGTTCCGGGTACACATGTGGGTTTGTTTGTTTTTTTTTTTCTTTGAGAAGTCTCGCCCTTTCACTCAAGCTGGAGTGCAGTGGCGCGATCGCGGCTCACTGCAGGCTCCGCCCCCCGGGGTTCACGCCATTCTGCCTCAGCCTCCCGCATAGCTGGGACTACAGGCGCCCGCCACCTCGCCCGGCTAATTTTTTTGTATTTTTGTTAGAGACGAGGTTTCACCGTGTTAGCCAGGATGGTCTCGATCTCCTGACCTCGTGATCCACCCGCCTCGGCCTCCCAAAGTGCTGGGATTACAGGCGTGAGCCACCGCGCCCGGTGTGGGTTTGTTATACAGCTAAAATTATGTCATGGGGATTTGGTGTACAGATTATTTTGTCACTGAGGTACTATGACATAGCACCAAACAATTATGTTTTCTGATCTTCTGAGTCCTCCTACCCTCCAGCCTCAACTAGGCCTGTGTCTGTTCTCCTCTTTGTGTTCTGTGTTCTTACTTCTTAGCCCTTATTTATAAATAATAACATGCAGTTGGTTTTGTGTTTCTGCATTAGTTTTCTTTTTTTGTTGTTTTTGGTTTTGTCTTGTTTTGTTTTTTTGAGAAGGAGTTTTGCTCTTGTTGTCCAGGCTGGAGAGCCATGGTACCATCTTGGCTCATCACAACATTTGTTTCCTGCGTTCAAGCAGTTCTCCTGCCTCAGCCTCCCCAGTAGCTGGGGTTACAGGCAGGCGTCACCATGCCTAGCTAATTTTGTATTTTTAGTAGAGACGGGGTTAATCCATGTTGGTCAGGCTAGTCTCAAACTCCTGACCTCAGGTGATTCACCCGCCTCGGCCTCCCAAAATGTTGGGATTACAGGTGTGAGCCACCATGTCCAGCCTCTGCATTCGTTTTCTAAGGATAATGGTCCCCAGATTCATCTATGTTACTGCAAAGGACATTTTTTTAAAATAGCTACCCAATATTTTGTAATGTTTATATACCATATTTTGTTTTTACTAAATCTTTTATTTTATTTTATTTTTGGAGACAGGCTTGTTGCCTAGGCTACAGTGCCAGGGCATGATATTGGCTTACGTTAGCCACAATCTCCCAGGCTCAAGCAATTGTCTCCTACCTCATCCTCCCTTGTAGCTGGTACTACATGCGTGCATTACCACGCCTGGGCAATTTTATATATATATATATATTTTTTTTTTTTCCGGGGAGACAGGATTTTGTCATGTTGCCCAGGCTGGTATCAAACTTCTAAGCTCAGGCAACCCACCTGCCATGGCATCCCAAAGTGCTGGGATTACAGGCATGAGCCACAACATCTGACCATACCATTTTTTCTTTATCTAGTCTATCATTGGTAGGCATTTGGTGCCTGTCCATGTTTTTGCTATTGTGAATAGTGCTACAATGAACATGCATGTAGATGTGTCTTTGTAATATAATAATTTATATTTCTTTGGGTACATACCCAATTATGAGGTTGCTGGGTCAAATGATAATTCTGTTTTTAGTTCTTTGAGGAATCGCCACCTGCTTTTTACAGTTATTGAACTAATTTACACTCTCACCAGCAGAGTATAAGCATTCCCTTTTCTCTGCAACCTTACCAGCACCTGTTATTTTTTGATATTTAAAAAATAGCCATTCTGATGGGTGTGATGTGGTATCTCATTGTGGTTTTTCTTTTAATTTCTCTAATAATTAGCAATGAATATTTTTTTCACATGCTTGTTAACTGCACATGTCTTCTTTTGAAAAGAATATGTTCATGTTTTTTTTTTCTACTTTTAATGAGGTTGTTTGGTTTTTTTCTTGTAAACTTGTTTGAGCTCTTAATAAATTCTGGATATTAGTCCTTTGTCAGAGGCAATGTTTGCAAATATTTTCTGTATTCTGTATGTTGTCTGTTTACTCTGTTGATAGTTTTCTTTGCTGTGAAGAAGCTCTAGTTTAAATAGGTCCCTTTTGTCAATTTTTGCTTTTGTGGCAATTGCTTTTGATAGACTCATCATGAAGTCTTTGCCAGTTTCTATGTCTAGAATGGTATTTCCTAGGTTATCTTGCAGGGTTTCTTATTTAAGTTTTGCATTTAAGTCTTTAATTTATTTTGAGTTGGTTTTTGTATATGGTGTAATGAAGAGGTCCAGTTTCAGTCTTCTACGTAGTGCTAGGTAGTTATTCCAGCTCCATTTAAGAAATGGAGAATTCTTCCCACATTCCTCTTGTCAGCTTTGGCAAAAATCTAATGGTTGTAGGAGGGTGGCATTATTTCTGGGCTCTCTATTCTGTTGCATAGGTCTTGTTCATTCATGGATTTTTTATAACATATTTCCCTCTTCCGCATTTTCACCCATAAACATTCTTTCAAGTGCATACAGTATGCAAAATTCAGATGTCCAAGAGTTAAAAAAAATTAAGAAGTTCCAAAAAAATATTTTATGCCATGGAGCTAGCAAATTAAAACAGGTGATCCAGGTTCTGGAGCTCCACCAGGACAGTTCCATTTTCTGTTTAGAATCAGCCTGAGTCTCTCCAGCCTGGCTAATCATTGGGACATTAGCCCCGGGTCACTGAGAATTCTCTCACAATCACCTAGGTGCCTTTGAGGCATTTGAGGATGTCCCGAGCGGAATTATGTCAGGCTTACAAGAATGGTTAATTCTCCTTCTGTCTCAGTGTAAGAGAAATGAGTCATCCTGTGTTTGTTCATCCTCTCATACAAGAGGTGTCTTTGGTTGGTACCCAGATGAGAGTTTCTCCAGTTTCCTGGTACTTGGATTATACAAAAGGAGAAAATCTGGAGACCCAAATAGATAAACTAGTTGCTTCCATTTCATATGGCTATTAAAAAAAATCCATGAAGCAGTCATGGTTCTTACCATCCAGAAACTTTTAGTCTAGCTTAGCACCCAGATAAATAATTGAATTATGCATCATATGGTTGGTACAATAAATAGATATGCCCAAAATCTTAGGCTTTATTTAGGCTATTTCTTTATATTATTGTAACTTCTCATGTCTACACCTGAAGGGATATTTATGAACAGAAAAATTGTTATTATAATTTCTTTTTTATTTTTGAGATGGAATCTTACTCTGTCACCAAGGCTGGAGTGCAGTGGCACAATCTTGGCTCACTGCAACCTCTGCCACCTAGGTTCAAGCAATTCTCCTGCCTCAGTCCCTCGAGTAGCTAGGATTACAGGGGCCTGCCACTGCACCTGGTTAATTTTTGTATTTTTAGTGGAGATGTGGTTTCACCATCTTCATCAGACTGGTCTCAAACTCCTGACCTTGTGTTCCACCCACCTCAGCCACCCAAAGTGCTGGGATTATGGGCATGAGCCACAGCACCCGGCCATATAAAATCTATTTCTTTTATGTTGTTAAGTGCGTGGTATTTATTTTCTAATAAAATTACCCTACAAAACCTGAAGGGATTTGTTTAAATTGCATATTAGTATATAGTATAAAGTTGACAGGGCAGTGGCTAGAAAAAATTAAAATTACAGAAACTCTGGGATTTAAGTTTCTTTCAGGTAAGCTTAGAAAAAACCAAAACTGTTAGTACCCCAGTGGCATAGAGAACAGAATTCTATAGGGTCCTCACCTTGTCCCAGACCTGTTCAGATTCACCCTTTTTGGAGGCCTTATTTAGGTCTGACCCTACCCTGGAGTCTTGCCTCATAGAACTAATTAGAAGTTATCAGAATTTTGGCTGGTGAATCCTGCAGCATTTCTAGAGCTGCTGCTCACAATTTCCTGAAATCCAAAAGCAGATAAATGGGAAAAATAAAGTATATATTGTAGAGCCTTGGTTTTTAAATTTTATTTTATTTATTTATTTATTTTTTTTTTTGAGATGAAGTTTTGCTCTTGTTGCCCAGGCTGGAGTGCAGTGGCACGATCTCGGCTCACTGCAACCTCTGCCTCCCAGGTTCAAGCAATTCTCCTGCCTCAGCCTCTCAAGTAGCTGGGATTACAGGCATGTGCCACCATGCCTGGCTAATTTTGTATTTTTAGTAGAGATGGGGTTTCTCCATGTTGGTCAGGCTGGTCTCGAACTCCCGACCTCAGGTGATCCACCTGTCTCGGCCTCCCAAACTGTTGGGATTACAGGCGTGAGCCACTGCACCCAGCCAGTTTTTAAATTTTCTGTTAAAACCAGTGGTTGCAGAGACATTCTCTTTAGCAACTTGTTTTCTATTCCTGCAGATCCAGTAGTTGCTCCACAAGTCACAAAAAAGTGAATATAAACAGAATAAAATTTTCTCTGAGCTACATTAAACTCTTCCTTTCTATATCTCTTTCATCTGCCTATATTTAGCTTTACTATTTACAGTTTTTAAAAAAATTTGATGGCAGAGAAACAGAAGAAATAAAAATGCTGGGCCCTTTATCTAAATCCTAAAAATTATTAAACCTTTAGTACCAGCTCCCAGGGTGTTATGAGAATTAAATTACATAATGAGGGATGACCAGCACAGTGCTCTTTGTCTTACTCTGTATCAGGTACTCATAGTACCTGCTTAATAAGCATTGCATTAGTACATGTGTACATGTTGTTTTTTAAATACAGGCTTATTCAGACATTGCTGCCTTTTGTTTCCTCTGTAAACTTTAAAGAGCCAACAAAGACTATAAAACTTTAGGATGGAGATGAGTTGTCCTTATTTGTACCAGAAGTATTTGGTTGTGACAAGAGTGCTAAGCGTAAGGGGCCCTGGGCTTTGCCTGCTTTCTCCAATGTTAATAATGCTCCAAGGGGGAGAAACAACAGCATTGACAGGGGACTTGTTTAAAACACTCACTCTTGGACCCTTTTCAAACCTGCAGAATCACATTACATAAAGTGGGGCCAAAATTACCAGGTGATTTATAAGCTCGTTAAAGCTTGAGAGGCAATGCTTAGCTTAGTGGTTATCAGCCCAGGCTTCTCATGAGGATCATATGGCCAATTTGCAGAAATCTCTTGTGACCTCCCCACAGCTTCTGTTTATCATTCTCGGTGGAAGCATCTATCATGTTTTAATGAAGGGCCTCATGTGACTCTAAGGTTAGGCTAGAATCAGGTATGAGGCCTTCAAAATACATTCACGAGAGTTAAGCTCCACCTTTGGACTAAAGGGTGGTCACAGGGCCAGTTCTGTTTGGGTTTAGTGGGGACAGGTCAGTGTGGTGCATATTTCTATTACTGTAGCAGAAATTGCTAGTGTCCCCTGGCAGGGGAGGTCACCTGAGGACAGGAAAGGAGAAACTTATATTTTCAGCTTCATGGAGCATCTCATTTTTCCTGAACCTCTTCTGTTTTAAAGGACAGAAATGGGTGGACTTTTTCTGTCTTTTTCTGCCAGTTGATGTCATACTGGCAGGTAAACACCTTTAAAAGCATATCCTTCAGATGCAGGTGTAATTTGTCCAGAAAATCTCATCTGAGAAGGAATTCCAGAGAAGGGGAGAAAGAAAAAAAAGGCTTTTCTTCAGGTAAACCTGTGTCAGATGAAGACCTGTGTCCACTCTGCCTCCTGGACTGCCATGCGTTTAGTACTTGCAAACCTTTACTTTTCTACTTGTATTTTTCCTCCCTAATAAGTTTGATTTAACTACTTGTTAAAATTCTTATGATAGTCAAGGGTCTCTGAAAAATATTTCTTTCCTATATTCCAGAGCCATCTCTGCATTCTGTACATCATAGCTTCTTATATGTCACGCAGGATTCTCAGCAAGGATTTATGATCTGCAATATTAAAAATGTTCCTTTTGTGGCTATTGAACATGGAAAGATGTGGATACTCAAGATTTCTATTGGGGAAAACTGTGGTCCTTAGTAAAGATGGAAAACATGTAATGTTGAGGCTCCAGCTGTGTGTTCCATTAGCTCTATGCAGAACAGGATTAAGAAAATACTTATTAAAATGGGATGGCATTTATTACCCAGAAAGTTCTGAAGAAACTTATTAGGAGATACCTGTTTTCTAGGGTGCTAAATGAAGCCTACTTAAAATTACTACTAAAAATTACAGAACATAGGAGTTATCTGGATGTTGAAGTTTGCATAAAACTGATGTTTCTTTATGGTTAAATTCAGACTATAATTTAGGTTTTTTGGGAAGAAATATTTCAACAGTGATGCTGTGTTCTCCTGTGTGCATTAGCACATCATAAAAATTTGTCCTCGTGCAGTTAATGGTTAATGATTCACTTGGTGAAATAGCTCTCTGACAGATTTTTTTCACTATAGGGTTAATTATTTTTCTCTTCATTATTAAGTATCTTTATGCAGCTGATGTGCATAAACCATCACATTTAATCTGGCAGCTGTCCTTTTTTCTTATTTTTTCTTACTTATTTCTCTTTGGAAAATGAAGGCTTTTATCTTTGCTTACAGGCTAAAAAACTGGGAAAAACACAGGCTCTTCCACTTACTGGATGTTTGACAAAATATCCTTCTTGGGCCAAAAACATTGGCATTACTGGTGAGCTTCTTAGAAATTAAAAAAATCAGCCAAGTGCGGTGGCTCATGCCTGTAATCCCAGCACTTTGTGAGGCTGAGGCGGGCAGATCACGTGAGTTTGGGAGATCAAGACCAGCCTGGCCAACATAGAGAAAACCCCATCTCTACTAAAAATACACAATTATCCAGGGATGGTGGTGCAGCCTGTAATCTCAGCTACTCAGGAGGCTGTGGCAGGAGATGCGCTTGAACCTGGGAGGCAGAGGTTGCAGTGAGCCAAGAACGCATCACTGCACTTCAGCCTGGGCAACTAGATCAAAATTCCGTCTCAAAACAAAACAAAATTTGAGAGGTGCCTTCTAACTCAACATGTCTTTTCCATCTGAAAAATATTCACAACTCATTCTGTGTGATGTAAATATAGCACTCAAAAATGTACATGTTCATGTTTGTGCCCTTAATTTTATACTTTATTATATGGAAAAATATATGAAATGATGTTGTGGATGTTATGCTCCTCTTTTTTTCTTAGAGTGAGAGAATATATTAGAGAATATTTCTGTGTTGAAAATTATTTTATTGGATAATTTTAGTCCTATAAGTCAGAATCACTTCCCTTTACTCTCTCATTTCACCTTTTTTTTTTTTTTTTGAGATGGAGTCTCGCTCTGTCGCCCAGGCTGGAGTGCAGTGGCGCAATCTCGGCTCACTGCAAGCTCCGCCTCCCGGGTTCCCGCCATTCTCCTGCCTCAGCCTCTCCAAGTAGCTGGGACTACAGGTGCCCGCCACCACGCCCGGCTAATTTTTGTTTGTATTTTTAGTAGAGACGGGGTTTCACCGTGGTCTCGATCTGCTGACCTTGTGATCCGCCCGCCTCGGCCTCCCAAAGTGCTGGGATTACAAGCGTGAGCCACCGCGTCCGGCCTTCATTTCACCTTAAATCAAATTAAAAATTCCACCAATGGCGACTTGGTAAAAATATGTGTGTGTGTATGTGTGTGTGTGCATATGTGTGTGTGTGTGTGTTTCAGGAACCATTGCAGTTTAGAGAGGTAGCCATAGAATTCTCTCTGGAGGAGTGGCATTGCCTGGACACTGCACAGTGGAATTTATATACGGATGTGATGTTAGAGAACTACAGACACGAAGGCCCCTTTTGTGCCCTGCAACATGCACAATAGCTATGTCTTCTGGCAATTGGAGATTGTTGAGGACACAAGCAATTAGCTCTGTATGAACTAAATCTTGGCCTCTACTATTGATAAGACCCCTCTTCATCCAAATTTTCCCAAATGTGTGTGCCACCCCAAAGGCATACTTACAGTCAGTATAGATAGTTCCTTGTTGGCAAAAGCATACTTACAGTCAGTATACCTTTGGCTTTGTAAATGTCCTAAAGCTTGGCTGAGTGCAAACAGTTCACATGTTTGGGCAGACCAATCATTAGGCAGCCTTCCTGATTCTACTTCTTCAAGCGTCTCTCCATCAATCACTGAATACCTGTTATGTCTTTTCCTCTCAATTACCTGGGAAGACCCTTCTATGAATAAGTGCCACCCTGTCTTGAAGGGAGTTTCTCCTAAGTCTGATCAAACTTTTGTATGGTAGTCAATCAGATCTAAACATACATGCTCTCATTTTAAGTTTGGATCCTCTGTTAAAAATCTTGCTGGATTATCGTGCCACTGCACTCCAGCCTAGTGACGGAGCGAGACTCCATCTCAAAAAAAAAAAAAAAAAAAAAAAAAAAAAAAAAAAAAATCTTGCTTGATTAAGTGAATTATCAGTAGTAGTAGACTAATATTTTCTATTAGTCTAAATCTAGGTACGATATTCTCAATTAATATTAAATCATCTTTTTCCAGTAAGATAGCCTCATATTTTAAAATTCTTTTTTTCTTTTTTTTATTAATTTTTGCACACAAAACAATAAACATTTTCTAAAAATACATACAAACAAAAAGATGCACATCAATCATATTAGAAAGGTTGCACATGGGAAGACGGGGAATAGAAATGGGGGAGTGGGAATTAAAGAAAATAAGTGAGAGAGGGACTTTGTATGGATCAATGATAATAACTCAATCCTCTATTTGACAAAGAAGAAGGAGAAGGAAGAGGAAGAAAAAAAGTGGGATAAAGGATCAGAAAAGGAGGAAAATAGAAAAAATTAGAGTATGACTCCAGGGTAGACCTGTTTTGTTGTCGCTGGGTTGGTTGGTTAGTTTGTCTGTTGTATTTTTCATATGTTTCGCCATGTTGGCCAGGCTGGTCTCGAACTCCTAGTCTCAAGTGATCAACCCGCCTCGGCCTCCCAGAGTGCTGGGACTACAGGCGTGAGCCACCACGTCCAGCCCCCACATTGCTTCTGGCCTCCGAGGTAGACCTCCCAGATGGGGCGGCCGGGCAGAGGTGCTCCTCACTTCCTAGACGGGGTGGTGGCCAGGCAGAGGAGCTCCTCACTTCCTGGAAGGGGCGGTCCGGCAGAGGCGCTCCTCACATCCCAGACAATGGGCAGCCGGGCAGAGGCGCTCCTCACATCTCAGACAATGGGCGGCCGGGCAGAGGCGCTCCTCATTTCTTCCCAGACGGGGCGGCCGGGCAGAGGCGCTCCTCACCTCCCAGTCAATGGGCAGCCGGGCAGAGGGGCTCCTCACATCCCAGACAATGGGTGGCCAGGCAGAGGCGCTCCTCACATCCCAGACAATGGGCGGCCGGGCAGAGGCGCTCCTCATTTCTTCCCAGACGGGGCGGCCGGGCAGAGGCGCTCCTCACTTCTTCCCAGACGGGGCGGCCGGGCAGAGGCGCTCCTCACTTCCCAGACGATGGGTGGCCAGGCAGAGACCCTCCCCACCTCCCAGATGGGTTGGTGGCTGGGCAGAGGCTGCAATCCCAGCACCCTGGGAGGCCAAGGCAGGCAGCTGGGAGGTGGAGGCTGCAGCGAGCCAAGACCACGCCACCGCACTCCAGCCCGGGCAACACTGAGCACCAAGTGAGCAAGACTCCGTCTGCAGTCCCAGCACCTCAAGAGGCCGAGGCGGGCAGAGCACTCGAGGTCAGGAGCTGGAGACCAGCCTGGCCAACATGGCCAAACCGCGCCTCCAGCCAAAGGAGAAAAAGCAGGCAGCGGTGGTGGTGCACCCTGGCAATCCCAGGCAGCCCGCATGCCGGGGCAGGAGAATCATGGGAGCCGGAGGTAGGGAGTCTGCAGCGAACTGAGTAGATTCCAGCCTGGGCCACAGAGGGAAGAAAAGAAAGCTAGAAAGGAAGGAAGGAAAGGAAGGAAGGAAGGAAGGAAGGAAGGAAGGAAGGAAGGAAGGAAGGAAAGGAAGGAGGGAGGGAGGGAGGGAGGATATTTTAAAATTCTTGAGTCAGTGATCCACCTCCCTGCTTTCTGATTTAATATAGTTCTAACTTGGTGGGGCGGGCTTACTGTTAACTTTCCTCCAAAGGTTACCTTCCTACTTTCTTTGATAATACTGCTGTAGCTGCGATGGATTGGATACACTGGGGCCACCTATGAGTGAGTGGGTCTAAGACCTTTGACAAGAAGGCCATGGGCTGTCAGCGGCCTCCATGTTCTTGGGTGAGAATTCCTACGGCTATCCCATTATTTACATTAATGAAAAGATGAAATGGCTTTTCTAGGGAGGGTAGAGCTAGAATAGGGTGGCTATGAGCATCCCTTTCAGTTCCTCAATTTGCTGGATTTCTTGGGAAGTCCACAAGAAATTATCAGCCTTCCACTGGGCAAGTTTCTCATATAGAAGTTTACTCTTTCATGCATATGAGTCAAATCCATAAATGACAATATCCAATTAGTCCTAAAAATTTCCTGAGTTTTTGTTTAGTTTGAGGCAAGGGTAGGGAAACAATTCTCTTTCAAGTCCTATTTTTCATTTACCTGCACTGATTAGGTAGAAAGGTGATAAACTCACATTTAGGTCCCACCTCCAAATTTATCAAGAGCTCCTGGTGGGACTCAAAAGAAGTGGGGCCCCTGACTCCCCTATTGTTCCTCAAAAGTCATGAGTGAGAGTTTCTCTCTCTCTAGTTCAGGACACTCCTTCTTGAAGTGGCGTGTTTTTCCACACTGGTAACATCTATCTTGTCCTTCTCCCTTCTCAGTCTTAGCATTCTCTGCCCTTGCGCCTCTATACTCCTTAGGGGACTTATTTTTTTTTTTTTTTTTTTTTTGAGACGGAGTCTCGCTCTGTCGCCCAGGCTGGAGTGCAGTGGCCCAGGCTGGAGTGCAGTGGCACAGTCTCGGCTCACTGCAAGCTCCGCCTCCCGGGTTCACGCCATTCTCCTGCCTCAGCCTCTCCGAGTAGCTGGGACTACAGGCGTCCGCCACCACGCCCGGCTAATTTTTTGTATTTTTAGTAGAGACGGGGTTTCACCGCAGTCTCGATCTCCTGACCTCGTGATCCGCCCGCCTCGGCCTCCCAAAGTGCTGGGATTACAAGCGTGAGCCACCGCGCCTGGCACTCCTTAGGGGACTTATTAGTTGAGGACCTTGGCCCTCCAGATGGAGGCTTGGGTCCTCTTAAGACGGGTCTAGGCCCCTTATAATCTCTGGCACCTTGGAAGCCCTGCTGAGAGATATATGGATTTGGAGCCATCTGCTGGAAGGTAGATAACACAAGTTTTGTCTTTTGTTTTTGTTTTTCCTCTTCTCTTCTGACATATAACTTTTTTTTTTTTTTAACATAAAAAGTTAATTTTTTTATTAATTTTTTTTGCATACAAAAACAATAAACATTTTCTAAAAATACATACAAACAAAAAGATGCGTATCAAACATATTAGGAAGGTTCCACATGGGAAGTCGGGGAATAGAAATGGGGGTGGGAGTTAAAATAAATGAGAGAGGGACTTTATATGGATCAGTGATAATAACTCAATCCTCTGTTTGACAAAGAAGAGGGAGAAGGAAGAGGAAGAAAAAGAAAGTGGGATAAAGGATCAGAAAGGGAGGAAAATAGAAAAAATTAGAGTATGACTCCAGGGTAGACCTGTTTTGTTGTCATTGAGTTGGTTGGTTGGTTTGTCTGTTTTATTCTTCATGTTTCGCCAAGTTGGCCAGACTGGTCTCGAACTCCTAGCCCGAAGTGATCAACCCGCCTCGCCCCCCAGAGTGCCGGGACCACAGGCGTGAGCCACCACGTCCAGCACCCACATTGCTTCTGGCCTCCGTGGTAGACCTCCCAGACGGAGCGGCCAAGCAGAGGAGCTCCTCACTTCTACCCAGACACGGGGCGGCCGGGCAGAGGGGCTCCTCACTTCCCAGATGGGGCGGCCAGGCAGAGACGCTCCTCACTTCTTCCCAGACGATAGGTGGCCGGGCAGAGGCGCTCCCCACTTCCCAGACGATGGGCGGCCGGGCAGAGGCGCTCCTCACTTCCCAGACGATGGGCAGCCGGGCAGAGGCGCTCCTCACCTCCCAGACGATGGGTGGCCGGGCAGAGGCACTCCTCACTTCCCAGATGAGGCAGCCGGGCAGAGGCTCTCCTCACTTTCCAGACCATGGGTGGCCGGGCAGAGGCGCTCCTCACCTCCCAGACGATGGGTGGCCGGGCAGAGGCGCTCCTCACCTCCCAGAGGATGGGTGGCTGGGCAGAGGCGCTCCTCACCTCCCAGACGGGGCGGCCGGGCAGAGGCGCTCCTCACTTCTTCCCGGACGGGGCGGCCGGGCAGAGGCGCTCCTCACTTCTTCCCGACAGGGCGGCCGGGCAGAGGCGCTCCTCACTTCTTCCCGGACGGGGCGGCCGGGCAGAGGCGCTCCTCACTTCTTCCCGGACGGGGCGGCCGGGCAGAGGCGCTCCTCACTTCTTCCCGGACGGGGCGGCCGGGCAGAGGCGCTCCTCACTTCTTCCCGGACGGGGCGCCCGGGCAGAGGCGCTCCTCACTTCTTCCCGGACGGGGCGGCCGGGCAGAGGCGCTCCTCACTTCTTCCCGGACGGGGCGGCCGGGCAGAGGCGCTCCTCACTTCCCAGACGGGGCGGCCGGGCAGAGGCGCTCCTCACTTCCCAGACGGTGGGTGGCCGGGCAGAGGCGCTCCTCACTTCCCAGACGGGGTGGCCGGGCAGAGGTGCTCCTCACTTCCCAGACGGGGTGGCCGGGCAGAGGCGCTCCTCACTTCCCAGACGATGGGCAGCCGGGCAGAGGCGCTCCTCACCTCCCAGACGATGGGTGGCCAGGCAGAGGCACTCCTCACTTCCCAGATGAGGCAGCCGGGCAGAGGCTCTCCTCACTTTCCAGACCATGGGTGGCCGGGCAGAGGCGCTCCTCACCTCCCAGACGATGGGTGGCCGGGCAGAGGCGCTCCTCACCTCCCAGACGATGGGTGGCTGGGCAGAGGCGCTCCTCACCTCCCAGACGGGGCGGCCGGGCAGAGGCGCTCCTCACTTCTTCCCGGACGGGGCGGCCGGGCAGAGGCGCTCCTCACTTCTTCCCGGACGGGGCGGCCGGGCAGAGGCGCTCCTCACTTCTTCCCGGACGGGGCGGCCGGGCAGAGGCGCTCCTCACTTCTTCCCGGACGGGGCGGCCGGGCAGAGGCGCTCCTCACTTCTTCTCGGACGGGGCGCCCGGGCAGAGGCGCTCCTCACTTCTTCCCGGACGGGGTGGCCGGGCAGAGGCGCTCCTCACTTCTTCCCGGACGGGGCGGCCGGGCAGAGGCGCTCCTCACTTCCCAGACGGGGCGGCCGGGCAGAGGCGCTCCTCACTTCCCAGACGGTGGGTGGCCGGGCAGAGGCGCTCCTCACTTCCCAGACGATGGGTGGCCGGGCAGAGGCGCTCCTCACTTCTTCCCGGATGGGGCGGCCGGGCAGCGGCGCTCCTCACTTCTTCCCGGATGGGGCGCCCGGGCAGAGGCGCTCCTCATTTCTTCCCGGACGGGGCGGCCGGGCAGAGGCGCTCCTCACTTCCCAGACGATGGGTGGCCGGGCAGAGGCGCTCCTCACTTCTTCCCGGACGGGGGCGGCCGGGCAGAGGCGCTCCTTACTTCCCAGACGGGGCGGCCGGGCAGATGCGCTCCTCACTTCCCAGACGGTGGGTGGCCGGGCAGAGGCGCTCCTCGCTTCCCAGACGGTGGGTGGCCGGGCAGAGGCGCTCCTCGCTTCCCAGACGGTGGGTGGCCGGGCAGAGGCGCTCCTCCCTTCCCAGACGGTGGGTGGCCGGGCAGAGGCGCTCCTCACTTCCCAGACGGTGGGTGGCCGGGCAGAGGTGCTCCTCACTTCCCAGACGGGGCGCCCGGGCAGAGGCGCTCCTCATTTCTTCCCGGACGGGGTGGCCGGGCAGAGGCGCTCCTCATTTCTTCCCGGACGGGGCGGCCGGGCAGAGGCGCTCCTCACTTCCCAGACGGTGGGTGGCCGGGCAGAGGCGCTCCTCACTTCCCAGACGGTGGGTGGCCGGGCAGAGGCACTCCTCACTTCCCAGACAGGGCGGCCGGGCAGAGGCGCTCCTCACTTCCCAGACGGTGGGTGGCCGGGCAGAGGCGCTCCTCACTTCCCAGACGGTGGGTGGCCGGGCAGAGGCGCTCCTCACTTCCCAGACGGTGGGTGGCCGGGCAGAGGCGCTCCTCACTTCCCAGACGGTGGGTGGCCGGGCAGAGGCGCTCCTCACTTCCCAGACGGTGGGTGGCCGGGCAGAGGCGCTCCTCACTTCCCAGACGGTGGGTGGCCGGGCAGAGGCGCTCCTCACTTCCCAGACGGTGGGTGGCCGGGCAGAGGCGCTCCTCACTTCCCAGACGGTGGGTGGCCGGGCAGAGGCGCTCCTCACTTCCCAGACGATGGGTGGCCGGGCGGAGGCGCTCCTCACTTCTTCCCGGATGGGGCGGCCGGGCAGCGGCGCTCCTCACTTCTTCCCGGATGGGGCGCCCGGGCAGAGGCGCTCCTCATTTCTTCCCGGACGGGGCGGCCGGGCAGAGGCGCTCCTCACTTCCCAGACGATGGGTGGCCGGGCAGAGGCGCTCCTCACTTCTTCCCGGACGGGGGCGGCCGGGCAGAGGCGCTCCTTACTTCCCAGACGGGGCGGCCGGGCAGATGCGCTCCTCACTTCCCAGACGGGGTGGCCGGGCAGAGGCGCTCCTCACTTCCCAGACGGGGCGGCCGGGCAGAGGCGCTCCTCACTTCCCAGACGGTGGGTGGCCGGGCAGAGGCGCTCCTCGCTTCCCAGACGGTGGGTGGCCGGGCAGAGGCGCTCCTCGCTTCCCAGACGGTGGGTGGCCGGGCAGAGGCGCTCCTCCCTTCCCAGACGGTGGGTGGCCGGGCAGAGGCGCTCCTCACTTCCCAGACGGTGGGTGGCCGGGCAGAGGTGCTCCTCACTTCCCAGACGGGGCGCCCGGGCAGAGGCACTCCTCATTTCTTCCCGGACGGGGTGGCCGGGCAGAGGCGCTCCTCATTTCTTCCCGGACGGGGCGGCCGGGCAGAGGCGCTCCTCACTTCCCAGACGGTGGGTGGCCGGGCAGAGGCGCTCCTCACTTCCCAGACGGTGGGTGGCCGGGCAGAGGCACTCCTCACTTCCCAGACAGGGCGGCCGGGCAGAGGCGCTCCTCACTTCCCAGACGGTGGGTGGCCGGGCAGAGGCGCTCCTCACTTCCCAGACGGTGGGTGGCCGGGCAGAGGCGCTCCTCACTTCCCAGACGGTGGGTGGCCGGGCAGAGGCGCTCCTCACTTCCCAGACGGTGGGTGGCCGGGCAGAGGCGCTCCTCACTTCCCAGACGGTGGGTGGCCGGGCAGAGGCGCTCCTCACTTCCCAGACGGTGGGTGGCCGGGCAGAGGCGCTCCTCACTTCCCAGACGGTGGGTGGCCGGGCAGAGGCGCTCCTCACTTCCCAGACGGTGGGTGGCCGGGCAGAGGCGCTCCTCACTTCCCAGACGGTGCGTGGCCGGGCAGAGGCGCTCATCACTTCCCAGACGGGGCGGCCGGGCAGAGGCGCTCCCCACCTTCCAGATGGGGCGGCGGCCGGGCAGGGGTTGCAATCCCAGCACCCTGGCAGGCCAAGGCAGGCGGCCGGGGGGTAGAGGCTGCCGCGAGGCCAGACCACATCACCGCACTCCAGCCCGGGCAACACCGAGCACTGGGTGAGCGAGACTCCGTCTGTAGTCCCAGCACCTCGGGAGGCTGAGGCGGGCAGAGCACTCGGCGTCAGGAGCTGGCGACCAGCGTGGCCAAGATGGCGAACGCGTGCCTGCATCCAAAGGAGAAAAGGCAGGCAGCGGTGGTGGGCGCCGGCAGTCCCAGGCAGTCCGCGGCGCGGGCAGCAGCAAGCCGAGTAGATTGTAGCCTGGGCCAGAGAGGGAAAGAAAGGAAGGAAGGAAGGAAGGGAGGGAGGGAGGAAGGAAGAGGAAGGAAGGAAGGAGACATATAACTTTTGAGCCTCCCTAAGCAGTTCACTCAGGGGACGGTCCTCCCAATTTTCTATTTTTTGTAATTTTCTTGAAATTTCTGGCCAACTTTTAGTAACAAAGTGAAGTTTTAACATTCCCTGTCCAAGGGGATTTTCCAGATCAAGACCTGACTATTGTCTCATTTGCTCCCTCAATCTATCTAAGAACTTAGCGGGTCCCTCATCTTTTTCCTGTTGAATATCAAATGCTTTAGAAAGATTCTGAGTTCGGGGTACTGATTCTCAAATTCCTTTTATTATCATCTCCCTTAGATCCTGCATGTTTTCTCAGTGATTTGCATTGTTATTGTCCCACTGAGGGTCGTGGGTGGGAAATTTATGGTCCACAGGAGGAACATTTTGACCGGGTGGCTGCTCACGTTCCCAAACCGCCATAGCAGCCCTCTGAATCATACTTCATTCGTCCCCTGAAAAGAGGATGCCCAAGATGGATGTCAACTCTGCCCAAGTGCATATCTGAGGCCGTAAAAATTGATCAATTTGATCTGCTACTCCATAAGGGTCATCCAGTAATGGCTTAAGCTCCTTTTTTTAAATTCCAGACCTCTGAACTAGTCGAGGGAGCATTTACAAAGCCAATAGCCACCCCCGCCTTGTGGTACCTCTCTTAAAGGAAAGAAAGTTGGGTCTGGCTCTTTGGGTGTGGAGGGAAATGGAAAGTTTTGAATATCTTTTTTACATTGCTCTATTTCACGTTGAAGCCCCTTTAAAGAGGGATGGATACTAAATAGGTTGGGAGGGGGCAGGCTCACAAGATGGTAATTCTGCAGAGTTGGGATTATAAGGAGGGAGGGCAATATGAGCAGAAGTACCACAAGCAGAGGATGGATCCACAGCAGCAGCTGGGGGAATAGAACAGGCTGGGGCACTGCCTGAAGCAGCTGGGAAGTAACCCGCAACCACAGCCGGAGAGGCGGCACAGGCTGGGGCGTAACCTGAAGCAGCTGGGGAGTAACCTGAAACCGCAACCTGAGGGACGGCACAGGCTGCGGTGTGGCCTGAAGCGGCTGGGGAGTAACCTGAAAGCACAGCCGGAGGGATGGCACAGGCTGGGGCATAACCTGAAGTGGCTGGGGAGTAGAGTAACCTGAAACCGCAACCGGAGGGACAGGATTAGGGGCAGCCGGAAGAGTGACGCAAACAGGGGAGGGACCTGAGACGGGAACCGGAGGGTCGGGATTAGGGGTGCTGAACGAAGGAAGATGATTTAGAGGATCCCACGTGTTAGGTGTGGGCTGTCTAGGCATGGGAACTTCTTCCCTTTTAGAAGAGTTGGCTTCTGACTTTCTCCCTCCGGAGTCTAAAGGGTAAAGGAGAACTGGTCCCTGATGCCAGCAGAGGGCGTAATTGATCGCTTCCTGGGAAACAGGGCTGTTATCATTAACATGTTCGATTAAGAGCTGACAAATCCGCCGCTCATTAGACCCAAATTTTGGCCAGAAAAGTGAGGGTTTAAGGATGGGTTCTCAAGCCCAAATAAAACAACAATATCTTATCGTCTGCTATTTTCGTTTATACTTGGTTCTCTCATTATCTTTCCAATACTTTAGCATAAGCCCTAAGGGGCTATCAGAAGGAATTTCATCACTCTGGAGACACTTTAATTTTCCTGTTTTACTTGAAACATTCCCCATCTTAGGGATTATTTGGTTGTGGGGGGCCCAACCACTCCTGTTAGAGATTTCTACCCTCCCCCTTCCTGGAGGCTTACTGAGGCTTTGGGGAAAAGGCCCCAATCCAATCTGTTTGGGATTTCTACCCTCCCCGTTCCTCTTTGTCTACTCTGTTTGCTCCCACCTCTAGTTGATAGATTGCAGCACGAGACCGCAGAGAGGACTCACTCACTCCACACCACCACAGTACATAGCCCCATTCACACACTCTCAACCTCCAAATTATCCCATCCACCCAGGATATACTTTGTCGCCTTCATGAAGTCTCCTACCTTATTCTGTGCACAAGAATTACCTAGTCCTCTTATTGCCATGGTCTTGCAAGCCTCTCCTACCTGCTTTGCTGATAATCCACATTTATTAATCACAACGGGTGTGTCTTGATCTCCCTCACCCTAGGGCCACTGCAACTAGACAGTAGGATGCATCCACTCTGGGTGGGGTGACCAAAGGCTCCCTTCCTAAAGGAGAATATTTGAGCCACAAAGTCGGGCGCCAGAACTGTTAGGAATAACCCTCAAAATCCTAAGGAAATTGAACACTCAAACAAAGGATTCTTAGCAAAGCAATTTTACTTCTGCCCAGAAGGATGCCTCCTTGTCCAGTTGCCATGAGAGCACACCTGAACAAAGGGGCATGAGAGACTTTATTCCTGACGCAAGTCGTACTCCTCTACCTTTCCCCCATTGGCTGGGGTCGGGTCGTACAATCTAAACTAATCCCGGCTGGCTAAACACTTGACTTTTTTTTTTTTTTTTTTTTAGGTAAGTGAGCATGTAAAAGAAAATGGAGACAAAGGGAAAGGGGTGTCTGTAATGAGCTAGAAAGTTAGTCCTCTTTCCAAATAAGGAAAGGAATGTGAGCTGGTACTGATAACGTCTGGTACTGTGGTGTGCCTGGGTATCTAACAAAGGCAAAAAGAGGAAAAAAGGAGGAAAATGGTGGGGGGTACTATGAATTATTAAAGAATAAAAGATTGATCAGATTATTTGAAGAGAAACCTCATCATATCCCACAAGGGTATATTCTTTCTTTTTTTTTATAGAATGTTTTTTAGCAATTTATTATTTGCATAAAAGAGTTTCAGGATCAGTCGCGGTGGCTCACGTCTGTAATCCCATCACTTTGGGAGGCCGAGTCGGGTGGATCACGAGGTAGGGAGTTCAAGGCCAGTCTGGCCAAGATGGTGAAACCCCGTCTCTGCTAAAAATAAAAAAAATTAGCCAGGCATTGTGGAGGGAGCCTGTAATTTAACTAATCAGTAGGCCGAGGCAGAGAATTGCTTGAACCAGAGAGGCGGACTTTGCAGTCAGCCGAGATTGCACCACTGCACTCCAGCCTGGGAAACAGAGTGAGACTTTGTCTCAAAAAAAAAAAAAAAAAAGAGTTTCAGATCCCGTTTATTTGGAAAATCTTCAGAATTTGCTAATTTAGAAAAGAATTTCTTCAATATGTTTTTTGTTTTTTTTTTTTTGAGACGGAGTCTCGCTCTGTCGCCCAGGCTGGAGTACAGTGGCGCAATCTCGGCTCACTGCAAGCTCCGCCTCCCGGGTTCACGCCATTCTCCTGCCTCAGCCTCTCCGAGTAGCTGGGACTACAGGCGCCCGCCACCACGCCCGGCTAATTTTTTTGTATTTTTAGTAGAGACGGGGTTTCACCGTGGTCTCGATCTCCTGACCTTGTGATCCGCCCGCCTCGGCCTCCCAAAGTGCTGGGATTACAAGCGTGAGCCACCGCGCCCGGCAATATGTTTTATCTTAATCCAAACTTTCCACATTCCTGAGATGAACTGTATTTTTCACTCTAAATTAGTGGTAATTCCAGAAATTTAGCGGCATAAAATATTGTTGCCCCCACCTGAAAATCTAATTGCCACCACCAATTTTTGATTTAGTAGTACCAGGTAGTAGAATTAAGAAACCTACAAATTGAAAGTATTTTCTAAATATTTAGAAATTTCTGTATAAATATGTATTTTGGTATTAATTTACTAGAATATTTTATCACATCCTGTCTGCTTAGCACGTTACTAGCTTGTAATTGGAGAATATGAGCAAGATTCATGTTATTTATTCTTAATGAAATAGATATTGTTGTCTCTAAGCCAGACCTGATCACCTGCCTTTAGCAAGGAGAAAAACCTTTGACTATGAAGAGACATGAGATGATTGCCAAACCCTCAGGTAGCTGCAAGTGAAAATGAATACAATAGATGACACAGATAAGAGGTCCCAAGGTCAAAGAGAAAGCCAGTCCTTACAATGTGATTAGAGAAGCTGTGTCCCAAAGGAAATAGTTCCTGGGCAGCTGTTTTTTGTTTTTTAATTTTGCTCTCTCAAAGGGGTATCTTCTGTCTTATGCTTTTTTTTGTTGTCGTTCTGAGATGAAGTTTTGCTCTTGTTACCCAGGCTGGAGTGCAATGGTATGATCTTGGCTCACCACAACCTCTGCCTCCCGGGTTCAAGCGATTCTCCTGCCTCAGCCTTCCCAGTAGCTGGAATTACAGGCATGCACCACCATGCCCGGCTAATGTTGTATTTTTAGTACAGAAGGGGTTTCTCCATGTTGGTGAGGCTGATCTTGAACTCCTGAAAACAGGTGACTTATCCACCTTGGCCTCCCAATGTGCTGGAATTACAGATGTGAGCCACCATGCCCAGCCCTGCCTTATGCTTGTAAATTCTCTAAGGATTCTAGTTTTCTTTCGGTGAGCTTCCTTCAGGTTTACACTGAAAGCTAAATTCCTCTTCATGACATATAAGAGACTGCACAATCTGGCTTTTTTTTTTTTTTTTTTTTTTTTTTTGAGACGGAGTCTCGCTCTGTCGCCCAGGCTGGAGTGCAGTGGCGCAATCTCGGCTCACTGCAAGCTCCACCTCCCGGGTTCACGCCATTCTCCTGCCTCAGCCTCTCCGAGTAGCTGGGACTACAGGCGCCCGCCACCACGCCCGGCTAATTTTTTGTATTTTTAGTAGAGACGGGGTTTCACCGTGGTCTCGATCTCCTGACCTCGTGATCCGCCCGCCTCGGCCTCCCAAAGTGCTGGGATTACAAGCGTGAGCCACCGCGCCCGGCCTGTCTGGCTTCTTTTTCATTGTTTTTGGGACTCACAAATATATGCATGATTTTAAGAAACTAAAACTATTTTTTAAGGTTTTTTTCGCATCAGATTTGAAATGTGTGAGAGTAGTTATTTCTGTTGCATTTTTTTGTTCATTTTTCTGCACAGTCCACTATGTTATTACTATATAGTCTTGAAATATAGTTTGAAATTATAAGTATGGTATCCTTCTGCTTTGTTCCATTTCCTCATGATTTCTTTGGCTATTCAAAGTTTATTTTAATTTCATGTAAATTTTAGAATTGTATTTTCCATTACTGTGAAAAAAATACAACTGCAATTTAGATAAGAAGTTTATTCAATCTATAAATCACTTTGGATAATATGGTGCTTTAATATTTATTCTTTCAATCCACAGACATAAAATATTTTAAAATTTATTTGGATCTTCTCTAATTTTTTATTGATTTTTTTATTGTAAAGACTTTTTACCTCCTTGGTTAATTTTTTTCTCAGAAATTTATTATTTAATGTTATAGTAAATAAGATTTTTTTCTTCCTCTATTTTTTTTTTTTTCCTTTTGAGATGGAGTCTCCAACTGTCACCCAGGCTGGAATGCAGTGGCACAATCTGGGCTCACTGCAACCTCCACCTCCTGGGTTCAAGCAATTCTCTTGCCTCAGCCTACCAATTAGCAGAGATTGCCGGTGCCTGCCATAACATCCAGCTAATTTTTATATTTTTAGTAGAGACAGAGTTTCACCTTTTTGGCCACACTGGTCTCAAACTCCTGACATCAGATGATCCACCCGCCTCGGCCTCCCAAAGTTCTGGGATTGCAGCCATGAGCCACTGTACCCAGCCTCTTTCTCTATTTTATCAGATAGTTTGTTTTAAGTGAAGGAAACCATACATATACTTGTATGTTAATTTTATATTTTGCTAATTTACTGAGTGCATTTATTAGACAGGTTTTAATATACTGCTTATGGTTTTTTAAATATAAAATTGTATAATCTGCAAACAGCAACTTTTTATCATTTTTCTTTAATTTCAATGGATTAAAAAATTTTTTTTGACTAATTCTTCTGCCGCATACTTCTGGTGCTAGATTAAAATAGAAGCGTTGACAATGGGCACAGTATAGTTTTGGTTTTTTTTTTTTTTTTTTTTTTTTTTTTGAGACGGAGTCTCGCTCTGTCGCCCAGGCTGGAGTGCAGTGGCGCGATCTCGGCTCACTGCAAGCTCCACCTCCCGGGTTCACGCCATTCTCCTGCCTCAGCCTCTCCGAGTAGCTGGGACTACAGGCGCCCGCCACCACGCCCGGCTAATTTTTTGTATTTTTAGTAGAGACGGGGTTTCACCGTGGTCTCGATCTCCTGACCTCGTGATCCGCCCGCCTCGGCCTCCCAAAGTGCTGGGATTACAAGCGTGAGCCACCGCGCTCGGCCACAGTATAGTTTTGTATTGCTGTCTGAAGTTGATGGAGCAAACACCTCTTCAAGTTTTCATGCACTGATTTTAGAAGATAAAGATCTTCTTTTGTTGGTCCCTTAGGATGATGAAATCCCCCCTGAATTTGTAGTGAAGAGAGGTTGTACCTTGGTCACAAGGCTGCTGGGACTGCACTAGGGTCCACCTTTAGGTGGCTTGTTACAGGGGCTTGGGTAATTGTAATTCCCAGTTTATTTTTGGACAGACTGCAAATCTTTCAAGACTTTGCTCCATAGGGCAGACATAAGGAATGTTTTTGAAGTTGGTTCTGCATATGGTGGGCCTTGTGTCAGGATGTAGGTGAGTATGGCTTTCAGTGAGTACCAGAGATTATTTTTTCGAGTAACTCTGTAGGTTTCTATGTAAGCAGGACTGGCCATGAACTATGGCTCAGGTAACTAAAACTGAGTCACTGAACCACTTCAGGCACCCCTGTAAAGGCCAAGGTCTGCAGGCCTGCCTACATGGCTGTAAATGTGTGCCTTCCTCCAGGTCTCTGGAATGGTAAGACCTCTGCCAGACTGTGGCTGGAGGAGTTTTGGATGATTACAGAGTAAGTTCAGAATTCTTAGTGGGACCAAGTTGGGTGAACCCTATCCTGGTCTGTAGCCAAGAACAGGGGTCATGTAGTTTTCCACCTGAATGAGGGCCTGCCTTCTGAATAGAACACTTCTCAAACTTAAGCTTTAACAGAGTTTCACAACTCCCTCCCTGGATCTCAAATCTCTCATAGAGGCACTTATTTTGGAGATGACATCTTGCTACATAACCCAGGCTGGTCTCGAAATCCTGGCCTGAAGCTGTTCTCCATCATTAATGTACCATGTAGCTGTCATTAGAAGTGTGAGCCATAATGCCTGGTTTTCTAATAAAGGCATTTATTTATTTCTCTGAGACTCACTCTCTCATTCAGGCTGGAGTGCAGCGGTGCCATCTCACCGCAACTGCAACCTCTGCCTCCCGAATTTAAGCAATTCTCCTGCCTCAGCCTCCTGAGTAGCTAGCATTACAGGTGTGTGCCACCACGACCACCTTTTTTTTTGGTATTTTTAGTAGAGACAGGATTTCACCATGTTTGCCATGCTGGTCTCAAACTCCTGACCTCGTGATCTGCCCATCTCAGCCTCCCAAAATGCTAGGATTAAAGGCATCAGCCAGCATGCCCGGCCAATAAAAGCATTTTTGTCAGGGATAGCTGATGTTTTTTGCCATAATGGAATATAAAATTAGGGCACTTTTAATCTTTCATCTTACTGATGTCACTCTCTCTATACATTTTGACTTTCTATTTTCTGTTTCAAATTTGTCTGTAATTTCAGATTTAGATATTTAGGACAATATGCTAGAATTTGCATGTTATGCATGAAGTAAATTACATAATTAGTAGGAACTCCATATTTATCAAAATAGTTACTTATAAATTTAAGTTTGCTTCAGGCAAAAAGGAATTACAGGATTTTCATCTACTTTCTTCAGCCTATATCTAAAGAATAACATAGTTTATTTCCTAATATTTTCTTTCACATATCAGAGTGCCTAATCCTATTCTGCAAAGTATATTTTCTATGTTTAACAATTTAAGGCTATTCTTTGCTTCTAAAGTTGGATTGCAGCAGTTTCATTTTGTGTGAGAATAGCATATATTTTAAACATAACAAGTAACCCGTTTCTTTTAAATGCTTATTTATTAAAAGCTTCTCTTTAGAATCTTCTATTTATAATTTTTTGAAAAAAAAAAAAAAAAAAAGGTTTTGGCCGGGAGCGGTGGCTCATGCCTGTAATCTCAGCACTTTGGGAGGCCAAGGCAGGTGGATCACGAGGTCAGATCAAGACCATCCTGGCCTAACACGGTGAAACCCCGTCTCTACTAAAAATACAAAAAATTAGCTGGGCATGGTGGCGGGCGCCTGTAGTCCCAGCTACTCGGGAGGCTGAGGCAGGAGAACAGCATGAACCCCGGATGCGGAGCTTGAAGTGAGCCGAGATCGCACCACTGCACTCCACCCCACCTGGGCAACAGAGAGAGACTCCGTGAAAGTTTTCTGCTGCTTTTGTTATCTACATAAACAAAGATATCACCTGCAAATAATAATTAACTAATTTCCAGTTTTATTCATTACAAATATTAACATCTTTTTTTCTGGCTTATTTTTCCTTTCTGCACCATTTTATATATTCACACACACATAGGACAATAAAATATATCCAATAATTTAATTTTGGTTGAATTTTCATTAAAATAAGTGTTAACTATGATTATTTGTTTTCTGTTTGAAAAGGGCTTTTATTGTTGTACTCAAGAGTGTTGTTTCTGGAGACAAAGCTGCCTGTACTTTAATAGGCAGATTCTGAAAAAAATTTGAAACATAAGCCATAAAATTTTATATTAGTAAATTCAAGACAAAGCAGAAAGCATAGATTTGCTTTCAGCATTCTCAAGGTGCTTAGTTTTTTATTAGCCACCTTATTAAAATAATTTGTTTTGTTCCAATAATTGTTCTTCTGAAAATACATACAATCTCATGCTCAAACAAACACACTCCATAATTTTCTTACACCTAAGGTTTATCTTCAGAGTAATATGTGTATATATAACTCATGTAAATTAACACTAAAAGTCTACGTTTGCAGGCAGAGACCACATGTTCAAAGAAAACCATATAACAAACATTTATTAATAATTTTTCAGTATATGTATGATTTCTATTTCTTGTTTTCTTGAGATTGAGTTTGTCACCCAGGCTGGAGTGAAGTGGTGCAATCTCAGCTCACTGCAACCTCCAGCTCCCAGTTTCAAGTGAATCTCCTGCATCAGCCTCCAGGCATGCACCACAATGCCCAGCTATATTTTTTATTTTTAGTAGACGAGGTTTCACCACGTTGGCCAGGCTAGTCTTGAACTCCTGACCTCAGGCAATCCACCTGCCTCAGCCTCCCAAAGTATTGGGATTACAGGCATGAGCCACTGGGCCTGGCTGTATTTTATTTATATTTCTGTATAATTTTTATTATGTTCATAAAAATAACCCTGTAGTCAATAACAATTTATTGTACATTTTAAAATAACTAAAAGTATATAATTACACTGTTTGTAATACAAAGGATAAATGCTAGAGGTGATGGATACCTTATTTACCCTAATGTAATTACTACATATTGTAGGCCTGAATCAAAATATGCCATATAAAGCATAAATATATACATATACTATATACCCACAAATACTAATAATAAATTTCAATAAGAAAAGAGAATAAAAATTTAACCAATGGGAACAATATTCTTAAATTCACTTGCTGTTTAAAGCCACTGGCAAAGTGATTACTGGAGACGTTATTCCATTATGTACCAAACAGTATATTGCTACCATCTTTTACCTACACCTTTGAGTAAGGTGGGATAGGTTAGTGGCATAATAATGCTTCATTAAATGCACAATAGTCTTAACATGGTAAAAAACATAAAATTAAATTCACACATAATCTAACAATTTTTAAATGTACTGCATTTTATTACATAAAAGTACAATAAGTAAAATATATTAATTTAGTTTAACATACTTTTATCTATAATTTCTCTCACTATAATGTAGAAAAGTATTACTCTGAACACCTACCTATACATTACTTAATATAGGTTAACTACAAAGAGCCTCTCCACTTATATTTTCATCAGACATCTTACATTTTAATGTCCTTACTTTTATAGAAAAGGTCATAAATGCCCAATTAATAAAAAAGTACCTCTAATATCTCTGATGCAGCAAAAATTGAACACATGCTTTCACATGTGAATACAATAAGAAAAAAGTAACAGCATAAAGTAATTTGAAAGCTGTATTACATCATTATTCACTTTTCAGAAAAATTTTTTTAAGGAAACAAATATACTTTTTTTTTGAGATGGAGTCTTGCTCTGTCGCCCAGGCTGGACAATGGTGTGACCTCAGCTCACTGCAACCTCTTCCTCCTGGGTTCAAGCAATTCCAGTTCTCTGCCTCAGCCTCCCAAGTAGCTGGGATTATAGGCGCCCACCACCACACATGTCTAATTTTTGTATTTTTAGTACAGACAGGGTTTCACCATCTTGGCCAGGATGGTCTTGAACTCCTGACCTCGTGATCCACCTGCCTTGGCCTCCCAAAGTGTTGGGATTACAGGCGTGAGCCACCATGCCCAGCTGGAACAAGTATACTTTTAATGTAATTACAATGCTTCCAAAAATCTACTTTTAAAGTTATACACAAATACATTTTTTTTTTTTTTTTGGAGATGGAGTTTCGCTCTTGTTGCCCAGGCTGGAGTGCAATGATCTCGACTCACCACAACCTCCACCTCCGGGGTTCAAGCCTCCTGGGTAGCTGGGATTACAGGCATGTGCCACCACGCATGGCTAATTTTATATTTTCAGTAGAGACGGGGTTTCTCCGTGTTGGTCAGTCTGATCTCAAACTCCCGACATCAGGTGATCCTCCCACCTTGGCCTCCCAAAGTGCTGGGATTACAGGCATGAGCCACTGTGCCCGGCCACAAACAATTTATCTAAAAAGTGTTTCCAAACTCATTACATTTGCAGGAATCTTCTTCAATATACATTCCCTGATGTTGCACAAAGCTTGGCAACCGCTTTAGGGTTTCCTTCTAATACAAAATGTGGGCAATAAGATCTGTAATACAAGCAAAGGTACTACAAACCCCTTTATATTTGTAATGCTTGCCTTCAGAATCAATACTCTTCTTCACCTTAAAGGTTTATATTTTCTGAAATATTTTTTCACAGTAATTGCTCTTTTATTTTTATTAACTATGAACCTTCTTACGTTGAGTAAGATGTGATGGGCATTAGTGGCTTTTCCATATTCTTTATATTTGTACAATTTTTCTCAAGGATAATAGCTTTCCTGTGAAATACGGTGTAAGCATGATTTAACGTTTTGCCACATTCTTCATACTTGTAGGTATTTTGGAATTATGAATTACCTTACCTACAATAAAGTGTGGCAACCACACAAAGGCTTTGTCACATTTCATACATTTATTTGGTTTCACAGTAGTATAATTTTTTTATGCACAGAAAAGTTGGAGGTGTTGGGAAAAGCACTGTCGCATCTTTCAGGTTTGTAAAGTTCCTCTTCACCATGAATTATCGCCATGTCTAAGAATTAAGAGCATGTGGCTGAGAAGTGAGGCTAATGCCTGTCATCCCAGCACTTTAATAAGCCAAGGCCAGTGGATCACCTGAGGTCAGGAGTTTGAGACCAGCCTGGCAAATATGGCAAAAGCCCATCTCTACTAAAAATACAAAAATTAGCTGGGCATGGTGGTGGGCACCTGTAATCTCAGCTACTCGGGAGGCTGAGGCAGGAGAATGGCTTGAACCCAGGAGGTGCAGGTCACAGTAAGCCGAGATCATGCCATTGCACTCCAGCCCGGGTCACAAGAGTGAAACTGCATCTCAAAAAATAAATATATAAAAATAAAAGAATTGAGAACTTGTTATAGGCTTGCCACATTCTTCACACTTGTAGGGTTTCTGTCCAGTATGAATTAATGTGTAGTAAGGGCTGAGAACTTCCTTAAAAAGCTTTGTCAGCCAGGCACAGTGGCTCATGCCTGTAATCCCAACACTCTGGGAGGCCAAAGCAGGCAGATCACCTGAGGTTAGGAGTTTGAGACCAGCCTGACCAACATGGAGAAATCCCATCTCTACTAAAAATACAAAATTAGCCAGGTGTGGTGGCACATGCCTGTAATCCTAGCTACTAAGGAGAGTTACTTGAACCCAGGAGGTGGAGGTTGTGGTGAGCCAAAATTACACCATTGCACTCCAGCTTGGGAAACAACAGTGAAATTACCTCTCAAAAAAATAATAATAATAATAAAATAAGGCTTTGTCACGTTCTTGGTTTCGGTCCAATATGAATTCTCTTATGTTTATTAAGGTCTGAGGACCAGTTAAAAGCTTTGCCACATTCTTTACATTTGTAAGGTTTCTCTCCAGTATGAGTTGTCTTATGTTCAGTTAGATTTGAGGATGTAGTATAGGCTTTGCCACATTCTTCACATTTGTAGGGTTTCTCTCCAGTATGAGTTCTCCTATGTTTATGGAGGCCTGCAGACCATGTAAAAGCTTTGCCACATTCTTCACATTTGTATGGTTTCTCTCCCGTATGAATTATCTTATGCATAGTAAGGTGTGAGGAACGGGTGAAGGCTTTGCCACATTCTTCACATTTGTAGGGTTTCTCTCCCGTATGAATCTTCTCGTGTTTACTAAGGATTGAGGATGAAATAAAGGCTTTGCCACATTTATCACACTTGTATGGTTTCTCTCCAGTATGAATTTTCTTATGTGAAGAAAGAGTTGCAGGATGGTTAAAAGCTTTGTCACATTCTTTACATTTGTAGGGTTGCTCTCCAGTATGGATTATCTTATGTGTAGTAAGGGTATAGGGGTACTTAAAGGCTTTGCCACATTCTTCACAAATGTAGGGTTTCTCTCCAGTATGAATTTTCTTATGTGTAGTAAAGGTAGAGAAGTACTTAAAGACTTTGCCACATTCTTCACATTTGTAGGGTTTCTCTCTAGTATGAGTTATCTTATGTGTAGTAAGGTGTGAGGACCGGTTGAAGGCTTTGCCACATTCTTCACATTTGTATGGTTTCTCTCCAATATCAATTTTTTTATGTGTAGTAAGGGTTGAGGGCTGATTAAAAGCTTTGTCACCTTCTACATATTTCAAAGGTTTTTTTTTACTATGTCTTCTTTTATGTCTTTCTGAATTTGAAAATTGATGAAAGACTTTCACATATTTACCACACTGAAATATTTTGCTCTGGGTAGTTGTCAAACATTGGTTAAGTCCATTATAACCTCTTTTGTGTACCTTACACTCATCCACGCTTTCACAGCCTTTTTTAAAGTGTAAATTGCCATGTCCACATTTTTCAAATTCTCTCATTATCACTTTCTGGAAAGAATCTTTTATGTTCTGCTTTGGCCAAAGGTCTTGGGCAAAATGAGAACACATAACTGAAAGAAACAATAAAAACACGTTACTTCAATTGCTAGACTCAGATAAATATACTTTACAAATCTAACCTATAAAATTATACGAACTACATAAGCAAGATGACATAGCAAAATGCCACAAGCTGTAATTTCTTCCTGGACATATAAAGGTAACAAAAACATACTGACCAAAATACATTTGTAAAAAATTTATAAATGAGTTAAGTGTGTGAAAGTCCCCAGGTGAGCACAATGCAAACAGTCACATAGAAGATAAAGAAAAGTCTGTTACTTATATGCAACAGCTCTTCCTGCTCTCCAGTATAACATTGTGCCTTTAGAAGTAAATTGCCGACCTGGTGCAGTGGCTCACGTCTGTAATACCAGCACTTTGGGAGGCTGATGTGGGTGAATCACTTGAGGTCAGGAGTTCAAGGCCAGCCTGGCCAAGATGGTGAAACCCCATCTCTACTAAAATTACAAAAAGTTAGCCAATCATGGTCATGGGCAGCTGTAATCTCAACTGCTCAGGAGGCTGAGGCATGAGAATTTCTTGAACCCAGGAGACGGAGGTTGCAGTAAGCCAAGATTGCACCACTGCACTCCGGCCTGGGGCCAGAGCAAGACTCCATCTCAAAAAAAAAATTTTTTTTAAAGTAAATTGCCAACAAGGCATGATAGCTCATGCCTGTAATTCCAGCAATTTGTGATGGCAAAACATGAGGATCACCTGAGGTCAGGAGTTTGAGACCAGCCTGACCAACATGGTAAAACCCCATCTCTACTAAAATACAAACAAATTAGCCACGCGTGGTTACAGGTACCTGTAATCCCAGCTATTTGGGAGGCTGAGGCAGGAGAATTGCTTCAACTGTGGAGGCAGAGAATGTAGTGAGCCAAGATCATGCCACTGCACTCCAGAATGGGTAAGATTCAGACTCTGTTTCACACATACACACAAAAATGTAAATTGCCAACTCCTAGTTTCTTTTTTAAAAAACAAGAAACATTGGCACATACATCTTTATTTCTGTATTCTGGGGGCTTTTTTAGACACCAGATAATGTGTCCCATGACATAAAATGCTGAAAAAAATGGTGATGTACGTTGGAATGACAGTTTGAGTTTGCTAAGTCTAAATTATAGAGAAGCAGAGAAACTGCAGTAACCCAAACAGGGAATGGCTGTAGCAAGTGATTACTGACTATTAAGAAGAAATACGAATAAGCTGATTTAACCAAATAATAGACACAAAATTTTACACAAGACACATCCTAAAAACATGTTTGAGACATTCCCAGAATCTCTAGCCAAGACAATTGATTTCAGACTATGCCAGGACAAAGCTATATTATAAAGATTGTAACAGGTAGCTTTTTGTTAATTTCCAAATCTCTATCAAAGATTATAATGTATACCAAATATTAGAACATGGCCCCACCGAAAAAATTATAAAATTTTCAAAAGCAACCATAAAAAGTATATAAAGTAATTTTTAAAATTCCAGATGAATTGAACAGCCCAGTGTTAGTGGCTCATTTCTGTAATCCCAACACACTGGAAGATCAAGGTGGGAAAATCACAGGAGGTCAGATGTTTGAGACCAGCCTGGCCAACATGGTGAAATGCTGTATCTACTAAAAATACAAAAATTAGCTGGGCATGGTAGCACGTGCCTGTAATCCCAGCTACTTGTAAGGCTGACACAGGAGAATTGCTTGAATCCGGGTGGGAAAGGTTGCAGTGAGTGGAGATTGTACCACTGTACTGCAGCGTGGGCAACAGAGCAACACTGTCTCAAAAATAAAATTAAAAAGGCCAGGTGTGGTGGCTGATGCCTGTAAACCCAGCACTTTAGGAGGCTGAGGTGGGTGGATAATTTGAGGTCAGCAGTTCAAGATCAGCCTGGCTGAGATCACAGCACTGCACTCCAGCCTCAGTGACAGAAAAAGACTCTGTATAAGAAAAAAATAGAAACCCAACTACTGAAGATCAGAAAAATGAGAATAAAAAGAAATACTAAAATACCAAAAAAACAAAAATTGTGGATATAAAAAATACAAAAAACTGAAAAATTTATTAAAAGAAAATATGATGTAAATATGAAAAAGCTGAACAAACTTAGATACACACAAATATATTTATAACAAACATACATATAAGCAAAATTTCAAAAATCACATATAAGAATAGAATTTTGGGTGCTGCAAGATAAAAATGATGCTCCATTTATAAGCAGTCTCATGAGATAACCAGGGAATTTTTTTTTTTAGACAGAGTTTCACTCTTGTTGCCCAAGCTGGAGTGCAATGATGCAATCTTGGCTCACTGCAACCTCTGCCTCCTGGGTTCAAGCTATTCTCCTGCCTCAGCCTCCTGAGTAGCTGGGATTACAGGCGTGTGCCACCATGCCTGGCTAATTTTTTGTATTTTCAGTACAAACAGGGTTTCACCATGTTAGCCAGGCTGGTCTCGAACTTCTGACCACAGGTGGTCTGCCCACCTTGGTCTCCCAAAGTGCTGGGACTATAGGCATGAGCCACCGCAACTGGCACCAGTGAATTTATTTAAAACATTCTTGCACATCAGAAAAAAACTGAGATATAGCTAAAGTTATAATAATTTTTTTAAAAAAGCTGTCAAATGGGAATAATGCCATCAGAAAATTGTACTACCAAATAAAACAAGTGCTTCCAAAATAACCAAATCCTGAGAAAGTATATTGGCACTGCATAAACCATACACGTCAAAGATGCTAAAAGGAGTTTCTTCCACTGAAAATAACATAATGCAAGAAAACAACAGATAATCTATGAAAATACGTAACTTTCTGGAAAAGATATCCAATACACAAAAATGGAATTTCTTACTTAACATTGTCATAATGGTACAGAAAACATTTTTAATTACTCTCTAAATTTAAAAGATAAAAGTATAGAAATATTGTTAACATCTGTTAATAAATATACAACATAAAGGCCCGGCGCGGTGGCTCACGCTTGTAATCCCAGCACTTTGGGAGGCCGAGGCGGGCGGATCACGAGGTCAGGAGATCGAGACAACAGTGAAACCCCGTCTCTACTAAAAATACAAAAAAATTAGCCGGGCGTGGTGGCGGGCGCCTGTAGTCCCAGCTACTCGGAGAGGCTGAGGTAGAAGAATGGCGTGAACCCGGGAGGCGGAGCTTGCAGTGAGCCGAGATTGCGCCACTGCACTCCAGCGTGGGCGACAGAGCGAGACTCCGTCTCAAAAAAATAAAAAAATATAAAAATAAAAAATATAATTAGCAAAATCAATAACAAAGTTGAAGGCAAATGTAATGATGAAGAATTTCAGTATGTAACTGAGGTTAATTTTTTTACCACATTCAAATATATTGTTGTGTCTTTTAGAGGTTTCATGTAATCCCCCATGTTACCACTAAGATAATAGCTGTATAGATACACAAAATAAAATAAGAAAGAAACTGAAAGCATATCAATACAAAAATAAAAAAAAAACAAAAAAGAAAACGAGTGACGAAGATACAAGAATCAAATACAACATTTAATAAAAATAACAGTAACTTTTTCTACTTCAGAAAATGATTTAAATATATATATAATCATCTTTCCAATCAAAAGACATATTTTTTATTTATTTATTTATTTTTTTTTTTATTAATTTTTGCATACAAAAACAATAAACATTCTCTAAAAATACATACAAACAAAAAGATGCGTATCAAACATATTAGGAAGGTTGCACATGGGAACTCGGGGAATAGAAATGGGGGGTGGGAGTTAAAATAAATGAGAGAGGGACTTTATATGGATCAGTGATAATAACTCAATCTTCTATTTGACAAAGAAGAGGGAGAAGGAAGAGGAAGAAAAAGAAAGTGGGATAAAGGATCAGAAAGGGAAGAAAATAGAAAAAATTAGAGTATGACTCCAGGGTAGAACTGTTTTGTTGTCACTGAGTTGGTTGGTTGGTTTATCTGTTGTACTCTTCATGCTTCGCCAAGTTGGCCAGACTGGTCTCAAACTCCTAGCCCGAAGTGATCAACCCGCCTCGCCCCCCAGAGTGCCGGGACCACAGGTGTGAGCCACCACGTCCAGCGCCCACATTGCTTCTGGCCTCCGTGGTAGACCTCCCAGACGGAGCGGCCAGGCAGAGGAGCTCCTCACTTCTACCCAGACACTGGGCGGCCAGGCAGCGGAGCTCCTCACTTCCCAGACGGGGCGGCCAGGCAGAGACGCTCCTCACTTCTTCCCAGACGATAGGTGGCCGGGCAGAGGCGCTCCTCACTTCCCAGACGATGGGTGGCCGGGCAGAGGCGCTCCTCACTTCCCAGACGATGGGTGGCCAGGCAGAGGCGCTCCTCACCTCCCATACGATGGGTGGCCGGGCAGAGGCACTCCTCACTTCCCAGATGGGGCAGCTGGGCAGAGGCGCTCCTCACTTCCCAGACGATGGGTGGCCGGGCAGAGGCGCTCCTCACCTCCCAGACGATGGGTGGCCGGGAAGAGGCGCTCCTCACTTCTTCCCGGACGGGGCGGCCAGGCAGAGGCGCTCCTCACTTCTTCCCGGACGGGGCGGCCGGGCAGAGGCGCTCCTCACTTCTTCCCGGACGGGGCGGCCGGGCAGAGGCGCTCCTCACTTCTTCCCGGACGGGGCGGCCGGGCAGAGACGCTCCTCATTTCCCAGACGGGGCGGCCGGGCAGAGGCGCTCCTCACTTCTTCCCAGACGGGGCGGCCGGGCAGAGGCGCTCCTCACCTCCCAGACGATGGGTGGCCGGGCAGAGGCGCTCCTCACCTCCCAGATGGGGCGGCCGGGCAGAGGCGCTCCTCACTTCTTCCCGGATGTGGCGCCCGGGCAGAGGCCCTCCTCATTTCTTCCCGGACGGGGCGCCCGGGCAGAGGCGCTCCTCACTTCCCAGACGGGGCAGCCGGGCAGAGGCGCTCCTCACTTCTTCCCGGACGGGGCGGCCGGGCAGAGGCACTCCTCACTTCTTCCCGGACGGGGCGGCCGGGCAGAGGCGCTCCTCACTTCTTCCCGGACAGGGCGGCCGGGCAGAGGCGCTCCTCACTTCCTCCCAGACGGGGCGGCCGGGCAGAGGCGCTCCTCACTTCCCAGACGATGGGTGGCCGGGCAGAAGCGCTCCTCACTTCCCAGACGGGGCGGCCGGGCAGAGGCGCTCCTCACTTCCCAGACGGTGGGTGGCCGGGCAGAGGCGCTCCTCACTTCCCAGACGGTGGGTGGCCGGGCAGAGGCGCTCCTCACTTCCCACATGGTGGGTGGCCGGGCAGAGGCGCTCCTCACTTCCCAGACGGTGGGTGGAGACATATTTTTTTTTAATTTTGTGAGATGGAGTGTCGCTCTGTTGCCCAGGCTGGAGTACAGCATTGTGATCTTGGCTCACTGCAACTTCCGCCTTCTAGGTTCAAGCGATTCTCCTGCTTCAGCCTCCTGACGAGCTGGGATTATAGGCACCTGCCAGCATGCCCGGATAATGTTTGTATTTTTTAGTAGAGACAGCGTTTCACCATGTTGGCCAGGCTGCTCTCGAACTCCTGACCTTCTGATTCGCCCACCTCGGCCTCCCAAAGTACTGAGAACACAGGCATGAGCCACCGTGCCTGGTGGAGGTTACAGTGAGCCAAGATTACACCACTGCACTCCATCATGGGCAATAGAGTGAGACTCAGTTTCAAAAAAAAAAAAAGATGGTACATAAAAACTTTTAAGTTTTTAAATAAAATATAAGAAACATTATGTAAATCTGCATAAATCTGTTAATAGATACACCATATAAAATAATTTTTATATCAATAACAAACCATAAAATATAGAGGCAGTTTTTGTAATCAATTGAAGTTATGAGATTGAAACATATTGTTTTAACTTCAAGATGTATGTAATCTCCAGTTTTCAAGATGATTACAAAGATAATATTTATAGAAAGTATGCAAAAGAAGATAATGAAAGCATGCCAGTACAAAATAAAATGAAAATTAAGAAAGTAAAACAGGAGATGAGAAAAATATAACTACTAGAAACACATAAAACAATAACAATCTAACTGCTAATGACAACTTTGTTTCTTTATTCATTGTAAATATAAATTAATTATATTACTTAATAAAATCAAATGTAATCTTAGGACTTTGGAAGGCCAAGGTAGGCTCATCACTTGATCCTGAGTTCAAGACCAGCCTGGGCAACATGGCAAAACTCTGTCTCTACAAAAAATAAAACCTAGATGGCTATGATGGCAAATACTTGTAACCCAGCTGTTTGAGAGGCTAAAATGAGAGGATCATCTGAGTTTTGGAGGTTCTGGCAGCAGTGAATCATGCAAATCAGCCTGGTTGACAGAGTGAGACCCTATCTCAAAGTTAAATGAGACCGGGCGTGTTGGCTGATGCCTGTAATCCCAGCACTTTGGAGGCAGAGGCGGGCAGATCACCTGAGGTCAGGAGTTTAAGATGAGCCTGGCCATCATGGTGGAATCCCATCTCTACCTAAAATACAAAAAAATTAGCTGCGCATGGTGACAGGTGCCTGTAATCCCAGCTACTTAGGAGGCTGACAAAGGAGAATCACTTGAACTTGGGAGGTGGAGGTTGCAGTGAGCTCACACCATTGCACTCCAGCCTGGGCAACAAAAGTGAAACTCTGTCTCAAAATAAATACATAAATAAATAAATGCATATGAAGGAAAAGCTATAGAATGCCTCAGTGGTTTCTTTAAAAGCATACAGTATGCTGCCTACAAGAGACTCATTGTAGCATTGAGTCAAATAGGCTGAAATTAACAGAAGGAAAAAAATGTGTATTTCATAAAAATAGTAACCACAATTGGGGTGGTCATAATTATATTAAACATAATATGCTATAGGTCAAGTACTACCATTGGACAAAGAATGATATTATATTATGGTAAAGTGAGTTAATTTAACAGGAATCTGTAACTATATTATTTATCTATCTATATGTATATATAAACATAACATCAGGGCTCCAAAATATATAAAGCAAATATTGACGAAAGTGAAGCAAGACATACATAGCAACATAAAAATTGTAGACATCAAGACCCCATTCGCAACAATAAATAGAAAATTCAGAGAAAAAAATGAGAAAGAGACAACTTATGCAACATTATAGACCATATTATTTTGCATACAGAGGAATACTTGAGACTGCATAATTTCTTTTTCTTTCTTTTTTTTTTTTTTTTGAGACAGAGTCCTGCTCTGTCACCCAGGCTGGAGTACAGTGATGCAATCTCAGCTCACTGCAAGCTCCGCCTCCCAGGTTCACGCCATTCTCCTGCCTCAGCCTCCCAAGTAGCTGGGACTACAGGCGCCCACCACCACACCCGGCTAATTTTTTTATATTTTTAATAGAGATGGGGTTTCACTGTGTTAGCCAGGATAGTCTCGATCTCCTGACCTCGTGATCCACCCACCTCAGCCTCCCAAAGTGCTGGGATTACAAGTGTGAGCCACCACACCCAGCCGAGTGCATAATTTTTTCTTTTTTTTTTTTTGAGATGGAATCTCGCTGTCGCCCAGGCTGGAGTGCAGTACAGCGATCTCAGCTCACTGCAAGCTCCGGCTCCCAGGTTCACACCACTCTCCTGCCTCAGCCTCCCCAGTAGCTGGGACTATAGGTGTCCACCACCATGCCCAGCTTTTTATATTTTTGGTAGAGACGGGGTTTCTCCATGTTAGCCAGGATGGTATCGATCTCCTGACCTCGTGATCCGCCCGCCTCAGCCTCCCAAAGTGCAGGGATTACAGGCAGAGCCACCGTGCCCAGCTGAGTGAATAATTTTTAAAGAAAAATAATTTATGTGGCTCACAGTTTGACAGACTATAAGAAGTGTGTGCAAGCATCTGCTTCTGGTGAGGGTCTCAGGAAATTTACAATCATGGTGGAAGGTAAAGAGTAATTGGACATACTATATGTTAATGAAACAGAGCAAGTGTGAGGTGAAGGATCCAGGTTCTTTTAATGAAACCAGCTCTCATTTGAATTAATAGAGTGTAAAGTTTTGGTTACCAAGAGGATGTACCATGCCATTCATGAGAAATTTGCCTCCATGACACAAACATGTCCCACCAGTTCCCACATCCAACATTGAAGATTTATTTTGCAGCATGAGGTCTGGAGAACATGAACATGGAAACCATATTATAGACCAACAAGGCTTCACAGACACATGCAAAACTCTCCAGTCAAAACCAAGATAATACACAATATTTTTATTTGCATCTGGTTTAATCTGTTAGGACACATACCAAGTTTTATTAAATTTAAAAGTACTGACTGGGTGCAGTGGCTCTTGCCTATAATCCTAACACTTTGGGAGACCAAGGTAAGAGTATCCATTGGGGCCAAAAGTTTGAGACCAGCCTGGGAAACATGGTGAGATCCTAACACTACAAACAAGCACACAATTAGCCAGACATGGTAGTGCATGACTGTAGTCCAAGCCACTCAGAAAACAGAGGTGAAAGGATCACTTCAGCCCAGGAGGCTGAGGCTATAGTGAGCCAAAATTATGCCACTGCACTCCAGCCTCGGTGTTGGTAAGATCTTGTCTTAAAACAACAATAAATCAATTTTAAAAGACTAAAATTATACACTGTGTGTTTTCTAACAAAAACTGAATGAAACTAGGAATTAAAAGCAAAAGGCAAACTGGCAAATTCAAAAATATGTGAATATAAAACACACTCTTCAACATATTCTTGCTCAGAGGTCAAAAAATTTTATTCTTCACAGATGTCAATACAACCTACAGTTAAAGAGCTCAGAAATGAACCCTTCTATATATGATCAAATGGTCTTTCAAAAAGTTGCTATAAGTACAAAATAGAGAAAAGTAATATCTTCAAAAAATGATGTTGAAAACTGAATATCAACACTGATGAAATAAAGTTGGGTTATTTCCTTGAATGATACAAAAATATATTTTAAACAAAATACTTAGACATAAAGAAAATAATAAATCTATTAGAAAAAATACAGGAAAAAGACATGACATTGGTCTTGCCACCATTTTCTTAGATATGACATTAAATGCATAAGCAACAAATACAAGAAAAGTTTAAATACACTAGACATCAAAATTTCTGTACATCGAAAGAAAATTCAAAAGTGGCAACATCCCTTAGAAAATGGATGAAAACATTTGCAAATTTCATGTGAAGTTAATATTCAAAATAAATAAACAACTCTTAAAACTAAACAATAAAGTTGAATAACTTAATTTAAAAATGAACCAAAAAAATTTTCATCAAAAAACTACACAAATGGGAAAAAGCATTAGAAAGAATGCACAAAATTACTGAGAGAAATAAAAAAAACACAATGACAAAAAAAATCACCTCATATCCATTAGAATGGCCACTGTAAATTTTTTTAAAAACACCCAATCTGTTGGTGTTGCAATAAAAATGAAACCCATGTTGCTTGTTTCTAGAAAACAAAGATGCAGCCATTATTTAAAAATGTTATAAATGTTCCTCACTTGTTATATCTATTTACAAAATACATAACACAGGCCAGGCCCAGGTGCTCAAGCCTGTAATCCTAGCATTTTGGGAGGCCAAGGTGGGCAGATTACCTGAGGTCAGGAGTTTGAGACCAGCCTGGCCAACATAATAAGCCCCATTCTACTAAAAATACAAAAAATTAGCTAGGTGTGTTGGTGGGCGCCTGTTATCCCAGCTACTTGGGAGGCTGAAGCAGAATTGCTTTAACCCAGGAGGCAGAGGTTTCTGTGAGCTGATATCGCACCACTGCACTTCAGCCTGGGTGACAGAGAATCCATCTCTAGAAAAAAAGAAAAGCAACAGAGGACCTGGAAGACATATTTGAAAATCCATGTTTATTGCACCAGTATTCACAAAAGCCAAAAGGTTGAAGCAACCCAGATGTCTCTTGATTTATAAACATATCAAATATGTAACATATACATACAATGGAATATTATTCCATCTTAAAAAGAACAATCTTGTCACATTTTAAGATGAACATTGAGAATATTACGTCACTTGAATTAATCCAGTAACAAAATTACGGATATCTTAAGTGGTCAAATCATAAAATAGAAAAGTGGAAGGTTTGCCTGTCAAGGGTGAGAGAGAGGGTAAAATGAGCAGTTGTTATTTAATGGGTATTGAGTTTTAGTTTTACAAGAAGTAAAGTATCTAGAAGTCTTTTACATAACAATGAGAATATACTTAACATGCCTGAAATGAACAGCATTTTTTTTTTTTTTTTTGAGACAGGGTCTCACTCTGTCATTCAAGCTGGAGTGTAGTGGTACAACTTTGACTCCTCCTCAATCTCCCAAGTAGTAGGTACCACAGCTGCGTACCACCATGCCTGGCAATTATTAAATTATTTTTATAAAGAGGGGTCTCCATATCTTTCCCAGGCTGGTCTCAAAATTTTGGGCTCCAGGGATCCTCTTGTGTTGGCCTCCCAAAATCCTGGGATTACAGATGGGAGCCACAACCATGCCTGGCCCTGAAAATGTGCACTTGAATTAAGATGGTAAATTTTATGTTATGTGTTTTTAAAACAATTTTTTTAAAGAAAAACTGAAAAAAATCCAGAATTATAAATCTTTTTGAAAATTACCTTCAAATCAAACAAGTATTTCTCTCACAAAAGGAAATATATATTCATCATTAAACACATGGTGAAAAAAAGACTATCTCCATGACTACTCACTTAAACAAGATAGTTTATGGCCAGTTCTGCCTATATAGAAACCCACCCAGTTATCTGAGGGAATGCTCTCTGATACTCAATAAAAGCCATACTCATCGATATCCAGATATAAGGCCCACCATATGCAGACCTGACTACAAAAACATGCCCTAGTGTCTTAACTACTGAGCAAAGCCCTGAAGGATATGCAGTCTGTCCAAAAATAAAATGAGAATTACAACTACCCAAGCCCCTGTAACAAGCCAACTAAAGGTGGACCCTAGTGCAGACCCAGCAACCTTGTCACCAAGCTATACCCCCTCTCCACTACAAATTCAGAGGGCATCTCATCACCCTAAGGGCCCAACAAAAGATCTTTACCTTCTAAAATCAGTTTATAAAAACTTGAAGGCCAGGCATGGTGGCTCACACCTGTAATCCCAGCACTTTGGGAGGCCAAGGCGGGTGGATTACGAGGTCAGGAGATCGAGGCCATCCTGGCTAACAAGGTGAAACCCTGTCTCTACTAAAAATACAAAAAAATTAGCCAGGTATGGTGGTGGGCGCCTGTAGTCCCAGCTACTCAGGAGGCTGAGGCAGAATGGCGTGAACCCGGGAGGTGGAGGTTGCAGTGAGCTGAGACTGCACCACTGCACTCCAGCCTGGGCAACAGAGTGAGACTCTGTCTCAAAAAAAAAAAAAAAAAAAAAAAAACCAAACTTGAAGAGGTGTTTGCTCCATCAAATTTAGGCACCAATACAAAACTATATTGTGCCCATTGTCAATGCTTCTATTTTAATGTAGCACTGGAAGCATGTGGCAGAAAAATTAGTCAAAGAAATAAAAAAAACCATTGAAATTAAAGAAAAATAAGTAAAAAGTTGCTGTTTGTAGATCGTACAATCTTATATTTAAAAATCAATAAATAGTACATTAAAACCTGTCTAAAGTGATAAGTACACCCAGTAAATTAGCAAAATAGAAAATTAACATACAAGTATATGTATGGTCTCATACACTTAAAACAAACTATCTGATAAAATAGAGGAAGAAAAAAATCTTATTTACCACAGCATTAAGTAATAAACTTCTTAGAAAAAAAAAAGGAGGTAAAAAATCTTTTTTTTTTTTTTTGAGACAGAGTCTCACTCTGTCGCCCAGGCTGGAGTGCAGTGGCGCAATCTCAGCTCACTGCAAGCTCCGCCTCCCGGGTTCACGCCATTCTCCTGCCTCAGCCTCTCCGAGTAGCTGGGACTACAGGTGCCCGCCACCACGCCCGGCTAATTTTTTGTATTTTTAGTAGAGACGGGGTTTCACCATGGTCTCGATCTCCTGACCTCATGATCTGCCCGCCTCGGCCTCCCAAAGTGCTGGGATTACAAGCGTGAGCCACTGTGCCCGGCAAAAAATCTTTACAATAAAAAAACTACGGGCCGGGCAGGGTGGCTCACGCCTGTAATCCCAGCAGTTTGGGAGGCTGAGGTGGGTGGATCACGAGGTCAGGAGTTCAAGACCAGTCTGGCCAACATGGTGAAACCCCATCTCTACTAAAAATACAAAAAAAAAAATTAGCCGGGCGTGTTGGTGGGTGCCTGTAGTCCCAGCTACTCGGGAGGCTGAGGCAGGAGAATGGCGTGAACCCGGGAGGCGGAGCTTGCAGTGAGCCGAGATTGCGCCACTGCACTCCAGCCTGGGCAACAGAGAAAGACTCCGTCTCAAAAAAAAAAAAAAAAAAAAAAAATTAGCCAGGCATAGAGGTATGCACCTGTAATCTCAGCTACTCAGGAGGCTGAGGCAGAGAATTGCTTGAACCCAGGAGGCAGAGTTTGCAGTGAGCCAAGATCATGCACTGCACTTCAGCCTGGGCAACAGAGCAAGACTCCATCTCAAAAACAAAAAACAAAAAAAACTATGAAAATATTAGAGAAGATCCAAATAAATTTTAAAATTGCCATATTATCCAGAGTGATCTATAGATTCAATAAACTTCCTATCAAAATTGCAGTGGTATTTTTTTCATGGTAATGGAAAATACATTTCTAAAAGTTACATGATACTAAAATAACTGATAGCCAAAGCAATCTTGAGGAAGAAGATCAAAGCAGAAGGATACCATACTTATAATTTGAAACTGTATTTCAAGCCTATATAGTAATAAAAACAGAATGGACTGTGCAGAAAAAAATGAATAAAAAATGCAACAAAAACTAGTACTCTCACACATTTCAGATCTGATACAAAAAGACAACTTAAAAAACAGTTTTAGTTTCTCAAAATCATGCAGATATTCATGTGTCCCCAGGACAATGGAAAAACAGCCAGATTGTGCAATCTCTTATAAGCCATAAAGAGGAATTTGGCTCTAACTGTGAACTTGAAGGAAGCTCACCGAAAGAATAGTAGAATCCTTAGAGAATTTAAGAGCATGAGACAGAAGATGTCCCTTTGTGAGAGAAAAATTAAATAAATAAATAAATAAAAACAGCTGCCCAGGAATTATTTCCTTTGGAACACAGCTTCCCAGATCACATTTTAAGGACTGGCTTTCTTTTTGACCTTGGGACCTCTTATCTGCGTTGTCTGTTGTGTTCATTTTCATTCGCACCTACCTGGGGGGTTGGCAATCATCTCATGTCTCTTCATAGTCAGAGGTTTTTTTCCTTGCTCCAGACAGGTGATCAGGTCTGGCTTAGAGACAACAATACCTGTTTCATTAAAAATAAATAGCATGAATCTTGCTTATATTCCTCAATTACAAGCTAGTAATGTACTCAGCAGAAAGAATGTAATAAAATATTCTCATAAATTAATACCAAAATACTAATTCATAACAAATTTCTAAATATTTAGAAAATATTTTCAACTTTAAGGTTTCTTTTTTTGGAGATGGAGTAAAATAATTAAAAAGTTGCTGTTTATAGATCATACAATCTTATATTTAAAAAACCATAAGCAGTACTTTAAAAACCATAAATAGGGCCGGTTGCAGTGGCTCATGCCTCTAATCCTAGCACTCTGGGAGGCCAAGATGGGTGGATCACGAGGTCAGGAGTTCGAGACCAGCCTGGCCAACATGGTGAAACCCCATCTCTACTAAAATACAAAAAGCCACGTGCGGCGGCACGTGCCTGTAGTCCCAGCTACTCAGGAGGCTGAGACAGGAGAATTGGTTGAACCCAGGAGGCAGAGGTTGCAGTGAGCTGAGATCATGCCATTGCACTCCAGCCTAGGCAACAGAGTGAGACTCCATCTCAAAAAAAGAAAAAAAAAACATAAACAGTACCTTAAAACCTTTCTAAACTGAAAAATACACTCAGTAAATTAGCAAAACATAAAATTAACACACAAGTATGTGTATGGTCTCAAACACTTAAGCTATCTGATAAAATAGGGAAAGAAAAAAATCTTATTTACTATACCATTAAATAATAAATTTCTTTAAAAAATTACTAAGAAGGTAAAAAATCTTTACAATAAAAACACTATGAAAAAAAGAGGAGATCCAAATAGATTTTTAAATTGCCACATTATCCAAAGTGATCTATAGATTCAATAAACTTCCTATCAAAATTAGAGCAGTATTTGCTCTTCTTGCCCAGGCTAGAGTGCAATGGCTCGATCTCAGCTCACCAAAACCTCTGCCTCCTGGGTTCAGGGGAATCTCCTGCCTCAGCCTCCGGAGTAGCTGGGATTACAGGACTACCCCACCATGACCGACTAATTTTGTATTTTTAGTATAGATGGGGTTTCTCCATGTTTGTCAGGCAGGTCTCAAACTCCCAACCTCAGGTGATCTGCCCATCTCAGCCTCCCAAAGTGCTGGAATTACAGGTATGAGCCACTGCGCCCGGCCCTGCATGTAGGCTTTTTAAATTTACTACCTGGTACTACTGAATCAAAAACTGGTGGTGGCAATGAGATTTTCAGGTGGGGGCAACACTATTTTATGCCACTAAATTTCTGAAATTACCACTAATTTAGAGTGAAGAATAAAGCTCAACTCAGCAACGTGGAAAGTTTGGATTAAGATGGAACATCTTGAAGAAATTCTTTTCTAAATACACAAATTCTGAAGATTTTCTGGAAAAAGGGCATCTGAAACTCTTTATGCAAAGGATAAATTACTAAAATCATTCCACAAAAAAGAGAAATAAAACTTTCGGGTTTTTTTTATGAATTATGTATTTAAGTTATCCTCACCAAGGAAGACCAGGTGTCTGTAGTTCTCTAACATCACATCCCTATATAAATTTTGCTGTGCAGTGTCCAGGCAATGCCACTCCTCCAGAGAGAATTCTACAGCCACATCTCTAAATTGCAATGGTTCCTGAAAAACACACAAACACACACATTTTTACCAAGTTGCCAAATTGGTGGAATTTTTAATTTAAGGTGAAATGAGAGAGTAAAGAGAACTGGTTCTTACTTATAGGATTGACTAAAATTATCCAATAAAATAATTTTCAACACAGAAATATTTTCTAATGTATTCTCTATCTCTGAGAAAAAAGAGCAGCCTAAGATCCACAACATTAATTCATATAATGATATTTTTCTAGATAACAAAGTATAAAATTAAGGGCATGAACATGAACATGTACATTTTTGAGTGCTATATTTATATCATACAGAATCAGTTATGAATATCTTTCAGACAGAAAAGACATGTTGAGTTAGAAGGCATCTCTCAAATTTTAACATGTACAATAAGCTGATGACCTTCTTATGAAGGATTTTTTTTTTTCCAGAAGATCTGGCATAAAGTCTGATTTTTTGAATTTCTAACAAGCTCACCAATAATGTTAATGTTCTTGTCCCAAAAACGATATTTTGTCAAACATGCAGTAAGTGCAAGAGCCTATGTTTTTTTTCAGATTTTCTAGCCTGTAAACAAAGATAAGAGCCTTCATTTTCCAAAGAAAAATATTTTTAAAAAAGAGAGCTGCCAGATTTAATGTGATGGTTTATGCATATCAGCTGCATGAACATAATTAATAATGAATAGAAAAATAATTATCTCTATAGTGAAAAAAATCTGTCAGAGAGCTATTTCACCAACTGAATCATTAACCATTAACTGCACTAGGACAAATTTTTATGATGTGCTAATGCACACAGAAGAAAACAGCATCACTGTTGAAATATTCCTCCCAAAGAAAGTAAATAAAATCTGAATTTAACCACAAAGAAACATGTTTTATGCTAACTTCAAAGTTTTCGATAACTCCTGTTCTGTAACTTTTAGTAGTAATTTTAAGTAGGCTTCATTTAGCACCCAAGAGAGCAGGTATCTCCTAATAATTTTTTTCAGAACTTTCTAGATAATAAATGCCATTCCATGTAAAAAAGCATTTTCTTAATCCTGTTCTGCATACAGCTAATGGAACATACAGATGAAGCCTCAACATTACATGTTCTCCATCTATACTAAGGACCACAATTTTCCCCAACAGAAATCTTGAGTATCCACATCTTTCCATGTTCAACAGCCACAAAGGGAACATTTTTAATATTGCAGATTATAAAATCTTACTGAGAATTCTGCATGGCATATAAGAAGCTATGACATAGAAAACGCAGAGAAAACTCTGGGATATAGGAAAGAAGTATTTTTCAGAGACCCTTGACTATCATAAGAATTTTAAGTAGTTAAACCAAACTCAGGGAGGGAAAACACAAGTAGAGAAGTGAAGGTTTGTGAGTACTAAACTCATGGGAGTCCAGGAGGCAGAGTGGACACAGCTCTTCATCTGAGACACGTTTACCTTAAGAGGAGCCATTTTTTTTTCCTCCTTCTCCTCTGGAATTCCTTCTCAGATGAGATTCTCTGGAAAAATTACACCTGCATCTTGAGAGCATGCCTTTAAAGGTATCAGCAGCACATGATTACCTGCTGGCATGACATCAACTGGCAAAATGACAGAAAAAGCCCATCAATTTGTGTCCTTTGAAACAGAAGAGATTCAGTGAACAATGAACTGCTCCACGAAGATAGCAATGTTTCTCATTTCCTGTCCTCAGGTGCCCTCCCTGCCACAGACACCAGCAATTTCCAGTAATGGAAATATGCACCACACTTATCTGTCTGTACCAAACCCAAACAGAACAGGCCCCGTGACCACCCTTTAGCGCAAAGGTGGAACTTAACTCTCATGATTGTATTCTGAAGCCCTCATACTTGATTCTGGCCTCACCTTAGAGTCACATGAGGCCCTTCATTAAAACAACATGGATGCTGCCACCCAGAACAATAAACAGAAGCTGTGGCGAGGGCACAAGAGATTTCTGCAAATTGGCCATGTGATCCTAATGAGAAGCCTGGGCTGATAATCACTAAGCTAAGCATTGCCTCTCAAGCTTTAATAGGCTTATAAATCACTTGGTAATTTTGGCTCCACTTTATGTAATGTGATTCTGGAGGCTTGAAAAGTATCCATGAATGGGTGTTTTAAACAAGTCCCCTGTCAATGCTGAAGTTGCTTTCTCTTGGCTCATTATTAGCATTAGTTAGAGAAAACAGGCACAGCACAGGGTCCCTTACACTTAGCACTCTTGTCACAACCAAATACTTCCGATACAAATAAGGAGAAGGCATCTCTACCCTAAAGTTTTATATGCTTTGCTGGCTCTCTAAAGTTTACAGAGGAAACTGAAGGCAGCAATGTCAGAATAAGTCTGTATTTAAAAAACAACATGTACTAATGCAATGTTTATTAAGCAGGTACTATGTGCTCAAGAGAATGATACAGAGCACTGTGCTGGGCATAACACATTCTGTGATTTACTTCTCATAACACCCTGAAAGCTGGTACTAAGGGTTTAATAAACTTTAGGATTTAGGTAAAGTGTGCAGCATTTTTATTTCTTCTTCTGTTTCTCTGTCATCAATTTTTTTAAACACCATAAAGAATAAAAGCGAAATATAGACAGATGAAAGAGATAGAAAGGAAGAGTTTAATGTAATTTAGAGAAAATTTTATTGTTTATATTTACTTTTCTGTGACTTGTGGAGCAACTACTGGATCTGCACGAATAGAAAACAAATTGCTAAATAGAATGTCTCTGCAAACACTGGTTTTAACAGAAAATTTAAAAACTAAGACCCTAAAATACGTACTTTATTTTTCCCTTTCATCTGCTTTTGGGATTCAGGAAATTGTGAGCAGCAGCTCTAGAAAGGCAGCAGGATTCACCAGCCAAAACTCTGATCTCTACTAATCAGTTCTGTAAGGCAAGACTCCAGGGTAGGGTCAGACCTAAATAAAGCCTCCAAAAAGCATGAATCTGATCAGGTCTCAGGCAGTGTGAAGACCTTATGTAGAATTCTGTTCTCTATGTCACTGGGGTACTTCCAGTTTTGTTTTTTTCTAAGCTTACCTAAAAGAAACTTAAATCCCAGAGTTCCTATAATTTTAATATTTTCTAGCCACTGCCCTGTCAACTTTACACTATATATTAATACACAATTTAAACAAATCCCTTAAGGTTTTCTAGGGTAATATTATTAGTAAATCAAAATGTACACTTTAGAAGGTAAAAAAAAAAAAAAGTAGAAATTTTACAGCTGGGTGCACTGCCTTACACCTGTAATCCCAACTTTTTGTGAGGCCAAGGTGGGTGGATCACGAGGTCAGGAGTTCAAGACCAGCCTGACCAAGATGGTGAAACCTTGCCTCTACTAAAAATACAAAAAATAGCTGGGCACAGTGGCTGGGGCCAGCAATCCCAGCTACTTTGGAGGCTGAGGCAGGAGAATCGCTTGAACCCAAGTGGCAGAAATTGCGGTGAGCTGAGATCGTGTCACTGCACTCATGCCTGGGTAACACAGTGAGATTCTGACTAAAGAAAAAAAAATTATAATAACAATTATTCTGTTCATAGATATCCCTTCAGATGTAGAATTCAGAAGTCATAACAGCATAAAGTGGCCTAAATAAAACCCAAGGTTTTGGACACATCTATGTATTGTGCCAACCATATGTTGCATAATTCAATTATTTATCCAGTTGTTGGTCTAGACTAAAAGTCTCTGGGTTGTAGGAACCATGGCTGCTTCATGTATTTTTTAATGGCCATATGAAATGGAAGCTACTAGTTTATCTATTTGGGTCTCCAGATCTCCTCCTTGTTTATCATCCAAGTACCAGGAAACTGGAGAAACTCTGATCTGGGTACCAACCAAAGACACCTCTTGTATGAGGGCATGAACAAACACAGGATGACTCACTTCTCTTACACTGAGACAGAAGCAGAATTAACCACTCTTGTCAGCCTAACACAATTCTGCTCTGGACATCCTCAAATGCCTCAAAGACACCTAGGTGATTGTGAGGGAATTCCTAGTGAACCAGGGCTGATGGCTCAATGCCCTAAGCCAGGCTGGAGAGACTCAGGCTGATTCTGAGTAGAAAATAGAACTGCCTTGGTGGAGCTCCAGAATCTGGATCATCTGTCCTGATTTGCTAGCTCTTGGATAAGAGAAAGAACAAAAACACTCTACTTCAGTATCACATTTTACAGGTAAATATAGTTGTGGTCATGGCTCTGGATATTTTGCAGCCTGATCTCTCACTCTTGAGATATTTATTTACACTAACAGATTCTGCCATCAGATTCTATTTCCTCCTGGAGCCTCTCACATAACTGTAGCAGGTCAATGAACAAGATGTGAAAAATCTCAAAATGCCACACTCCCAAATGGAGGCTGTAAGATATCTTGACAACTTACAATACAGAAAATGACTTTTGTTAATTTTCTGTACATTCTCTATCCAAAGTCTGGCATTTTTTTTTAAATCCCAGGCAGAGGGCAGACCTTATCTGCAGATTCTAGGTAGGATCGACTTGGCTCTCCATCCTTTCATGTTACACCAAGTGGAGTACAGTCAAAAGAGAGATCTCCTCATAGAGGCTGCTCTAACACATCCTAAATAATAAGTCTACATTAAAAAAAAAAGGTAACACAACATGAATATAAGTAGACAGTTTATTTGGGTCAAGCTTAAGGGTTATAACCTGGGAGCAAAGATTCAAGTTGCCTGGAATCTACACTTCAATTAGTAGCATTTACAGGAAGATATGTAAAGACAAGACAGGGACAGAAAGTGGGCTGATGCAGAGTTGTTTGTCAAAAGTTTATGTTTATTTACATAAATAACATGATTATTGATTGGATATCTATCATTATGTTTTAGGGTATGGGATATAGTGTCTAATGTGGCATTATTAGTTTAATTTATAGTTACTTGTGCCAATAGTGAACAGTTTCAATAGATGAATACATAGTTCAAAGTGGGAGAAAGACATAACTGCACTTTCATTTTAACATATCTCTGAGTTTGATAACCAAAAGAACCTGCATTATTTAGATAAAAGTTTTTTATTTCCCAAATCTCAAGATTTGGATTCAAAATATAGAGCTGTAGATTTAGGGCCTGAATGGCAGGAGGAGCAGCAGGCGTTACCTGCACATTTGTGAGCATTTTAGCAAGAGAAGGAATGTGAAAGTAGAGATTCTCTTGTCAACAAGTCTACTCAATGCACACACGTTACTCTAACTGGGTTTGTGGGCCCCATGGTCTCTGAATCTGTTTCAAGTCTGAAGATAGAAGAGTCATTGAAAGAGATAAAATGATTGATTGCTGCCCTATGAAATTTGTAGAAATCTAATCTAGCCTCTCTAGAAGTGACTGTAGAGGACTATAGATAACAGACACAATTCTGCCTGCATATTTAGGGGACAGCATGCACTTTGCTGCACAAGTGTGAACTGACTGGAAGCCTGATAGGGAAAGTCCTCGCTAGAGTAAATTCTGGTTGGCACCTTATGGGTTTGTATCATGTCTGGTAATTCTAGACAGTGTTTGGAAACAATAATTAGAAGAACAATTTTCTTTGGCCAGGCGCGGTGGCTCGCACCTGTAATCCCAGTACTTTGGGAGGCCGAGACAGGCAGATCATGAGGTCAGGAGATCAAGACCATCCTAGCTAACACAGTGAAACCCCATCTCTACCAAAAATATAAAAAATTAGCCGGGTGTGGTGGCGGGAGCCTGTATTCCCAGCTATTCGGGAGGCTGAGGCAGGAGAATGGCATGAACCCAGGAGGTGGAGCTTGCAGTGAGCCAAGAAGGCACCACAGCACATTCCAGCCTGGGTGACAGAGCAAGACTTTGTCTCAAAAAAAAAAAAAAAAAAAAAAAAAATTTTCTTCACTGGGCATGGTGGCCCATGTCTACAATCCCAGGACTTTGGGAGGCCTAGGCGGGTGGATCACCTGAGGTCAGGGGTTCTAGACCAGCCTGGCCAACAGGGTAAAACCCCATCTCTACTAAAATTACAAAAAAAATTACCCGGGCTTGGTGGGAGGCACCTGTAATTCCAGCTACTCAGAGGGCCGAGGCAGGAGAATCGCTTGAACCCAGGAGGCAGAGGTTGCAGCCAGCCAAGATCATGCCATCACACTCCAGCCTGGGGGACAAGAGAGACTTCGTCTCAAAAAAAAAAAGAACAAATGTTTACAGCCCCAGAAAAACTCCACAATAATAGAACAGAAAGGAAACGTTTTGGCTGGGTGTGGTGGCTCATGCCTGTAATCCCAGCACTTTGGGAGGCCGAGGCAGGCAGATCACCTGAAGTCGGGAGTTCGAAACCAGCCTGGCCAACATGGAGAAACCCCGTCTCTACTAAAAAATACAAAAATTAGCCGGGCATGGTGGCATGTGCCTGCAATCCCAGCTACTAGGGAGACTAAGGCAGGAGAATCACTTGAACCCGGGAGGCAGAGGTTGCAGTGGGCCGAGATCCCGCCACTGCACTCCAGCCTTGGCCACAAAGCGAGACTGTCTCAAAAAAAAAAAAAAATTTTTTTTAACTCCCTCTTTTTGCAGACTTCATATTAGCCTTAGCTTGGAGTCACTAGGTTCAAGCTTTAATTTCCATGTCAGTGTTACTCCCTTGGTTTTTGAAACTGTTTGAAAAATCCAGTGAAATTACTCAAACACAGTGTTTACATAAAGGAAGAAAATTTTAAGAGTCTTACTTTTTTTTTTTTTTTTTTGAGACGGAGTTTCTCTCTTGTTGCCCAGGCCAGAGTGCAATAGCGCGATCTCGGCTCACCGCAACCTCCTCCTCCCAGATTCAAGCAACTCTCCTGCCTCGGCCTCCCGAGTAGCTGGGATTACAGGCATGCGCCACCATGCCCAGCTAATTTTGTATTTTTAATAGAGACAGGGTTTCTCCATGTTAGTCAGGCCGGTCTCGAACTCCCAACCTCAGGTGATCCGCCTGCCTCGACCTCCCAAAGTGCTGGGATTACAGGCGTGAGCCACTGCGCCCGGCCCTTTTTTTTTTTTTTTTTTTTGGGAAGGAGTCTTGCTCTGTCGCGCACACTGAAGTACGATGGCGCGATCTCAGCTCACTGCAACCTCCGCCTCCTGGGTTCAACCAATTCTCGTGCCTCAGCCTCCCAAGTAGCTGGGATTACAGGCTCCTGCCACCATACCTGGCTAATTTTTGTATTTTTAGTAGAGATGGGGTTTCACCGTGTTGGCCAGGATGATCTAGAACTCCTGACCACAGGATCCTCCTGCCTAGGCCTCTCAAAATGCTGGGATTACAGGCGTGAGCCACCGCGCCCGACCAGGAAGGGGTTTTTAACCCCAACGTAGTTTTTGTTTTTGTGTCCTTCCCCTATTGGCTGGGGTCAGACCGCACAATCTAAGCTGATCCCGGTTAGCTTAGACCCAAACTTTTTCCAAATAGGATAAACGCGCGATTTGCGAGAAAAGGAAAAGGGAGAAAAAGGGGTAGGGTTGATTTACAACTTTTACAACTTCTGACCAGGAAGTTGAGTCTTTGAAGAGGAACTTAGTTGTCCTAGCAACCCTTTACCTCAAGTGATCCGCCCGCCTTCGCCTCCCAAAATGCTGGGATTACAGGCGTGAGCCACCGCGCCCGGCTTCGTAAATTTTTAACAGGAGAAAAGAGAAACTGTGAACCCCATGGACCAAAGCTCTTCCGAATCGTGAACCCGCACCCCGAGTCAAGATTCTCCCCTGACGACCTTCTCGTGGTTCCCGCACAATCTGGGAGAGACCTGAAGCTGCGGGTGCAGAGCTGCTGCCCAGAGAGGGTGCCAGGCCAGGGCACAGTCACTGCGCAGGGAAGAGACAGGACGCCCCGGGACCGGCTGTCAGCGCAGCCGCCATCTTATGGCTGGAGGGGACCCAGCTGGGTAAGGAGAATTCCGGACTCAGATTGTGGAGCTGACTACGGGGAGGCCTGAGTCCCTCCACAGCCACTTCCCATCAACCAGTCCCTCCCCTCTCTCAGGATGTCGAACAGGCACTCTCACCATTTCTAGGCTTCCAGGGGGTCCCGACATCTTGGCTGTGGATCTCCCAATACCTACAGGACACAGGGCCACAGAGGGTGGGCCTCTAGGACACAGAGTAGTGATGAGAAGACCTAGAGCTCCAAATGCAGCGAGAGACAAAGGCCGCGCCAAACCCGGAAGCCGTCCTCTTTGCTCCACCTGCCTGCCTGATTGGACGGTTTCCAGCCCGGCGTCTCTCATTGGATAACGCTTAAGGCCCTGCCCACTCAGCCCCTGAGTGACAGAAGATGTGATCAGATGCTGGGCTGAGCGATGAAAGAGTAACAGCCTAAACTGCAGCCTTTTCAGACAGGGCTTCCTCCCTGAACTGAGCCAGGCCCACCCTAGAGCATAGGAAAATTCTGTATCTTTTTTACTGTCTCTCTTTTTGCATGTATTCAAATGGTGAACAGAAGTATTTTGCTCTCATATTAATAATACATAAAATTTTTGTTCGAGAGAAAATCAACTTTGACTTTGGTAATAGTGTATTATCAATACTAAAGCTAATTTTAATAAAACCTTGTATATAAATCAGATTTGTCACTTTTGACTTCTCAAGATTTACACATATATTTCATAATCTCTTGTAATTTTTTTAACTTTTTATATTTTATCTACATTCTTTTTTTCAATTTGAAACAACCTTTAAGTAATTTCAAATTGTTACAGGAAATAGAAATCATTTAGACCAGGCACAGTGGCTCACGCCTGTAATTCCAGCACTTTGGGAGGCCAACGTGGGCGGATAACTTGAGGTCAGGAGTTCAAGACCAGCCTGGCCAACATGGTGAAACCCCATTTCTACTGAAAATACAAAAAATTAGCTGGGTGTGCTGGTGCGCACTTGTAGTCCCAGCTACTCCGGAGGCTGAGGCAGGAGAATCGCTTGAACCCAGGAGGCGGAGGTTGTGTAACAGCCCAAGGGGTTTAGCTTGCCTTTTGTCTAGACAGAGTTGATTCATAAAGACAGGCGTTTTGCCTAGACAGAACCCGTTCATCAAGACAGGGGAATTTGTGGAGGAAAAGTTAAATACTAATTTTGAAATAAATTGAACATGGACACAAACAATGGTCACCAAGTCTCAGAACCGGATGTGTGACCCCCTTGAGGCATTCATGTAATGTCGTTTCAGAGAAATCTCTGTTTCAGTCTATTCCTATATGTTGTTATTGAAAAACAAGATAACGTTTTTGTGTTCCTTGAGCCCAGTCGCAAAGGGCCCTGGTGACTGGGCCTCATGCCAAACATTTCAGCTCCATCAGGTCATTTATGTTCCTCTCCAAACTGGTTATTCTAGTTAGCAGTTCCTCTAACCTTTTATCAAGGTTCTTAGCTTCTTCAAATTGGGTTCGAACGTGTTTCTTTAGCTCAGCAGAGTTTGTTATTAACTGTCTTCTGAAGCCTACTCTGTCAATTCATGCATCTCATCCTCTTATGTTCATCTCCAAACTGGTTATTCTAGTTAGCAGTTCCTCTAACATTTTATCGAGGTTCTTAGCTTCTTCAAATTGGGTTCAAACATGTTTCTTTAGCTCAGCAGAGTTTGTTGTTAACCGTCTTCTGAAGCCTACTTCTGTCAATTCAGGCATCTCATCCTCTGTCCTGTTCTGTAGCTTGCTGAAGAGACATTTTGATCATTTGGAAGAGAAGAGGCACTCTGGCCTTTCAGCAGTTTTTTGTTGATTCTTTCTCATCTTCATGAGTTTGTCTGGTTTCGATCTTTGAGGCTGCTGACCCTTGGATTTTTTTTTTTTTTTAACAGTCTCTCTCTCTCTGTCACTCAGGCTGGAGTGCAGTGGCATGATCGCGGCTCACTGCAAATTCTGCCTCCCAGGTTCAAGTGATTCTCATGTCTCAGACTACCTAATAGCTGGGACTACAGGCATGCACCACCACGCCTGGCTATTTTTTTGTATTTTTTAGTAGAGACGAGGTTTCACCATGTTGGCCAGGCTAGTCTCGAACTCCTGACCTCAAGTGCTCTGCCCACCGCCTCAGCCTCCCAAAGTATTGGATTACAGGTGTGAGCCACCATGTGTGGCCTTGAATGAGGTTTTTGTGGGTAAATTTTTTTCTTGTTGATGCGTTGTTGCTTTCTGTTTGTTTTTCTTTCAGTGGTCAGGTCCATCTTCTGTAGTGCTGCTGCAGTTTGCTGGGGGTTCACTTCAGGACCTATTCATCTGGTTCACTCCTGTGCCTGGAGATGTCACTCAAGGAGGTTGGAGAACAGCAAAGAAGAGTGTCCGCTCCTTCCTCTGGGATCTCTGACCTCAAGAGGCACCAACCTGATGCCAGTAGAATCGCTTCGCTATAGGGTGTCTGACAACCCCTGTTGAAGGGTCTCATCCAGTTGGGTGGCACGGGAAGCAGAGCCCACTTAATGAAGCACTTTGACTGTCCTTTGGTGGAGGGGGGTGTTTTGCTGGGGGAAAATCTACTCATCTGGGCTGCTCAAATTCTTCAAAACTAGCAGGAGGAAAGCCTAAGTCTGCTGGTCCACAGAGACTGCAGCCACCCCTTCCCCTAGGGTTCTGCTCTGATCTTTGTTATTTCTTTTTTTCTACTGGGTTTGGGTTTGGCTTTGGCTTGTTCTTGTTTCTCTAGTTCCTTGAGGTGTTATCTTAGATTGTCTACTTATGCCCTTTCAGACTTTTTAGTAGGCACTTGATGCTGTGAACTTTCCTTTTAGCACCACTTTTGCTGTATCCCAGACATTTTGATAGATTGTGTCTTTATTATCTTTCAGCTCAAAGAATTTTTAAATTTCCATCTTGATTTCATACAGCAATCATTCAGAAACAAGTTGATCCTAAATTTTATTTTTATTTAATTTCCATGTATTTATTTAATTTCCATGTATTTGCATGGTTTTGAGGGTTTATTTGGAGTTGATTTTCACTTTTATTCCACTGTAGTCTGAGAGAGCAGTTGATATAATTTTGATTGTCTTAAATTTATTGAGACTTGTTTTGTGGCCTATCATATGTCTGTCTTAGAGAATGATTCATACGCTGATGAATAAAATGTATATTCTGCAGTTGTTGGGTAGAACGTTCTGTAAATATTTGTCAAGTCCATTTGTTCTACGGTATAGTTTAAGTCCATTGTTTTTGTTGTTGTTGTTGACTTTCTGTCTTGATGACTTGTCTAGTGCTGTCAGTAGAGTATTGAAGTTCCCCATTATTATTGTGTTGCCATTTATCTCAGTTCTTAGGTCTAGTAGTAATTGCTTAATAAATTGGGAGCTCCAGTGTAAGGTGCATATATATTTAGGATTGTGATATTTTCCTGTTGGACTAGTCCTTTTATCATTATATAATGTCCCTCTTTGTCTTTTTTTATTTTTAACTGTTTTTGCTTTAATGTCTGTTTTGTCTGATGTAAGAATGGCTACTACTGCTTGCTTTTGGGGTACATTTGCATGACTATCTTTTCCCAACCCTTTACCTTAACTTTATGTGAGTTTTCATGTGTTGGGTGAGTCTCTTAAAGACCGCAGATATTTGGTTGGTAAACTCTTATCCATTCTACCATTCTGTATCTTTTAAGTGGAACATTTAGGCCACTAATCACTATCAATTATACCACCACACATTATAATGCCAGTCATTGCAAGGCTTGAACAGGTAATCAATTCATCCACATTCAAGTTTTCAGTTGTAATAAAAATTTTGGCCTGTTGATCTTCCTGGTGATTAAATACTCTGTCAAGAGACAGCAGAGATGGATGAGCATCAACATGGAAAACAGCAATAATGGTAGTGTGTGCACCAGGATTCAGATATCTTCTCAGTATTTTTTTCCCCAAACCTCTTTATTCCCAATTAACCAATTGTTTTGTCACTATTGGAGCATCCAGGTAGTAAGACCATTTGCTACTGACCAAGAGTTGATATGCAAGTGACAAATCCCTCTGGCTTCCTCCTGAATAGCTTGGAGGATGGCTACTAGTTCAGCCAACTGGCTGCTCCCACCCCTTCCTTCATCAGAAATGCTTACGTTTTTAACAGGATTATAAGCCACAGCCTTCCAGCATCGGGTCCCACCAGTGTGTTTGCTGGATTGATCAGTAAACCAAGCATGTTTATGATCCTCTGAGCTTAGGTCTTTAAATGAACTGCACCACTGAGCGGGGGGGGGGGGGGGGATGGGGGGGTTTCCTTCCCTATCTGCAGCACTTCCTCAGTGGTTTCCTGAGCTGGCAGGTTTTGTACATCCTCATGTAAAAATGATAACCCCTTTGGTTTTGGCTTAGCCTGGTCTTCTATGTTGTATTTCCATTTTATGATGCTACCTTCTTGGGCATGCCCTATTTGGTGAGTTTTGGGGGAACTCATGACTCAAGTCATAATAGGAATTTCAGACCTTATAAAGACATCATGGTTGAAGCAGAGATGTTCCTTTTCCAGCAAAGCCCAATAGCAAGCTAACAATTGCTTCTTGAAAGGGGTATAAGCTTTGCCGGCCTCTGGCAGTTTCTGGGTTCAAAACCCAAAATGTACCCTCTTCCCATCTTGTTTCTGCCTAAGGCTCCAATTAACATGTTGATTTAGGACAGTTACTTGCAGTTCTACTGGCCCATCCCATATGGGCCATAGATCCAGGGCCAGTTGCACTTCTTGTTTAGCTTGTTCAAAAGCCATGCTCTCTTTCTCTCTCCAGTGAAAGTCATAGCATTTTCTAGTGACTGCATGTCAAGGTTGTAATATGTTACCCAAGTGGGGAATATAATGTCTCCAGAATACGAACAAGCCAATAAATTTCTAGTCCTCCTTTTTAGTGGTAGGGGTTGCAATTTTTAGTATTTTAGCCTTAGTCTTTGGTAAAAGGGACTATTTCCCTGCATTTCAAAAGATGCCAAGGAATTTTATAGTTTGTGCAGGATACCAAGGAATTTTACAATTTGTCCTTGAATTTTACTAAGGTTAATTCCCATCCTTGAGATAGGAGCTGTGTTTTTACTTGCTCCAAACCCTGACTGACTAGTTCTTCAATTTCACCCTGACGGGGCCATTGGAACAGCTGCTTTTTTCATCAATAGGCTGATATTTTTGAGTTTGAACAGTCAAGACATAGGCCTGGCATTGGGCCAGGGTCAGTCTGGAAGTCAAATTAGCATTTTTCTTTCCAGCTTTCATTTCTCTTGTAGCAACTATCCCCTATCTTGATACATTAACTTATAAGCAGTAAGCAAACACCATTCACTCGGGGAGATCCCCTCAGCATCTCCTTTGGTGACTGGAATCCCCTGCAGCACTTCACATGTAGCAGGATGAGCTGCAGACAAAACCTCTCAGACACTGAGTTGTAGAAGGAAGGGCTTTATTCAGCTGGGAGCATCGGCCAGCTACTGTCTCAAAATCTGAGCTCCCCGAGTGCACAATTTCTGCCCTTTTAAGGGATCACAACACTAAAGATTTCTTTTTTTTTTTTTTTTTTTGAGATGGAGTCTTGCTCTGTCGCCCAGGCTGGAGTGCAGTGGCGCAGTCTTGGCTCACTGCAAGCTCTGCCTACCGGGTTGACGCCATTCTCCTGCCTCAGCCTCTCCGAGTAGCTGGGACTACAGGCACCCGCTACCACGCCAGGCTAATTTTTTGTATTTTTAGTAGAGATGGGGTTTCACTGTGGTCTCAATCTCCTGATCTCGTGATCCACCTGCCTTGGCCTCCCAAAGTGCTGGGATTACAAGCGTGAGCCACCGTGCCCTGCCTAACACTAAAGATTTCACATGAAAGGGTCGTGATTGATTTGAGCAAGCAAGGGGTACATGACAGGGGCTGCATGCAGCAGTGGTCAGGGAGGAATAGAACAGGGCAGGGAGTTTCACCATGTTCTTCTATACACTATAAGGAATCTATGAATAACATCAGCTTCTAAATCATAAGTTGATTTTTAACTACTGGGTTTAGGCCAGGCAGGCCCAGGCCTGGTTTCAGGCCTGGTGCCGGGCTGCCTGTCTTTGGTTTTATTTCCTTGTTGTTTTTACTGAATATAAAACAATATAAAACAAGGTGAGAGGGTCTTTCTCTCCTCTCACATGCACAGTCAATGGTTTAAGTTGCACTAATTTAGATTCTCAATTCTTACAAAGGCCACTTTCCCTGAACCATTCAATCACCAAAAAGGAGAACTGGGGGTGTTGGACGCAGAGGAAGTGGGGGTCCTGACCAACTCAGTATACCACTGGAGGCTATATGAGCAAACAGAAAACTCTTCTCATGAAAGCAGGATGTTGGAAAACTGACAAACTGCATCTGCTGCCAGAAGGGGTGCTGAAGGCAGATACGCCCCAGGCGCAGTGTTCCTTGTGGTTATCTATAGGAACATCTGAAGCCTGTTGTACAAAGAAAGCAATTATATGTACCTGTGATAAATCAAGCAGCTGACCAACCATTACCTCTCCCTCCCTATTGATTCTACCTAATAAATACTAAGGCCTGTAGAAACTCAGGGCTGCCTTCTGCTCACTAGAAGCAAGGAGCCCCCAGCCCCTTCTTTTTTTTTTTTTTCTGAGACCGAATCTCGCACTGTCACCCAGGCCGGAGGGCGGTGGTGCGATCTCGGCTCACTGCAAGCTCTGCCTCCTGGGTTCCCTCCATTCTCCTGCGCAGCCCCCCCGAGTAGCTGGGACTACAGGCGTCTGCCACCACACCTGGCTAAATTTTTTTGTATTTTTAGTAGAGATGGGGTTTCACCTCGTTAGCCAGGATGGTTTCAATCTCCTGACCTCGTGATCCGCCCGCCTCAGCCTCCCAAAGTGCTGGTATTACAGGCATGAGCCACCGCACCCTGCCTGACCCCTTCTTTTAAAACAAATCTTTTCGGGCGCCCCATCCGGGAAGAAGTGAGGAGCGCCTCTGCACAGCCACCCATCATCTGGGAAGTGAGGAGCGCCTCTGCCCGGCCACCCACCGTCTGGGAAGTGAGGAGCGCCTCTGCCCGGCTGCCCCGTCAGGGAAGAAGTGAGGAGCGCCTCTGCCCGGCCGCCCCGTCCGGGAAGAAGTGAGGAGCGCCTCTGCCCGGCCGCCCCGTCCGGGAAGAAGTGAGGAGCGCCTCTGCCCGGCCGCCCCGTCCGGGAAGAAATGAGGAGCGCCTCTGCCCGGGCGCCCCATCCGGGAAGAAGTGAGGAGCGCCTCTGCACAGCCACCCATCGTCTGGGAAGTGAGGAGCGCCTCTGCCCGGCCACCCACCGTCTGGGAAGTGAGGAGCGCCTCTGCCCGGCCGCCCCGTCCGGGAAGAAGTGAGGAGCGCCTCTGCCCGGCCGCCCCGTCGGGAAGAAGTGAGGAGCGCCTCTGCCCGGCCGCCCCGTCCGGGAAGAAATGAGGAGCGCCTCTGCCCGGGCGCCCCATCCGGGAAGAAGTGAGGAGCGCCTCTGCACAGCCACCCATCGTCTGGGAAGTGAGGAGCGCCTCTGCCCGGCCACCCACCGTCTGGGAAGTGAGGAGCGCCTCTGCCCGGCCGCCCCGTCCGGGAAGAAGTGAGGAGCGCCTCTGCCCGGCCGCCCCGTCGGGAAGAAGTGAGGAGCGCCTCTGCCCGGCCGCCCCGTCCGGGAAGAAGTGAGGAGCGCCTCTGCCCGACCGCCCCGTCTGGGAGGTGAGGAGCGCCTCTGCCCGGCCACCCATCGTCTGGGAGGTGAGGAGCGCCTCTGCCAGGCCACCCATCATCTGGGAGGTGAGGAGCGCCTCTGCCCGGCCACCCATCGTCTGGAAAGTGAGGAGCGCCTCTGCCCGGCTGCCCCATCTGGGAAGTGAGGAGTGCCTCTGCCCGGACACCCATCGTCTGGGAGATAAGGAGCGCCTCTGCCCGGCCGCCCATCGTCTGGGAAGTGAGGAGCGCCTCTGCCCGGCCACCCATCGTCTGGGAAGTGGGGAGCGCCTCTGCCCGACCACCCATCGTCTGGGAAGTGAGGAGCGCCTCTGCCCGGCCACCTATCGTCTGGGAAGAAGTGAGGAGCATCTCTGCCTGGCCGCCCCGTCTGGGAAGTGAGGAGCCCCTCTGCCCGGCCGCCCCGTGTCTGGGTAGAAGTGAGGAGCTCCTCTGCCTGGCCGCTCCGTCTGGGAGGTCTACCATGGAGGCCAGAAGCAATGTGGGGGCTGGACGTGGTGGCTCATGCCTGTGGTCCCAGCACTCTGGGGGGCGAGGCGGGTTGATCACTTCGGACTAGGAGTTCGAGACCAGTCTGGCCAACTTGGCGAAACATGAAGAATACAACAGACAAACCAACCAACCAACTCAATGACAACAAAACAGGTCTACCCTGGAGTCATACTCTAATTTTTTCTATTTTCCTCCCTTTCTGATCCTTTATCCCACTTTCTTTTTCTTCCTCTTCCTTCTCCCTCTTCTTTGTCAAATAGAGGATTGAGTTATTATCACTGATCCATATAAAGTCCCTCTCTCATTTATTTTAACTCCCACCCCCATTTATATTCCCCGACTTCCCATGTGCAACCTTCCTAATATGTTTGATGCGCATCTTTTTGTTTGTATGTATTTTTAGAAAATGTTTATTGTTTTTGTATGCAAAAAATTAATAAAAAAAAAATACAAAAAAACAAATCTTTTGTCTTTGTCTTCATTTCTGCATTCGTCCCCCTTCGTTCAATCCTGTAGGAACTGACAGTGACATTGGGGAGTTCCCATCCCTGGATTTGGGAATTCCTCAAGTTTCCAGCCCTGTCCTTGTGGCCAAAAAGTGGCACAGTTTGGTTTTCGAATCCTGTTTGTGATGCCAAAAATATTCTGTGTGGGAAACGTTCAAGAGGAGAAGAAAAGACACACACACAATATCTTTAAGGGTAAATAAGCTTTATGCCACGTAAATGGAAATGCAGATATAATTAGCAAATAATATAATAAGCAAATCAATGTAATAACCAGATTGATATAACAAACATGTTGATATAATATGCAAACTGCAATGGGAAGAGGAGAAAGGAAAAGAGATATATATATTTACACTCACCAGACTATGGAGGATTCACCACCAGACGGAAGCAATAGCTTGGGCTCCAGAGTCAGCCACTCATTCCTGCACAGAGGAGGAGGGTCTAATGAAGCTTCAGCACAGTCTGATACCCTAGCTCTTTTGTAACGAGTTGTTTGGCATAAGGCCCAGTCATGACAGCCATTTGCAACTGGGGCCAAGGAACACAAAACTGTCAACTTGTTTTTGTGATTGTCTATTGTTTTTCAACAACTGATGTATAGAAATACATTGAAATAGAGATTTCTCTGAAACAGCACTGAATGAATGCCTCAAGGGGCTCACACGACCTCTTTGAGAACTTGGTGACTATTGAGTGTGTCCACGTTCAATTAAGTTCAAATTTAATATTTAACTTTTCCTCCACAAATTACCCAGTCTTGATGAATCAGCTCTGTCTAGGCATAGGGCAAGGTGAACCCCTTGGGCAGTTACACAACCTGCCTTCTGGGTTTAAGCAATTCTCCTGCCTCAGCCTCCAGACTAGCTGCGTCTACAGGTGTGCAACACCACACCCAGCTAATTATTTGTATTTTTAGTAGAAATGAGTTTTCACCATGTTGGCCAGGCTGGTCTTGAACTCCTGACCTCAAGTGATCCACCCACCTTGGCCTTCCAAAATGTTGGGATTACAGGCACTTGCCAGCAAACCTGGCCCTAAATGACGTCTTTCTATCTCCTATAACAGTTTGAAATTACTTAAAGGTTGTTTCAAATCGAAAAAATAAAAAGAATTTGGATAAAAATAAAATGTAAAGAGTTTTTAAAAATTACAAGAGATTACAAAATATATATGTAAAACTGGAGTAGTCAAAAATGACAAATTTGATTTATTTATAAGGTTTATTAAAATTAGCTTTAGTATAGATAATACACTATTACCAAAGTAAAAGTTGATTTTCTCTTGAACAAAAATTTTATGTATTATTAATATGACAGCAAAATACTTCTGTTCACCTTTTGAATATATTCAAAAAGAGAGAGAGTAAAAAAAAGAATTTTCCCATGGGCCTGGCTCAGCTCAGGGAGGAAGCCCTGCCTGAAAAAGTCTGCAGCTTAGGCTGTGATTTTTTTTTCTCTCAGCCCTCATCACATTTTCTGTTACTCAGGGTCTGAGGGGGCGGGGGCCTTAAGCATTATCCAATCAGAAACGCTGGGCTGGAAACCGTCCAATCAGGCACGCAGCTGGAGCGAACAGGACGTCTTCAGTGTTTGGTTGCGGCCTTTGTCTCTGGCTGCAGCCTGAGCTCTGGGTCTCCTCTTCACTGCTCTGTGTCCTCTGCTCCTAGAGGCCCAACCTCTGTGGCCCTGTGACCTGCAGGTATTGGGAGATCCACAGCTAAGACGCCAGGACCTCTTGGAAGCCTAGAAATAGTGAGAATGCCGGTCCCACATCCCGAGTGAGCGGGAGGAGCTGGTTGGAACTGGTGAGAGGTGGCTGCGGCAGGACTCAGGCCTCCCCTCAGTCGGCTCCACAATCTGTGCCACACGTTTTCCTTGCCCAGCTTGGCCTCAGTCCCCTTCAGCCCTAAGATGGCGGCTGCGCCGACAGCCGGTCCAGGGGTGTCTTGTCTCTTCCCTGCGCAGTGACTGTGCCCTGGCCTGAAACCCTCTCAGGGCAGCTCTGCACCGAGAGCGCCGCGTCTCTTCCAGATTGTGCGCGGACCACAGGAGGGTCTTCGGGGGAGAATCCTGACTCGGAGTGTGGGTTCATGAATGGGAAGAGCTTTGCTCTGTGGGGTTCACAGATTCTGTTTTCTCTTATTAAAAATTTGTGTGGACGGGTGGCCAGGTGCGGTGGCTCACGCCTGTAATCCTAGCACTTTGCGAGGCCGTGGCGGGCGGATCACGAGGTCAAGAGCTTGAGACCATCCTGGCCAACATGGTGAAACCCTGTCTCTACTAAAACACAAAAATCAGCCAGACATAGTGGCGGGCGCCTGTAGTCCCAGCTACTTGGGAGGCTGAGGCAGGAGAATAGCTTGAACCCGGGAGGCGGAAGTTGCAGTGAGCCAAGATCGTGCCACTGCACTCCAGCCTGGGCAACAGAGCAAGACTCTGTCTCAAAAAAAAAATTTATGGGGCCTGGCGCAGTGCCTCACGCCTGTAATCCCAGCACTTTGTAGAGCCGAGGCAGGTGCATCACTTGAGGTCAGGGGTTCAAGATAAGCCTGGCCAAAATGGGGAAAACCCGTCTCTACTAAAAATACATAAATTAGCTGGGTGTGATGGTGAATGTCTGTAGTCCCAGCTACTCCAAAGGCAGAGGTGAGAGAATCGCTTGAACCCGGAAGGCGTAGGTTGCAGTGAGCTGAGGTCGCGCCACTTCACTCCGGCCTGGGCAACAGAGCAAGACTCTATCTAGAAAAAAGTAAATTATGGGAGTCACTGCAAAAAAATCAAATAATTAATCAAAGAGTGATTCAAGAATTGTAGAGCACCCAGCTATAGTTTGTAGTTTGTGGTCCATGGGAGGGGCTTGAAGGAAAGACATTTTTTTTTTACTTTATTTTTTTATTTATTTATTTTTTATTATTAATTTTTTTTGCACACAAAACAACATTTTCTAAAAATACATACAAACAAAAAGATGCATATCAAACATATTAGGAAGGTTGCACATGGGAAGACGGGGAATAGAAATGGGGGGTGGGAATTAAAGAAAATAAATGAGAGAGGGACTTTGTATGGATCAATGATAATAACTCAATCCTCTATTTGACAAAGAAGAGGGAGAAGGAAGAGGAAGAAAAACAGTGGGATAAAGGATCAGAAAGGGAGGAAAATAGAAAAAAATTAGAGTATGACTCCAGGGTAGACCTGTTTTGTTGTCGCTGGGTTGGTTGGTTAGTTTGTCTGTTGTATTTTTCATATGTTTTGCCATGTTTGGCCAGGCTGGTCTCGAACTCCTAGCCTTAAGTGATCAACTCGCCTCGGCCTGCCAGAGTGCTGGGACTACAGGCGTGAGCCACCACGTCCAGCCCCCACATTGCTTCTGGCCTCCGTGGTAGACCTCCCAGATGGGGCGGCTGGGCAGAGGCGCTCCCCACATCCCAGACGGGGCGGCCGGGCAGAGGCGCTCCTCACTTCCCAGACGATGGGCCGCCGGGCGGAGGTGCTCCTCACATCCCAGACCATGGGCGGCCGGGCAGAGGCTCTCCTCACTTCGAAAGAAAGACGTTTGTAAAATCAATGATGAAGAAAACCAAATTCAACAATTGGTTAGGTATACTTACCTAGCTTCTTAATTTGTATAATCAAGGTGGAAATTTCCTGGTTATGTAATCAGAGCTTATGTGGCAGTTTATAGTTGTTTAAGCCTGAAATTTGTTTCCCCAAATATAGTAATTTATTAACAAATCCACTTGAGTTTACATTTTTTTACAAGTAGGAATCCGGGGACTAGAGCCTTCTCAGTCTAATTGCCTGCCGCTCAATTATTTTCACAATCCACAAGGGACTGATTTTCCCTGGCATTTTTCACATGTGTCCCCAGCAGGGCCTCAAGTGTACCCCATGTTCCTCAATCATTGTTTAAAGCATTGCATAGCACTATTGAAAAGATTTGTTTTCTGTTTTTAAATGTTTCCCATGAGAAGAAAGCAAAGAATAACCCTCTGACACTGTATTGTAAAAAATATCTGTGCCTTTTTTCTTTTATTTTTCCAGAGAACTTACCAGAATGTTTTTAGGTTCAGATTACCCTCTGGAAACATTATAGGGTGATGTGACCTCTGCTAACCTTCAGTTTTATTCTGGGCCTGGGTTTTAGTACTTTCTGGGGATAAACAAAGATACCCACTATGGCTATGTCTGCTAAAATATCTAGCGGATATTAGCTCTTGGGTCATTTTCTCCCTTAGGACCACCTGAAGTATAGAGTGTTGCCTCTCAAGGGAGCAGGTGGCAGCCTTGGGGCTGAAAGTCATCTCCCCGTATACTTTTTTTTTTTTTGAAAAGCTAGCCCCTTGAGACATGAAGATTGTCTTCACCCAACCTAACTTCCATTTCTTGGAGACACGTTGTTGGTCATCCAATCAGATGCTGGTATTGAGGGGAAAACAGATAATTTCTGTCCCCTGGATGCTCTTGGGAGGAGTGAAAGAAAAATAGTAAAAAGTTTGTGAAAAAACACTTCAAAAGACAAAAGAAAATGACCCCAGTGAGATGGCGTAAAAACTTACAAAGTAAAATGCACCTGGGGCACTCACTAGTGTATAGCGCTTTGTCTCCTGGGAGGGTGGTTATTGAGCATGTGAACAGGATGGGGTGGGTGATTGGATCTGTACCTTGAAAAGATTTGTTCACTTATTTTGACCTCAGGTGTTTTTGTTGTTGATTCTGCTTTTTTTTTTTTTTTTAGACAGTCTCACTCTGTTGCACAGGTTGGAATGCAGTGGCTAGATCTCGGCACACTGCAACCTCTGCCTCCTGGGTTCAAGTGATTCTCATGCCTCGGCCTCCTGAGTAGCTAGGACTACAGGTGTGCACCACTGTATTTGGCTAGTTTTTGTATTTTTAGTAGAGATGGACCAGGCTGGTCCCAAGCTTTTAGTCTTTTTTTTTTTTCTTTTTTTTTTTTTTTTGAGATGGAGTTTTGCTCTTGTTGATCAGGCTGGAGTACAAATGGCATGATCTTGGCTCACCACAACCTCTGCCTCCCAGGTTTAGCCTCCCAGATTCTCCTGCCTCAGCCTTGGGCTGTGCCACCACTCCCGGCTAATTTTTATATTTTCAGTAGATATGGGGTTTCTCCATGTTGGTCAGGCTGGCCTCAAACTCTCGACCTCAGGTGATCCGCCCACCTAGGCTTCCCAAAGTGCTGGCATTACAGGCGTGAGCCACCGCACCCTGCTCAAACTTTTAATCTTAATTAATCTGCCTGCCTTGGCCTCTCAAAGTGCTGTCTTTAAAGTGAGCCATGGCACCCACCTGCATCAGTTTTTTAACTGTAATTTACATTTTATTAGTAGGGCTTGAAAGGTAAGAAAATATTTACAAAGAAAATAAAAGAGATGCGTTTCAAAAAATTAATATTTAATCATATATTCCATTTGTTAATACCTCTTGTTTACATTTTTCTTTCCAAGAGTGAGTTTAGGAATTTTCTCAGGTGTGGTTTTTATGTCTTAGTGATTTCAAACAGAATTCTAAGCCTTAGCTTTATAATGCTAGCTACCAAGGGAAAAAATAGGGAAAATCTCTCTTCCATTTTGGCTCTAGACAATGAATATATTTTCATAGGAAAATGTGGTAGATAATTGATGAGTTACACAGATTCATCAAAACATCAGTTCCTCTTTTTGCAGGGTAAATTTGTGACAGTGAATATCTCCATTCTATATCCTGTTGTCTTGATTTCTGAGTTTAGTGCTAAATTGTATGTGATGAAATGTGGTAACTTCTAGAAGTGTTCCCATATGACTAATTTTTTACTACACTATTTTTTAATATAAATAATAAAGTAATACATATATTGTCTGAAAGAAGTAGATATATTTGTTTTTCTTATGGAGGCATAAAATGCAAGCACCTTAGCCAGGTGCAGTGGCTCACGCCTGTAATTCCAGCACATTGGGAGGCCAGTGCTGGTTGATTACTTGAGGTCAGGAGTTTGAGACCCACCTGCCCAACATGGTGAAACACTGTCTCTACTAAAAATACAAAAATTAGCTGGGTGTGTTGGAGCATGCCTGTAGTCCCACCTACTTGGGAGGCTGAGGCAGAAGAATAGTTTTTACCCAGGAGGTAGAGGTTGCAGTGAGCCGAGATCCAGGCATTACACTCCAGCGTGGGTGACAGAGCGAGATTCTGTCTCAAAAAAAAAAAAGTAAGCACCTTAAAATTTCCTTTTCTTACGTAAAAGCTGTGAGTAATTTCACTGGATTTTTCAAACACTTAGTTTTGAAAACCAAGTGAATAACTCTGACATGGAAATTAAAGCTTGAACCTAGTGGCTCCAAGCTAAGGCTAATATTAAGCCTGCAAGAGGAAGTTATTAAAGGCCCAGTTAGTTCTTTCTGAGTAGCCACCCATGCAGATGTCTCAGCCTGCTCACCCCAGCCATAGAAGAAGCCTTTATCCTGAGAGAAGCTACAGAACCCTGGAAAGCTGGGGTCCCACAGGCAGGTGCAGTTAAGATGAAAGGAAACTGGGAAGCTCTTACTGATGATGAAGTTTTTATTTTTTTGAGGCAATTTCTAAACTTTGTAAAATAAAAACATTAGATTTATGTAAAAAAAAAAAATGAATTCCAGGCCGGGCGCGGTGGCTTACGCCTGTAATCCCCGCACTTTGGGAGGCCGAGGTGGGCGGATCACGAGGTCAGCAGATCGAGACCATCCTGGCTAACACGGTGAAACCCCGTCTCTACTAAAGAAAATACAAACATTTAGCCAGGCGTGGTGGCGGACACCTGTAGTCCCAGCTACTTGGGAAGCTGAGGCAGGAAAATGGCATGAACCCGGGAGACAGAGCTTGCAGTGAGCCGAGATCACGCCACTACACTCCAGCCTGGGCCACAGACCGAGACTCCGTCTCAAAAAAAAAAAAATTGAATTCCAAAAAAGTATTGCAATAGAAGGAAATACCAACTAACTACAAGATCTTTATGGCTTGCAAAGATGTAGGCATAAAAGATCTTTCTTTCCCTGAAAGGAGCAAACAAGACTAGAAACGAGGTGGGAAGGGAATGGCAAATGAGGGGTGAAAAAGTCAGATTTTAGATCAGAGGATGTCTTACCCTGAAATCAGCATGTTCTTGGGAGAGACGTAAAATGGGGTTGTATGTTGACTCAGACTGAGGGTAGCTCAAAGTTCAGGAGCTTGAGGAGGGAGATAAACTTAAGTAAAGTTTAATTTAAAAATATTTAATTTTAAGCCAGGCTGGTGGCTCACGCCTGTAATCTCAGCACTTTGAGAGGCCGAGGCAGGCAGATCATCTGATGTCAGAAGTTTGAGACCAGCCTGGTCAACATGGTGAAACCCTGTATCTATTAAAAATATGAAAATTATTGGGAGCCTGAGGCGGGAGGATCACCTGAGGTTGGGAGTTCAAGACCAGCCTGACCAACATGGAGAAACCCCATCTCTACTAAAAAAAAAAACCAAAAAATTAGCCAGGCATGGTGGTGCATGCCTGTAATCCCAGGTACTTGGGAGGCTGAGGCAGGAGTGAGGTGGAGGTTGTGGTGAGCTGAGATTGCAACATTGCCCTCTAGCCTGGGCAACAAGAGTGAAACTCTGTCTCAGAAAAAGCCCAGAAAACAGAAAGTCAGGTGTGGTTTTGGGCTCCTGTAATCCCAGCTACTCGGGAGGCTGAGGCAGGAGAATTACTTGTACCTGGGAGGCGGAGGTTGCAGTGAGCCACAATCACGCCACTGCACCCCAGCCTGGGCAACAGAGTGAGACTCCATCATAAAAAAAAAAAAAAAAAAAGGTTATCTTTTATTTCGACCACTGAAGACAAATTCGGCTGATTTTTTTAAATAACAAAAAGGAGAAACGGCTGGGTGTGGTGGCTCACGCCTGTAATCCCAGCACTTTAGGAGGCCGAGGCGGGCGGATCACGAGGTCAGGAGATAGAGACCATCCTGGCTAACACGGTGAAACCCCATCTTTACTAAAAATACAAAAAAAAAAAAAGTTAGCTGGGTGTGGTGTTGGGCGCCTGTAGTCCCAACTACTCCGGAGGCTGAGGCAGGAGAAAGACATGAACCCGGGAGGCAGAGGTTGCAGGAAACTGAGATCGGGCCACTGCACTCCAGCCTCGGCGACAGAGCGAGACTCCATCTCAAAAAAAAAAAAAACGAGAAAATGTGCAGAGTGTGTGTCAGCCTGTGTTTTAGGTAAGAAAAGAGAGCACCACTTAAGTCATAATGGGAATGGTGTTTCCTTCCATAAATTTCCTGGAGCACACAAAGGATGGAGACTTTATTTATTTATTTATTTATTTATTTTATTTATTTATTTTTTTGAGACAGAGTCTCGCTCTGTCTCCCAGGCTGGAGTGCAGTGGCACCATCTCGGCTCACTGCAACCTCCGCCTCCTGGGTTCACACAATTCTCCTGCCTCAGCCTCCCGAGTAGCTGGTACTACAGGTGCTTGCCACCATGCCCAGCTAATTTTTTGTATTTTTAGTAGAGACAGGGTTTCAATGTGTTAGCCAGGATGGTCTCAATCTCCTGACCTTGTGATCCGCCCGCCTCGGCCCCCAAAAGTGCTGGGATTATAAGCGTGAGCCACCGCACCCGGCTTAGGATGGATAATTTTATTAATCACAAATATTTTTTAGGATTATGTGTTTCATCTTTTTCCATCTCTTTTATTTGTTCTATGCATTTTTTCCATTTGGCTTTTCCTGGCCTTCATCTTATATATTAAACCGGTAAAGATAACTACAGTTTCTTGCTGAAACTGTAGGCCTCCCCATTAACATTCTTTCAAGTGCATATAGTGTGCAAAATTCAGATGTCCAAGAGCTCAAAACTCTAAAAAGTTCCAGCCAGGCGCGGTGGCTCACGCTTGTAATCCCAGCACTTTGGGAGGCCGAGGCGGGCGGATCACGAGGTCAGGAGATCGAGACCACGGTGAAACCCCGTCTCTACTAAAAATACAAAAAAATTAGCCGGGCGTGGTGGCGGGCGCCTGTAGTCCCAGCTACTTGGAGAGGCTGAGGCAGGAGAATGGCGTGAACCCGGGAGGTGGAGCTTGCAGTGAGCCGAGATTGCGCCACTGCACTCCAGAGCGAGACTCCGTCTCAAAAAAAAAAAAAGTTCCAAAAATTTTTTTGCTATTCTCTCTTTTCTTAAGGGATTTAGATTATATGTAGATATTTTTCTCTGCTTTTTTGAAATATATGTAAATCATATTAAGAGCTAAATAAGAGCAGGGTGCGGTGGCTCATGCCTGTAATCCCAGCACTTTGGGAGGCCAAGGCAGGCAGATCACGAGGTCAGGAGGTAGAGACCATCCTGGGTAACACGGTGAAACCCCTTCTCTACTAAAGAAAATACAAAAATTTAGCTGGGCATGGTGGCAGGTGCCTGTAGTCCCAGCTACTTGGGAGGCTGAGGCAGGAGAATGGCATGAAGCCAGGAGGCAGAGCTTTTGCAGTGAGCTGAGTTCATGCCACTGCACTCCAGCGTGGGCGACAGAGCAAGACTCCATCTCAAAAAAAAAAGAGCTAAATAAATCTCACTCCAGACTATCTTTATCTAGTACTTCAGATTTATTGCTTTGTTTTTGGTTCCGAAAAGTTTAGTTTTTTCATGTTTAGTCTTTTAAAGTAGACACAGGTTTGTTTAGATAAAACCTCATTTTAAGAGCACACAGAAGCTTAACACAAAGATAAATTTAGCAATACAAAATGATAAAGACTAAAAGATACCAAGTTTCTTTGATAGAAATCTGATGATCCAAGGTAATTATCCAGTATTTGCAGGCAGAAGTACTTACACTGCAAAAGCAAGAATAGTTCAGTGCATAAATTGAACAGTGGAGTCTGTAGTTGTGCCTTGCTTTCTATTTATTACTTCTGAACAATTAGCATAGTTATGTGTAGTGTTTGCAGAAAACCTGCATTCATAAAAATTAAATAGTATTTTCTTTTTTTTTTTTGAGACAGAGTCTCACTCTCTTGTCCAGGCTGGAGTGCAGTGGCATGATCATGGCTCACTGCAACCATTTCCTCCCATGTTCAAGCAATTTTCCTGCCTCAGCCTCCCAAGTAGCTGAGATTACAAGCATGCACAACCACCCTGGGTAAGTTTTATATTTTTAGTAAAGATGGGATCGGGAACTCCTGACCTCAGGTGATCTACCCACCTCAGCCTCCCAATGTGCTGGGATTACAGGCATGAGCCATAAGCAGTATTTTCTACAATAGTATGAATATAAAGCCCCAATACTTACTTTGAATGAATCACTTAAATTGTTATTTTAATATTGTTATTTATACTTTTGAACTATAAAGTGTTTTAACTGAAGTATAGTTACAATTTTTAAAAATGCTACATACATTATGACTAGTTCATTAAAATTATTCATACTTAAATATTTATATCTAATATAATATCCAAACAAAATTTATTGTTATGATAGATATCAGTATGACATGCTTATTACTTTATTCAATAGGAATAATTAAAAGTAAACACAATTTTGGTATCTTTTATTTCCCTAAATTGGAATGCTGCTATTACCGGACAAATAAAGACAGGTGATGTGGCCACCCAAACACCATAATAGCTGTTCAGTTAGCTATATTGCAAGCTCTAATATATTCCACTATATGAACACAGTCAGATTCTATTTCTTCATCAAAAAGTGTTGTTGGAAGTTGTCAGATGTATTTCAATATAGAACCCCCATTCAATGGCTAGGACATGAGAGAGCAGCAGAGATGGAAAAGAAACTTTTATAAAATTCTTCTTAAAATCTGCCGCCTTTCTTCATAAAGCTCATGTTTCTCATGCTGAGAGTAGCTGTGCACATTAGGTGTTTAGAGAGAAATTTCTTTTAGGGGAGTATTTTCTGGCTGACTTAGTCAATCTTATATCTATTCTGAGCTTTTTTTAAAATCGTTTTAAATTTCTTGTCTCAAAATCATCTTGCCCAGATGGAGATCTGTTTTTCTCTCCAATGCTTTGTTTCAGAAGCCCGATTAGTATTCCATGGTGTCTCAATGAGGTGGGCTGTCACAGAAAGAACTTTTGGAGCTATCTCTATTTGGACTCATGCTGGAAATTCAGCAGTATTATTTCCTTGTCACCATTATAAGTAGAACCTGAGATTGCAACATTGGTCTTATTTTGATTATTGTGAAGGTGTAATTCTACCCAGGAGGCCTGCTGGCTCTCCTCCTGCAGCTCAGGCTTCCCTCTCTGATGTGACACTAGAGTGCTGCTGTGGCAAATGGGATTCGCATAAAATGTGAGCTGTGGTTTGGTCTGTGCCTCAGTGGCAGATGGCAGAGGTCAAGGGAAGACAGTAGCAGCCAGGAGAAAGCAAGCAGGAGTGCTGTAGCTCAGTGACAGGGAGTACAGAGACATGGCTCTAAAATGTAAATAGCCAAAAAGATAGAACACTATTCAACCATTTTTGTAGCAGAGTGAAAGCCTAGCTTCAGCAGACACCTGGCTTCAAGCTATTAACTACCTCCTGTTATGAGGATATGAAAAGTTTATCATCATTGAATATAAGCAATCAGCATACACAGATGGCCTCTTCAATCTCCAGGTGAATTTAGGATGAACTATATATGACATGGTGCTGGAAATTCTTCTAATTGTGAACTAATTATGGTGACCATCCTTCTGTCTTTGCAGTCTCTTAAGCAGATTGAGTATATGGGTGTCACATTCAAGTTTAATTGTGTAATAAAAGCATTTTCTTTCTCTTCTATTATTGTGGAGTTTCTCTGGGACTGGAGAAAATTTTTCTTTTAATTATTGTTTCCAAACACTGTCTAGAATTACCAGACATGATATAAACACATAAGGGCCAACCAGAATTTACTCTAGAGGGGACTTTCCCTCTCAGACTTCCAGTCAACAGACACTTGCACAGCACAGTGCATGCTGTTCCCTAAATATGCAGGCAGAATTGTGTCTCAGCCTATTTGTTATCTATAGTCCTCTGTGGGGAAAAGAAAGAGAGATCAGCCTGTTACTGTGTCTATATAGAAGGAAGTAGACATAAGAGACTCCATTTAGTTCTGTATTTGAGATGCTGTTAATCTGTGACCCTACCCCCAACCTTGTCCTTGCAAGAGACATGTGCTGTGATGACTTAAGGTTAAAAGGATTTTGGGTGGTGCAGAATGTGCTTTGTTAAACAAGTGCCTAAAGGCTGCTTATGGTTAAAGGTCATCACCATTCTCTTTAATCTAGAGAAAAAGAAAAACATTTGTCTTCTGCCCGTCCCTGGGCGATGGAACATCTCAAAGCACAGCACCAGTGATGGTAAAGATAATTGTGAAAACCGCCTTTAGGAATAAGATGGGGCTTGCTGGAGCAATACTGCTAAAAGGTTTATGAAGAGGTTCGCATATACATCTCAAAGCACAGCACCGGTGATGGTAAAGATAATTGTGAATAAATACCAAGGGAACTCAGAGGCCGGTGCCGGTGTGGGTCCTCTGTAAGCACAGCACCGGTCCCCTGGGCCCCGCTTTTCCTTCTCTACACTTTGTCTCTGTGTCTTATTCCTTTTCTCAAGTCTTTCGTCCCACCTAACGAGAAGCACCCACAGGTGTGGAGGGGCGGGCCACCCCTTCATCTGGCGACCAACGTGGAGGCGCTTTTCTCTAAGGTGAAGGTACGCTGGAGCGTAGTCATTGAGGACAAGTCGACGAGAGACTCCCGAGTACGTCTACAGTCAGCCTTGCGGTAAGCTTGTGCGCTCGGAAGAACCTAGGGTAACAATGGGGCAAACTAAAAGTAAATATGCCTCTTATCGCAGCTTTATAAAAATTCTCTTAAAAAGAGGGGGAGTTAAAGTGTCTACCAAAAATCTAAATACACTCTTTCAAACAATAGAACAGTTTTGTCCATGGTTTCCAGAACAGGGAACTTTAGATCTAAAAGATTGGGAAAAAATTGGCAAAGAATTAAAACAAGCAAGTAGGGAAGGTAAAATCATTCCACTTACAGTATGGAATGATTGGGTCATTATTAAAGTAGCTTTAGAACCGCTGCAAACAGAAGAAGATAGCGTTCCAGTTTCCGATGTCCCTAAAAGCTGTGCAGTAGATTGTGAAAAAGAGGCAGGGATAGAGTCCCAGAAAAGAAAAGAAAGTTCACACTGTAAATGTGTAGCAGAGCCGGTAATGGCTCGGTCAACGCAAAATGTTGACAATAATCAATTACAGGAGGTAATATATCCTGAAACGTTAAAATTAGAGGAAAAAGATCCAGAATTGACAGAGCCATCAGAGTCTAAACCACGAGGGCCAACTCCTCTTACAACAGCTCAGATGCCTGCAACCTTAGAACCTCAAATGCAGGTTAAACAAGTAGAAACTCCAAAAAAAGATCAAGTAGGAAAAGATAGAGTCTCTGTCACGGCAATGCCAATCCAAATACAGTGTCCACAATATCAGCAGGTAGAAAGTAAGATCCAGCCGCCTGTAGCCTATCAATACTGGCCGCCAGCTGAACTGCAGTATCAGCAGCCTCCAGAAAATCTATATGGACAGCCAGGAGCATTTCCAGTGCCACAGGGCAGGGTGCCATATCCTCAGCCGCCCACCATGAGACTTAATCCTACAGCACCGCCTAGTACACAGGGTAGTGCAATACATAAAATTATTGATGAGGCAAGAAAACAGGGAGATATTGAGGCGTGGCAATTCCCAGTAATATTAGAAGCAAGACCACCTGGAGAAGGGGCCCAAGAGGGAGAGCCTCCTGTAGCTGAAGCCAGATATCAGTCCTTTTCTATAAAAATGCTAAAAGAGATGAAAGAAGGAGTAAAACAGTATGGACCCAACTCTCCTTACATGAGAACATTATTAGATTCCATTGCTCATGGACATAGACTCATTCCTTATGATTGGGAGATTCTGGCAAAATCATCACTCTCACCCTCTCAATTTTTACAATTTAAGACTTGGTGGATTGATGGGGCACAAGTACAGGTCCGAAGAAATAGGACTGCCAATCCTCCAATTAACATAGATGCAGATCAACTATTAGGAATAGGTCAAAATTGGAGCACTGTTGACCAACAAGCAATAATGCCAAATGAGGCCATTGAGCAAATCAGGGCTATCTGCCTTAGGGCCTGGGAGAAAATCCAAGACCCAGGAACCGCCTGCCCTTCCTTTAATACAATAAGACAAGGCTCTAAAGAGCCATACCCTGATTTTGTAGCAAGACTTCAAGATGCTGCTCAAAAGTCAATTACCGATGAGAATGCCCGTAAAGTCATAGTGGAGTTGATGGCATATGAAAACGCCAATCCGGATTGTCAATCAGCCATTAAGCCATTAAAAGGAAGGGTTCCCGCAGGATCAGATGTAATCTCAGAGTATGTTAAAGCATGCGATGGAATTGGAAGAGCTATGCATAAAGCTATGCTTATGGCTCAGGCAATCACAGGAGTTGCTTTAGGAAGACAAGTGAAAACATTTGGGGGAAAATGTTATAATTGTGGTCAAATTGGTCATCTAAAGAATTGCCTAGTCACAAATAAGCCAAATGTAACTACTCAAGCTACTACAACAACAGATAAAGGGCCACCTGGCCTATGTCCAAGATGTAAAAAGGGAAAACATTGGGGTAATCAATGTCGTTCTAAATTTGATAAAAATGGGCAACCACTGTGGGGAAACGAGAGGAGGGGCCAGCCTCAGGCCCCGCAACAAACTGGGGCATTCCAAATTCAACCCTTTGTTCCTCAGGGTTTTCAGGAACAACAACCCCCACTGTCGCAAGTGTCTCAGGGATTAAGCCAGTTATCACAATACAACAATTATCCCCTGCCACAAGTGGCAGTGCAGCAGTAGATTTGTGTACTTTACAAGCAGTCTCTCTGCTTCCAGGGGAGCCTCCACAAAAAATCCCCACAGGGGTATATGGCCCATTGCCTGAGGGGACTGTAGGACTAATCTTAGGAAGATCAAGTTTAAATCTAAAAGGAGTTCAAATTCATACTGGTGTGGTTAATTCAGACTATGAAGGCGAAATTCAATTGGTTATTAGTTCCTCAATTCCTTGGAGTGCCAGTCCAGGAGACAGGATCGCTCAATTATTACTCCTACCTTATATTAAAATTGGAAACAGTGAGATAAAAAGAACAGGAGGGTTCGGAAGCACTGATCTGGCAGGAAAGGCTGCATACTGGGCAAGTCTGGTCTCTGAGAGCAGACCTGTGTGTAAGGTCATTATTCAAGGAAAACAGTTTGAAGGGTTGGTAGACACAGGGGCAGATATCTCTGTAATTGCTTTAAATCAGTGGCCAAAAAATTGGCCTAAACAAAAGGCTGTAACAAGACTTGTCGGCATAGGCACAGCTTCAGAAGTGTATGAAAGTACAATGATTTTACATTGTTTAGGGCCGGATAATCAAGAAAGTACTGTTCAGCCAATGATTACTTCAATTCCTGTTAATCTATGGGGTCGAGATTTGTTACAACAATGGGGTGCAGAAATCATTATGCCCGCTCCATTATACAGCCCCATGAGTCAAAGAATCATGACTAAGATGGGATATATACCAGGGAAGGGATTAGGAAAAAATGAAAATGGCATTAAAGTCCCAATTGAGACTGAGAAAAATCAACAAAGAAAAGGAATAGGGTATCCTTTTTAGGGGCAGCCACTGTAGAGCCTCCTAAACCCATTCCATTAACTTGGAAAGCAGAAAAACCGGTATGGGTAAATCAGTGGCCGCTACCAAAGCAAAAACTGGAGGCTTTACACTTATTAGCAAAGGAACAATTAGAAAAGGGACACATTGAGCCTTCATTCTCACCCTGGAATTCTCCTGTATTTGTAATTCAGAAAAAGTCAGGCAAATGGCGTATGTTAATGGACTTAAGAGCCATAAACGCTGTAATTCAACCCATGGGGCCTCTCCAACCTGGATTGCCCTCTCCGGCCATGATCCCAAAAGACTGGCCTTTAATTATAATTGATCTTAAGGATTGCTTTTTTACCATTCCTCTGGCAGAGCAAGATTGTGAAAAATTTGCCTTTACTATACCAGCCATAAATAATAAAGAACCAGCCACCAGGTTTCAGTGGAAAGTATTACCTCAGGGAATGCTTAATAGTCCAACTATTTGTCAAACTTTCGTAGGTCAAGTCCTTCAACCAGTTAGAGACAAATTTTCAGATTGTTATATCATTCACTATATTGATGATATTTTATGTGCTGCAGAAACAAGAGACAAATTAATTGACTGTTACACATTTCTGCAAGCAGAGGTTGCCAACGCAGGATTAACAATAGCATCTGATAAGATCCAAACCTCTGATCCTTTTCATTATTTGGGGATGCAAATAGAAAATAGAAAAATTAAGCCACAAAAAATAGAAATAAGAAAGGACACGTTAAAAACACTAAATGATTTTCAAAAATTGTTAGGCGATATTAATTGGATTCGGCCAACTCTAGGCATTCCTACCTATGCCATGTCAAATTTGTTCTCTATCCTAAGAGGAGATCCAGACTTAAATAGTAAAAGAATATTAACCCCAGAGGCAACAAAAGAAATTAAATTAGTGGAAGAAAAAATTCAGTCAGCGCAAATAAATAGAATAGATTCTTTAGCTCCACTCCAACTTTTAATTTTTGCCACTGCACATTCTCCAACAGGCATCATTGTTCAAAATACTGATCTTGTGGAGTGGTCATTCCTTCCTCACAGTACAATTAAGACTTTTACATTGTACTTGGACCAAATAGCTACATTAATTGGTCAGACAAGATTACGAATAATAAAATTGTGTGGTAATGACCCAGACAAAATAGTTGTTCCTTTAACCAAGGAACAAGTTAAACAAGCCTTTATCAATTCTGGTGCATGGCAAATTGGCCTTGCTGATTTTGTAGGAATTATTGATAATCATTACCCAAAAACAAAAATCTTCCAGTTTTTAAAATTGACTACTTGGATCTTACCTAAAATTACCAGACATGAACCTTTAGAAAATGCTCTGACAGTATTTACTGATGGTTCCAGCAATGGAAAAGCGGCTTACACAGGGCCAAAGGAGCGAGTAATCAAAACTCAATATCAATCAGCTCAGAGGGCAGAATTGATTGCAGTCATTACAGTGTTAGAAGATTTTAATCAACCTGTTAATATTATATCAGATTCTGCATATGTAGTACAGGCTACAAAGGATGTTGAGACAGCTCTAATTAAATATAGCATGGATGATCAGTTAAACCAGCTGTTCAATTTGTTACAACAAACTGTAAGAAAAAGGAATTTCCCATTTTATATTACTCATATTCGAGCACATACTAATGTACCAGGACCTTTAACTGAAGCAAATAAAAAAGCTGACTTACTGGTATCCTCTGCATTCATAAAAGCACAAGAACTTCATGCTTTGACTCATGTAAATGCAGCAGGGTTAAAAAACAAATTTGATGTCACGTGGAAACAGGCAAAAAATATTGTACAACATTGTACCCAGTGTCAAGTACTACATCTGCCCACCCAAGAGGCAGGAGTTAATCCCAGAGGTCTGTGTCCTAACGCATTATGGCAAATGGATGTTACCCATGTACCTTCATTTGGAAAATTATCATATGTTCATGTAACAGTTGATACTTATTCACATTTCATATGGGCAACATGCCAGACAGGAGAAAGTACTTCCCATGTTAAAAAACATTTATTATCTTGTTTTGCTGTGATGGGAGTTCCAGAAAAAATTAAAACTGACAATGGACCAGGTTATTGTAGTAAAGCTTTCCAAAAATTCTTTTTTTTTTTTTTTTTTTTTTTTTTTTTTTTTTTTTTTTTTTTTTTTTTTTTTTTTTGAGACGGAGTCTCGCTCTGTTGCCCAGGCTGGAGTGCAGTGGCGCGATCTCGGCTCACTGCAAGCTCCGGCTCCCGGGTTCACGCCATTCTCCTGCCTCAGCCTCCCGAGTAGCTGGGACTACAGGCGCCCGCCAACACACCCGGCTAATTTTTTGTATTTTTAGTAGAGACGGGGTTTCACCGTGTTAGCCAGGATGGTCTCGATCTCCTGACCTCGTGATCCGCCCGCCTCGGCCTCCCAAAGTGCTGGGATTACAGGCTTGAGCCACCGCGCCCGGCAGCTTTCCAAAAATTCTTAAATCAGTGGAATATTACACATACAACAGGAATTCCTTATAATTCCCAAGGACAGGCCATAGTTGAAAGAACTAATAGAACACTCAAAACTCAGTTAGTTAAACAAAAAAAAGGGGGAGACAGTAAGGAGTGTACCTCTCCTCAGATGCAGCTTAATCTAGCACTCTATACTTTAAATTTTTTAAACATTTATAGAGATCAGACTACTACTTCTGCAGAACAACATCTTACGGGTAAAAAGAACAGTCCACATGAAGGAAAACTGATTTGGTGGAAAGACAACAAAAATAGGACATGGGAGATAGGGAAGGTGATAACCTGGGGAAAAGGTTTTGCTTGTGTTTCACCAGGAGAAAATCAGCTTCCTGTTTGGATACCCACTAGACATTTGAAGTTCTACAATGAACCCATCGGAGATGCAAAGGAAAGCGCCTCCACGGAGACGGAAACACCGCAATCAGGCACCATTGATTCGCAGGATGAATCAAGTGGTGATATTAGAAAAACAGATGAAGTCACCACGCACCAAGAAGGCGGAGCTGCCAACCTGGGCACAGTTAAAGAAGCTGACACTGTTAGCTAGAAAAAGCCTAGCTAGCACAAAGGTGACACAAACCTCAGAAAAAATGCTGTTTGCAGCTTTAATGGTTGTATCAACGGTGGTAAGTCTCCCCATGCCTGCAGGAGCAGCTGCAGCTAATTATACCTACTGGGCCTATGTGCCTTTCCCGCCCTTAATTCGGGCAGTCACTTGGATGGATAATCCCATTGAAGTATATGTTAATAATAGTGTGTGGGTAGCTGGTCCCACAGATGATCGTTGCCCTGCAAAACCGGAGGAAGAAGGAATGATGATAAATATTTCCATTGGGTATCGTTATCCTCCTATATGTCTCGGGAGAGCACCAGGATGTTTAATGCCTGCTATCCAAAATTGGTTGGTAGAAGTACCTACTCTCAATCCCACCAGTAGATTTACTTATCATATGGTAAGCGGTATGTCACTCAAACCACAGGTAAACTATTTACAAGACTTCTCTTATCAAAGATCATTAATATTTAGGCCAAAAGGAAGACCTTGCCCCAAAGAGATTTCCATAAAAACAAAAGATTTAGTTTGGGAAGAATGTGTGGCCGATAGTGCCGTGATTTTACAAAACAACACATTTGGAACTGTTATAGATTGGGCACCTCGAGGTCAATTCTACCACGATTGCACAGGACAAACTCAATTCTGTCCCAATTCACTAGTGAGTCCAACTGTTGATAGTGACTTAACAAAAAATTTAGACAAACATAGGTACAAGAAATTTCAGTCTTTCTACCCTTGGAAATGGGGAGAAAAGGGAACCTCTACTCCAAGACCAAAAATAGTAAGTCCGGTTTTTGGTCCTGAACATCCAGAATTATGGAGGCTTACTGTGGCTACATACCACCTTAGAATTTGGTCTGGGAACCAAACTATAGAAACAAGAGATTATAAAACATTTTACTCTATCAACCTAAATTCCAGTCTAACAGTTCCTTTACTAAGTTGTGTAAAACCCCCTTATATGTTAGTCATAGGAAATGTAGTTATTAAACCAGACTCCCAAACTATAACATGTGAAAATTGCAGATTGTTTACTTGCATTGATTCAACTTTTGATTGGCAGCACCGTATTCTGCTTGTGAGAGCAAGAGAAGGCGTGTGGATCCCTGTGTCCATGGATCGACCATGGGAGGCCTCGCCATCCATTCATATTTTGACTGAAGTATTAAAAGGCATTTTAAATAGATCCAAAAGATTCATTTTTACTTTAATTGCAGTGATTATGGGATTGATTGCAGTCACAGCTACAGCCGCTGTGGCAGGAGTCGCATTGCACTCTTCTGTTCAGACAGTAAGCTTTGTTGACAATTGGCAAAAGAATTCCACAAGGTTGTGGAATTCACAATCTGGTATCGATCAAAAATTGGCTAATCAAATTAATGACCTTAGACAAACTGTCATTTGGATGGGAGATAGGCTCATGAGTTTGGAACATCGTTTCCAGTTACAGTGTGACTGGAATACGTCAGATTTTTGTATTACACCCCAAGTTTATAATGAGTCTAGACATCACTGGGACATGGTAAGACGCCATTTACAGGGAAGAGAAGATAATCTCACTTTAGACATTTCTAAATTAAAAGAACAAATTTTTGAAGCCTCTCAGAGTCACTTAAATATTGTGCCTGGAGCTGAGGCGTTAGATCAAGTGGCAAAAAGTCTTTATGGATTAAACCCCACGACTTGGATTCAGTCTATTGGAAACTACTGCAGTAAATTTTGGAATTATGTGTCTCTGTTTGATCGGTTTGTTTTTAGTGTGCCGGACCAGTCGAAGAATCCTGCGCCAAAATCGAGAGAACGAACAAGCCTTCATCGCCATGGCACATTTATATAGAGGAAAAGGGAGGGAGAATGTTGCGGGAAGTCAGGGACCTTGAACTGAGGGACTGGCTGAAGCCACAGCAGAAAAGCATAAAATATGAAGATTTCATGGACATTTTATTAGTTTTCCAAACTTTATACTTTTGTAATATCTTATGTCTTTACTTTAATCTTTTAATCCCATCATCTTCTTTGTAAGCTGAGGAGGATATATGTCACCTCAGGATCCTGTGATGATTGCCTTAACTACACAAATTGTAGAGGACGTGTGTTTGAACAATACGAAAACTGGGCATCTTGAAAAAAAAGAACGAGATAACAGTGGTGTTCAGGAAACAAGGGAGGTAACCTTAAACTGGCCGCCGGTGAGCCGGACGGAACAGAGCCATATCTTTTCTCCTTTTGCACACAAATAGGAGAGATATCGCTGAATTCTTTTTTTCAGCAAGGAATATCCCTGAGAAAGAGAATGCGCTCTGAGGGTAGGCCTATAAACGACCCCCTTGGAGGCGTGCCGCCTTTTACGGTTGAAGCCGAAGGGATGAAATAAGCCCCGGCCTCCTGTAGTGCTCCCAGGCTTATTAGGATGAGGAAATTCCCACCTAATAAATTTTGGCCAGTCAGGTTGTCTGCTCTCAAACCCTATTTCCTGATAAAATGTTATCAATGACTATGCGTGCCCAAAAATTTCGTTGGCAATTTTAATTTCAATTTTAACACCGACCTGTGAACTCATCCTGCCTCCACTTGCTTTGTGATATTCTATTACCTTGTGAAGTATGTAATCTCTGTATCGTGATGACAATGGTAGTCTTGTTGAAAAGAAAAGGGGGAAATGTGGGGAAAAGAAAGAGAGATCAGCCTGTTACTGTGTCTATATAGAAGGAAGTAGACATAAGAGACTCCATTTAGTTCTGTATTTGAGATGCTGTTAATCTGTGACCCTACCCCCAACCTTGTCCTTGCAAGAGACATGTGCTGTGATGACTTAAGGTTAAAAGGATTTTGGGTGGTGCAGAATGTGCTTTGTTAAACAAGTGCCTAAAGGCTGCTTATGGTTAAAGGTCATCACCATTCTCTTTAATCTAGAGAAAAAGAAAAACATTTGTCTTCTGCCCGTCCCTGGGCGATGGAACATCTCAAAGCACAGCACCGGTGATGGTAAAGATAATTGTGAAAACCGCCTTTAGGAATAAGATGGGGCTTGCTGGAGCAATACTGCTAAAAGGTTTATGGAGAGGTTCGCATATACATCTCAAAGCACAGCACCGGTGATGGTAAAGATAATTGTGAATAAATACCAAGGGAACTCAGAGGCCGGTGCCGGTGTGGGTCCTCTGTAAGCACAGCACCGGTCCCCTGGGCCCCGCTTTTCCTTCTCTACACTTTGTCTCTGTGTCTTATTCCTTTTCTCAAGTCTTTCGTCCCACCTAACGAGAAGCACCCACAGGTGTGGAGGGGCGGGCCACCCCTTCAGTCCTCTACAGTCATTTCTAGAGAAGCTAGACCAAATTTCTACAAACTTCACAGGACAGCAATCAATCATTTTACCTCTTTCAATGATTCTTGTATCTTCAAGCCTGAAAGTGATTCAGTGACTATGGAGCCCAGAAACCCAATCAGAGTAGCATGTGTGCATTGAGTAGACATATAGACATGAGAATCTCCACTTTCCCCTTCCTCCTCTTGCCAAAATGCCCACAAATGTGCAGCTAACACCTGCTGCAACTCCAGCCATTCAGGCCCTAAATCTGTAGCTCCCAATTTTGAATCCAGGTCTTGAGATTTGCGAAATAAAAAACTTTTATCTGAAAAACGCAAGTCTTTCTGGTTATCAAACTCTGAGAGACATTAAAATGAAAGTGCAGTTATGTCTTTCTCCCACTTTGAACTATTTATTCATCTCTTGAAAATGTTTGCTATTGCCACAATTAGCTATAAGTTAAAATAATAGTGCCATATTGGACATTATATTTCATACCCTAAACCATAATGATATATATCTAATCAATAATCAAAGTTACTTCTTTAAATAAATAAAAATTTCTGACAGACAACTTTGTATCAGCCCACTCTCTGTCCCTCTCTTGTTGTCTTTACAAATCCTTTTGTAATTGCTGCTAATCAAAGTGTAGATTCCAGGTCTCTGTTTCATCTGTAAACTTTAAAGAGCCAGCAAATAATATAAAACTTTAGGATGGAGATGGGTTGTCCTTATTTGTGCCAGAAGTATTTGGTTGTGACAAAAGTGCTAAGGGTAAGGGACCCTGAGCTGTGCCTGCTTCTCTGACTAATGCTAATAATGAGCCCAGGGAGAGCAACATCAGCATTGACAAGGAACTTGTATAAAACAACCATTCCTAGACCCTTTTCAAGCCTCCAGAATTTTGTGGCCAAAATTACCAAGTGATTGATAAGCTCGTTAAAGCTTGAGAGGCAACAGTTAGCTTAGTGATTATCAGCCCAGGCTTCTCATTAGGATCACAAGGCCAATTTGCAGAAACCTCTTATGCCTCCCCACAGCTTCTGTTTATTTTTCTGGGTGGAAGCATCCATGTTGTTTTAATGAAGGGCCTCATATGGCTCTAAGGTGAGGTCAGAATCAAGTATGATTGCTTCAAAATACATTCATGAGAGTTAAGTTCCACCTTTGCACTAAAGGGTGGTCACAGGGCCTGTTCTGTTTGATTTTGGTAGGGACAAGTCAGTGTGGTGCATATTTCCATTACTGTAGCAGAAATTACTGGTGTCTGTGGCAGAGGAGGGCAACTGAGGACAGCAAAAGAGATACTTACATTTTTATTTTCATGGAGCAGCTCATTGTTTCTGAGTCTCTTTGTTTTAAAGGACAGAAATGGGTGGACTTTTTCTGTCTTTGTTTTTCTGCCAGTTGATGTCATGCTAGCAGGTAAACATGTGGTACTGACACTTTTAAAGGCATATCCTCAAGCTGGGGGTGTAATTTGTTCAGAGAATCTCATCTGAGAAAAAATTCCAGAGGACAATGAGAAAGAAAAAAATGGCTTTTCTTCAGGTAAACAGGTGTCAGATGAAGAACTGGGTCCACTCTGCCTCCTGGACTGCCATGAATTTACTACTCAAAAAGCTTTCCTTCTCTGCTTGTGTTTTTGCTCCCTAATGAGTTTGGTTTAACTACTTGTTAAAATTCTTATGATAGTCAAGGGTCTCTGAAAAATGTTTCTTTCCTATATCCCAGAGCCTTCTCTACATTCTCAACGTCATAGCTTCTTATATGCCATGCAAAATTCTCAGCAAGAATTTATGACCCATAACATTAAGAATGTTCCCTTTATGGCTGTTGAACATGGAAAGAAGTGGATACTCAAGATTTCTATTGGGGAAAACTGTGGTCCTTAGTAAAGATGGTGGACATGTAATGTTTAGGCTCCATCTGTGTGTTCAATTAGCTCTATGCAGAACAGGATTAAGAAAATGCTTATTTAGGCTGGGCACAGTGGCTCACACCTTGTAGTCCTAGCACTTTGGGATGCTGAGGCAGGTGGATCACCTGAGGTCAGGAGTTCGAGACCAGCCTGACCAACATGGTGAAGCCCCATCTGTACTAAAAATACAAAAAACAAAACAAAACAAAACAAAACAAAAACATAGCTGGGCATTGTGGCACATGCCTGTAATCCCAGCTACTCGGGAGGCTGAGGCAGGAGAATCTCTTGAACCCGGGAAGTGGAGGTTGCAGTGAGCCGAGACTGCACCATTGCACTCCAGCCTGGGTGACAAGAGCGATACTCTGTCTCAAAAAAAAAAAAAAAAAAAAGCTTATTTAAATGGGATGGCATTTATTACCCAGAAAGTTCTGAAAAAAATTATTAGGAGATACCTGCTCTCTAGGGTGCTAAATGAAGCCTACTTAAAATTACTACTAAAAATTACAGAACATAGGAGTTATCTGTGTTTTGAAGTTTGCATAAATTCAGACTATAATTTACTTTTTTGGGGAGGAATATTTCAAGAGTGATGCTGTGTTCTTCTGTGTGCATTAGCACATAATAAAAATTTGTCCTAGTGAATTTAATAGTTAATGATTCAATTGGTGAAATAGCTAATTTTTTTTCACTATAGAGTTAATTATTTTTCTCTGTATTAGTAAGTATGTTTATGCAGCTGGCATGCATAAACAATCACATTCAATCTGACAGCTGTCCTTTTTTCTTATTTTTTTCTACATATTTTTCTTTGGAAAATGAAGACTCTTATCTTTGTTTACAGGCTAGAAAAAGTGGGAAAAACACCGACACTTCCACTTCCTGGATGTTTGACAAAATATCCTTCTTGGGCCAAAAACATTGGCATTACTGATGGGCCTGTTAGAAATTCAAAAAATTGGCCGGATGTGGTAGCCCATGCCTATATTCCCAGCACTTTGGGAGGCTGAGGTGGGCAGATCACCTGAGGTCAGGAGTTTGAGACCAGCCTGACAAACATGGAAAAATCCCATCTCTACTAAAAATACAAAACAAAAAAAAATTAGCCGGGCATGGTGGCACATTCCTGCAATCCCAGCTATTCAGGAGGTTGACGCAAGACAATTGCTTGAATCTGGGAGGTGGAGGTTGTGGTGAACCAAGATTGCACCATTGCACTCCAGCCTGGGCAACAAGCATGAAACACCATCTCAAAAAAAATTATACATGAATAAATAAATAAATAAATAAATCAGACTTTATTCCAGATCTTCTGGGGAAAAATAAAAAAAAAAACCCTGCATGGGAAGGTCTTCAGCTTATTGCACATATTAAAATTTGAGAGGTGCCTTCTAACTCTACTTGTCTTTTCCTTTTGAAAAATATTCACAACTCGGCCGGGCGCGGTGGCTCAAGCCTGTAATCCCAGCACTTTGGGAGGCCGAGGCGGGCGGATCACGAGGTCAGGAGATCGAGACCATCCTGGCTAACACGGTGAAACTCCGTCTCTACTAAAAATACAAAAAAAAATTAGCCGGGCATGTTTGCGGGCGCCTGTAGTCCCAGCTACTTGGGAGGCTGAGGCAGGAGAATGGCGTGAACCCAGGAGGTGGAGGTTGCGGTGAGCCGAGATCGCGCCACTGCACTCCAGCCTGGGGGACAGAGAAAGACTCCGTCTCAAAAAAAAAAAAAAAAAAAAAAAAGAAAAATATTCACAACTCATTCCGTATGACGTAAATATAGCACTCAAAAATGTACATGTTCATGTTCATGCCTTTAATTTTATACTTTATTATCTAGAAAAATATCACATATGAACTAATGTTGTGTATCTTATGCTGCTGTGTTTTCTCAGAGTTAGAGAATACATTAGATAATATTTCTGTGATGAAAATTATTTTATTGGATAATTTTAGTGAGTCTTACAAGTCAGAACAATTGTCTTTACTCTCTCATTTCACCTTAAGTCAAATTAAAAATTCCACCCATGGCGACTTGGTAAAAATGTGTGTGTGTGTTTTTCAGGGACCATCGCAATTTAAAGATGTGGCCATAGAATTCTCTCTGGAGGAGTGGCATTGCCTGGACACTGCACAGTGGAATTTATATAGGGATGTGAAGTTTCAGAACTACAGAAACTTGGTCTTCCTTTGTGAGTATAACTTTTATATATAATTCATAATATACCCTAAAAATTTTATTTCCCTTTTTTGTGGAATGTTTTTTAGTACTTTATTCTTTGCATAAAAGAGTTTCAGATGCCCTTTTTCCAGAAAATCTTCAGGATTCTTTCATTTAGAAGATAATTTCTTCAAGATGTTTAATCTTAATCCAAACTTTCCACACTCCTCAGTTGAGTGTATTCTTCACTCTAAATTAGTGGTAATTCCAGAAATTTACTGGCATGAAATATTGTTGCCCCCACCTGGAAATCTAATTGCCACCACCAATTTTTGATTCAGTAGTACCAGGTAGTAAAATTAAGAAACCGAAAAAGCCAAAATATTTTCTAAATATTTAGAAATTTCTATTATGAATTAGTATTTTGGTATTAATTTACTAGACTATTTTATTACATCCTTTCTGCTTAGCACATTACTAGCTTCTAATTGGAGAATATGAGCAAGATTCATGGCATTTATTTTTAATAAACTGGTATTGTTGTCAAGGAAAAAAAAACCTTTGACTATGAAGAGACATGAGATGATTGCCAAACCCCCAGATAGGTAGAGTGAAAATGAATACAACAGGCTGGGTGCAGTGGCTCACGCTTGTAATCCCAGCAATTTGGGAGGCCTAGGCAGGTGAATTACAAGGTCAGTAGTTTGAAACCAGCCTAACCAACACAGTGAAACCACGTCTCTACTAAAAATACAATAATTAGCCAAGCATAGTGTCATGCGCCTGTAACCTCAGCTACACAGGAGGCTGATGCAGGAGAATCGCTTGAACCCAGAAGGTAGAGGTTGCAGTGAGCCGAGATTATGCCACTGCACTCCATTTTGGGTGACAGATTAAGACTCCATCTCAAAAAAAAAAAAAAAAAAAAAGAAGAAAATGAATACAACAGACAACACAGATAAGAGGTCCCAAGGTCAAAGAGAAAGTCAGTCCTTAAATGTGATTTGGGAAGCTGTGTTCCAAAGGAAATCATCCATGGAAAGCTGTTTTTGTTTGTTTGTTTGTTTTTAATTGGCTCTCACAAAGGGGCATCTTCTCTCTGATGCTTTTAAATAAGGATTCTACTTTTCTTTCAGTGAGCTTCTTTCAGCTTCACAGGGAGAGCCAAATTCCTCTTCATGGCATGTAACAGACTGCACAGGCTGGGCGTGGTGGCTCACACCTGTAATCCCAGCACTTTGGGAGGCTGAGGTATGTGGATCACCTGAGGTCAGGAGTTTGAGACTAGCCTGGCCAATATGGTGAAACCTTGTTTCTACTAAAAATACAAAAATTAGCCAGGCATGGTGGTGGGTGCCTGTAATCCCAGCTACTAGGCAGGCTGAGGCATGAGAATCGCTTGAACCCAAGAGGCAGAGTTTGCAGTGAGCCGAGGTTATGCCACTGCACTCCAGCCTGGGTGACAGAGTGAGACTCCGCCTCAAAAAAAAAAAAAAAAAAAGAGACTGCACAATTTGGCTGCTTTTCCATTGTTTTTGGGAGACACAACTATCCACATGATTTTGAGAAACTAACGCTATTTTTTTTAAGTTCTCTTTTTGCATCAAGTCTGAAATGTGTGAAAGTAGTAGTTTCTGTTGCATTTTTTTGGTTCATTTTTCTGCACAGTACATTCTTTTTTTATTACTATATAGTCTTGAAATATAGTTTGAAATTTTAAGTATGATATCCTCCTGCTCTGTTCTTTTTCCTCATGATTGCTTTGGCAATTGAAAGTTTATTTTAGTTTCATGTAAATTTTAGAATTGTATTTTCCATTACTGTGAAAAAAAATCACTGCAATTTTGACAGGAAGTTTATTGAATCTATAGATTACTTTGGATAATATAGTACTTTAATAATATTTATTATTTCAATCCATAGACACAGTATTTTAAAATTTATTTGTATCTTCTCTAATTTTTTTATTTTTTCTTTATTGTAAAGACTTTTTCCCTCCTTGGTTAATTTTTTCCTCAGAAATTTATTATATAATGCTTTAGAAAATAAGATTTTTGCAGTGGCTCATGCCTGTAATCCCAGCACTTTGGGAGGCTGAGGGCAGGCAAATCACAAGGTCTGGAAATCGAGACCATCCTGGCTAAGCCGGCGAAATCCCGTCTTTACTAAAAATACAAAAAATTAGCTGGGCATGGTGGCATGTGCCTGTAGTCCCAGCTACTTGGGAGGATGAGGCAGGGGAATCACTTGAACCTGGGAGGCTGAGGTTGCAATGAGCCTAGATTGCACCACTGCACTCCAGTCTGCTGGCAGAGCTAGACTCCGTGTCAAAAAAAAAAAAAAAAGGAAAACAGTAATAATGGTATTGTGTGCCAGGATTGAGATATCTTCCCAGTATTGCTTTCCCCAAGCCCTTTATTCCCAATTAACCATTTATTTCATTGTCATTGGGGCAGTGAGCCGAGATCGCGCCATTGCACTCCAGCCTGGTGAGAGACTGAGACTCAGTCTCAAAATAAATAAATAAATAAATAAGATTATTTTCTTCCTCTATTTTATTAGATAGTTTAAGTGTATGAAACCATACATATACTTGTATGTTAATTTTATATTTTGCTAATTTACTGAGTGTATTTATTAGTTTAGACAGGTTTTAATGTACTGTTTATGGTTTTTTTTAAATATAAGATTGCATGATCTACAAACAGCAGCACTTTAATTATTTTTCTTCAATTTCAATAGATTTTTTTATTTCTTTGACTAGTTCTTCTGCCACGTACTTCCAGTGCTACATTAAAATAGAAGCATTGACAATAGGCACAATATAGCTTTGTATTGGTGTCTGAATTTGATGGAGCAAACACCTCTTCAAGTTTTCATATACTGATTTTACAAGGTAAAGATCTACTTTTGTTGGGCCCTTAGTGTGATGAGATCTTCTCTGAATTTGTAGTGAAGAGGGGTTGCAGATTGGTCACAAGGCTGCTAGGTCTGCACTAGGGTCCACCTTTAGTTGGCTTGTTACAGGGGCTTGGATAGTTGTAATTCCCATTTTATTTTTGGACAGACTGCAAAATCTTCAGAACTTTGCTCCATAGAACACATACTGGGGCCTGTTTTTGCAGTCGAGTCTGCATATGGTGGTCCTTGTATCAGGATGTGGATGAGTATGGCTTTGGGTGAGTACCAGAAAGTATTTCCTCAGGTAACTGTGTGGGTTTCTTTTTTTTTTTTTTTTGAGACGGAGTCTCGCTCTGTCGCCCAGGCTGGAGTGCAGTGGCGCAATCTCGGCTCACTGCAAGCTCCGCCTCCCGGGTTCACGCCATTCTCCTGCCTCAGCCTCTCTGAGTAGCTGGGACTACAGGCGCCCGCCACCACGCCCGGCTAATTTTTTTTGTATTTTTAGTAGAGAGGGGGTTTCACCGTGGTCTCGATCTCCTGACCTCGTGATCTGCTCGCCTCAGCCTCCCAAAGTGCTGGGATTACAAGCGTGAGCCACCGCGCCTGGCCGTGGGTTTCTATATAGGCAGAACTGACCATAAACTGTGGCTCAGGTAACTGAAACTGAGTCATTGAACTGTTTCAGGGACCACAGTAAAGACCAAGGTCTGCAGGTCTGCCCACATGGCTGTAAATGGGTACCTTCCTCCAGGTCTCTGGAAGGGCAGGACCTATCCCAGACTGTGGCTGGGAGGAGTTTGGGATGGTTACAGAGTAAGTTCAGAATTCTCAGTGGGACTAAGTTGGGTGAACCCTATGCTGTCTGTAGCCAAGAACAGGCATCCTGTAGTTTTTCACCTGTATGAGGGTCTGCCTTCTGAGTAGAACACTTCTCAATGTTAAGCTTTAACAGCATTTCACAACTGCATCCCTGGATCTCAAATCTCTCTTACAGGCACTGATTTTGGAGACAGAGTTTTGATACATAACCCAGGCTGGTCTCAAAATTTTGGCCTGAAGTTCTCCAACCTTAATGTACCATGTAGCTGTCATTACAGATGTAAGCCATAACGCCTGGTTCTGTCATAAGGGCATTTTTCTCAGGGATGGCTGGCAATTTTTTGCTAAAAGGGAATATGAAAATGGGGGACTTTTGATCTTTTCATCTTACTGATGTCACTCTCCCTATACATTTTTATTCTCTATTTTCTATTTCAGATATTTTATTTTTTAAATTTTTATTTATTTATTTATTTATTTTTGAGATGGAGTCTTGCTCTGTCACCCAGGCTGGAGTGCAGTGATGCGATCTTGGCTCACTGTAACCTCCGCCTCCTGGGTTCAAGCAATTCTCCTGCCTCAGCCTCCTGAGTAGCTGGGACTACAGGTTCATGCCACTATGTCTAGCTAATTTTTTGTATTTTTAGTAGAGGCAGGTTTCACCATGTTGGCCAGGCTGGTCTGAAACTCCTGACCTAATGTTCTGCCCATGCAGCCTCCCAAAGTGCTGGGATTACAGGCATGAGCCACTGCACCCGGCCTCATTTGTTTTAGAGATAGGGTCTCACTCTTGTCAAACAGGCTGATTTGCATGGCTCACTGCTGCCTGAACCTCCCAAACTCAGATGATCTTCTCATTTCAGCCTCTCAGGTATCTGGGTTAAAAGTATGTGCCATCACACCCAGCTAGCTTTTTTGTATTTTTTTCTGGAGACAGAGTTTTGCCATGTTGCCCAGGCTAGTCTTGAACTTCTGGGATCAAGTGAACAGCCTCCCTTGGCCTTGCAAATTCTTAAGATTACATTTCATTTTATTAAGTAGTTTAATTCATATTTGAAACAACTGCTTAAAGGAATGAAGTTGTTATTACCAGTTATATTGATATTGTTTTATGTGTTTCTAGTAGTTATATTTTTCTCATTTCCTGTTTGACTTTCTTAATTTTCTTTTTTTTTTTTTGAGACAGAGTTTCACTATTGTTGCCCAGGCTGGAGTGCAATGGCACGATCTCTGCTCACCGCAACCTCCGTCTCCCAGGTTCAAGCGATTCTCATACCTCAGTCTCTCAAGTAGCTGAGATTACAGGCATGTACCACCATGCCCGGCTAATTTTGTATTTTTAGTAGAGACGGGGTTTCTCCATGTTCGTCAGGCTGGTCTCAAACTCCCAACCTCAGATGATCCGCCTGCCTTGGCCTCCCAAAGTGCTGGGATTACAGGCATGAGCCACCGTGCCCGGCCTGACTTTCTTAATTTTCATTTAATTTTGTACTGCCATGCTTTGATTATATTTTATTTTCCCTTGCATACTTTCTATAAATCTTTGTGATAATCTTGAAAACTGGAAATTACATACATCTTAAAGTTAAAACAATATATTTTAATCTCACAACAACTTCAGTTGAATACAAAAACTCTGCCTCTAGGCTGGGCGTGGTGGCTCACGCTTGTAATCCCAGAACTTTGGGAGGCCAAGGTGGTCGGATCAAGAGGTCAGGAGATCAAGACCACGGTGAAACCCCGTCTCTACTAAAAATACAAAAAAAAAAAAAAATTAGCCGGGCGCCTGTAGTCCCAGCTACTCGGAGAGGCTGAGGCAGGAGAATGGCATGAACCCGGGAGGCGGAGCTTGCAGTGAGCCGAGACTGAGCCACTGCACTCCAGCCTGGGTGACAGAGCAAGACTCCATCTCAAAAAAAAAAAAAAAAACCTCTGCCTCTATATTTTCCAGTTATTGATATTAAAATTATTATTATTATATTATTATTATTATTATTATTTTGAAATGGAGTCTCTCTCCATTGCCCAGTCTGGAGTGCAGTGGCCTGGTCTCGGGTCACTGCAAACTCTGCCTCTTGGGTTCAAGCAATTTTCCTCAGCCTCCCGAGTAGCTGGGATTATAGGTGCCCACCACAATGCCCTGCTAAATATTTTTTTGTAATTTTTAGTAGAGACGGGGTTTCACCATGTTGGTCAGGCTGGTCTTGAACTCCTGACCTCATTTATATGGTGTTTCTATAACAGATTTATGTGGATTTACATTTTTTTAATTTTATAGGAGAACTTTAAAGGTTTTATGTACCATCTTTTTTTTTTTTGAGACTGAGTCTCGCTCTATTGCCCAGGATGGAGTGCAGTGCTGTGATCTTGGCTCACTGCAACCTCTGCCTCATGGGTTCAAGCAATTCTCCTGCCTCAGCCTCCTGAGTAGCTGGGATTACAGGTGCCTGCCACTGCGTCTGGCTAATTTTTTGTATTTTTAGTATAGATGGAATTTCACCGTGTTGGCCAGGGAGGGGGTTCTAGTTAAAACAATTTTACAGAAATAAAGTAGGCAAAAAGTTAAAAGGATAAATGGTTACAGGAAAATAAACAGTTCCACGTGCAGGGGCTTCAAGACTATTACAAGGTGATAGACTAGGGGCTTTGAGCATTATCAATCAGACGAATTCCTGGGAATTGCGGATATAGCTTGCCACAGTATCTTATCAGTTAATTGCATTCTTGGATGTGCTGGGAGTCAGCTTGCACAAGTTAAGTCCTTGAGGAAGGGGCTGCCAGTGAAAGAGCCAAGATGGAGTCTGTCTGGCTCTCTTAGCTAAGGGAGAGTCAATTCAGGTGGAAACAAGGCTAGGTGATTAAAGGAAAAGGGAGACTCTAAAAACAGGGTTAGTAAAAACAAGGTTGGGCATTACATATGTATATGTGTATATAACATCAGGGATCCAAAATATATAAAGAAAATACTGACAAATGTAAAGCAAGACATACATGGCAACATAAAAATTGTAGACATCAAGACTCCATTTGCAATAATAAATAGAAAATTCAGATAAAAATAAGAAACAAAATTTAGATAACATTATAGACTATATTCATTATTTTACATATAGAGGAATACTTGAGAGTGCATAATTTTTAATAAAAAAAATTTATTTGGCTCACAGTTTGGCAGAATGTATAAGAAGTGTGTACCCATATCTGCTTCTGGTGAGGATTTCAGGAAATTTAAAATCATGATGGAAGGTAAAGAGTAACTGGACATATTATATGGTAAGAGACAGAGCAAGTGTGAGGTTAAGAAGCCAGGTTCTTGTAATGAACAAGCTCTCATTTGAATTAATAGAATGTAAATTTTTTGGTTACCAAGAGGAGGTACCATGCCATTCATGAGATTTGCCCCCATGACACAAACATGTCCCACCAGATCCCACATCCAACATTGAGCATTTATATTGAAGCATGAGGTTTGGGCAACATGGACATCCAAACCACATTATAGACCAACTAGACTTCACAGACACATACAAAACTCTCCAGTCAAAACCAAGATCATATACAATATTCCTATTTGCATCTGGTGTATTCTGTTCTGAAACATACCAAGTTCTGTTAAATTCAAAAATACTGACTGGGTGCAGTGGCTTTTGCCTATAATCCTAACACTTTGGGAGATTGAGATAAGAAGATCCATTGGTGCCAAAAGTTTAAGACCACCCTGGGCAACATAGTGAAGTCCTAACACTACAAACAAGCAAACAATTAGCCAGACATGGTAGTGCATGTCTACAGTCCTACCTACTCAAAAAACTGAGGTGAAAGGGTCACTTGAGCCCAGGAGGCTGAGGCTACAGTGAGCCAACATTATGCCAATGCACTCCAGCCTTGGTGATGATAAGATCTTGTCTCAAAACAACAACAACAATCATTTTTAAAAGACTAAAATTATACACTGTGTTTTCTAACAAAAACTAAATGAAACTAGGAACTAAAAGCAAAAGTCAAACTGGCAAATTCAAAACTATGAAAATATGAAACACTCTTCAACATACTCTTGCTCAGGGGTCAAAAATTTTCATTTTTCAAAGACGTCAATACAACTATGGTTAAAAGCTACAGGACATAAACAATGTGATACTGACACAAAGTTAAACTGATGAAAGAACAGAATAGAGCTCAGAAATTAACCCTTCTGTATATGATCAAGTGATATTCTACAAAGTTGCCATGAGCATAAAATAGAGAAAAATAATCTCTTCAAAAAATGATGTTGAGGCTGGGCGTCATGCCTGTAATCCTAGCACTTTGGGAGGCCGAGGTGGGCAGATCACTTAAGTTCAGGAGTTCAATACTAGCTTAACCCTCATGGTGATACTCCATCTCTACTAAAAATACAAAAAAAACTAGATGGGCATGGTGATGTGTGTCTTTAATCTCAGTTACTCAGAGGCTGAGGCAGGGGAATCACTTGAGCCCAGGATATGGAGGTTGCAGTGAGACGAGATCATCCCACCACACTCCAGCCTGGATGAATGAGCAAGACTCTATCTCCAAAAAATAAAAATTAAATGGTGTTGAAAACTGAAATCAATGCTGATAAAATAAAGTTGTACTATTTCCTTGAATGATACAAAAATATTTTTTAAATAAAATACATAAAAATACTAACAAATCTTTTAGAAAAAATATGGGAAAAATATGTAACATTGGTCTTGGCACCATTTTCTTAGATCCAAAATTAAATGCATGGGAAACAAATGAAATGACAGAAAAGTTTAACTACACTAGACTTCAACATTTCTGCATACCAAGAAAGAATTCAAGAGTAACAACATCCCTTAGAAAATGCGTGAAAACATTTTCAAATTACATGTGAAAGGAGTTAATATTCAAAATATATAAACAACCCTTAAAACTAAACAGTAAAAGCCGGGCGCGGTGGCTCACGCTTGTAATCCCAGCACTTTGGGAGGCTGAGGCGGGTGGATCACGAGGTCAGGAGATCGAGACCACGGTGAAACCCCGTCTCTACTAAAAATACAAAAAAATTAACTGGGCGTGGTGGTGGGCGCCTATAGTCCCAGCTACTCGGGAGGCTGAGGCAGGAGAATGGCGTGAACCCGGGAGACGGAGCTTGCAGTGAGCCGAGATTGCGCCACTGCACTCCAGCCTGGGTGACAGAGTGAGACTCCATCTCAAAAAAAAAAAAAAAAAAAACAGTAAAGTTGAATAACTTGATTTAGAAATGAACAAAATTTTCATTAGATAAGGTTGAGAAAAAGCATTTGATGGGACACACAAAATTACCAATTTGTAGAGAAATAAAAAAAAACACAATGACAAACAAAATCACCTCACACCCATTAGAATAGCCATTATAATTTTTTTAAAAAACACCAAATCTCTTGATGATGCAATAAAAATGAAACCCATGTTGAATGTTAGTGGCAAACAAAGATGCAACCATTATTTTAAAATGTTATAAATGTTCCTTATTTATAAACCTATATCCAAAATATGTAACAAAGGCCAGGCCCAGTGGTTCAAGCCTGTAATCCTAGCAATTTGGGAGATTAAGGGCGGGCAGATCACCTAGGTCAGGAGATTGAGACCACCCTGGCCCCATCTCTTTTAAAAATACAATAAGTTAGCTAGGCATGGTGGTGGGTGCCTATAATCCCAGCTACTCATAAAGTTGAAGCAGGAGAGTCATTTGAACCCAGGAGGCAGAGGTTGCAGTTAGTTGAGATCACACCACTGCACTCCAGCCTGAGCAACAGAATGAGACTCCATCTAAAAAAATAAAAAGCAACACAGGACCTGGAAGACATATTTGAAATCCATCTTCATTATGCCAGTATTCATAAAAGCCAAAAAACCGAAGCAACCCAAATGTCTCTTGATTTATAAACATATCAAAAAATGTAACATATACATAAAATGGAATATTATTCCACCTTAAAAAGAACAATCTTGTCACATTTTAAGATGAACATTGAGAACATTATGTCACCTGAATTAATCCAGTCACAAAATTATGGATACCATATGATTCCACTTACATGAGGTATCTTAAGTAGTCAAAATCATAAAAATAGAAAGTGGAAGGTTTGTCTGTCAAGGGCTGGAGAGAGGGTAAAATGAGCAGTTGTTATTTAATGGGTATTGAGTTTCAGTTTGACAAGATGTAAAGTTTCTAGAAGTCTTTTGAATAACAATGTGAATACACTTAACGTGCCTGAAATAAACAGCTTTTTTTTTTTTTGAGACAGGGTCTCACTCTGTCACCCAAGCTGGAGTGTAGAGGCACAATTTTGACTCCCCATCAATCTCCCATGTAGCTGGGACCACAGCTGCACACCACCATACTTGGCTATTATTAAATTTTTCTTACAGAAAGTTGTCTCCATATGTTACCCAGGCTGGTCTCAAACTTTTGGGCTCCAGGAATCCTGTCTTGGCTTCCCAAAGTCCTGGGATTACAGATGACAGCCACAACCACACCTGGCACTGAAATGTACACTTCAATAAATTTAAGATGGTAAATTTTATGTTATGTGTTTTTAAAACAATGTTTTTAAAGAAAAACTAAAAAACATCCAGAATTATAAATCTTTTTGAAAATTACCTTCAAATCACAAAAATGTTTCTCTCACAAAATAAAATATATTTTAATCATTAAACACATGGTGAAAATAAGACTATCTCTATGACTACTCACTTAGACAAGATACAACTACCATGGGAAATCAGCTAAGAAAGAATATGAGATAAGCCGTAACTAAAATTGGGGTCATATTTATAGATAAACACACATACATATGTAATCTGACTGTGATAGAGATGCATAATTTATCTCTTAGTTAAACCTCAAATTGACTTACAGCATACAAAAAGAATTGCAAAATCTCTAAAATTATACTACATAAGTAAAACCAACAGACACAATAAACTGATGTTAAGAAACCTACACTGAGGCGGGGCACTGTGGTTCATGACTATTATCCCAGCACTTTAGGAGCCTGAGGCAGATAGATCACAATGTCAGGATTTCGAGATCAGCCTGGCCAATATGGTGAAATGCCGTCTCTAATAATAACACAAAAATTAGCAAGTGGTGGTGAGTAGTCACAGCTGCTCAGGAGGCTGAGGCAGAAGAATGGCTTGAACATGGAGAGCGGGGTTTTCAGTAAACTGAGATTGCACCACTGCACTTTAGCCTGGGTGACAGACGGAGACTCCATTTCAAAAAAAAAAAAAGGAATGTACACTGAGGAAACACATTAATATAGAACGTCAAAGCAATAATAAGAGAAATGTTTACTCATAAAATCTGGTATGCCACGTCAGTGTATCATTTTAAAAACTTTGTCAGGCTGGGCACAATGGCTCATGCCTGTAATCTCAGCACTTTGGGAGGCCAATGTGAGCAGGTAACCTGAGGCCAGGAGTTTAAGACCAGCCTGGCCAACATGGTGAAACCCCATCTCTACTAAAAATACAAAAATTAGCCAGGCATGGTGGCACATGCCTGTAATTCCAGCTACTTGGGAAGTTGAGACATGAGAATTGCTTGAATCCAGGAGGTGAAGGTTGCAGTGAGTCAAGATCGAACCACTGTACTCCAGCCTGTGTGAGAGAAGGTAACTACTCAAAAAACAAACAACAACAACAACAAAAATTTATTTTGGTAACTGCAATATTTAACTGTTACTATGTACTCATTATATACAGGTATTTTGAATCATTGGCATGCACTTTGTGGCAGTAGCATTTCAGAGAATATGCAGTAAAATTATAAAGAGAATATTCTAATGAGAAACTTGTAATAAATTAGCATTTAAAAGAAACTAGAGTTGCTTTTTATATTTTAAATACATGCTATTCTTACACAAAATAGAACTGCTGTAATCCAACTTTAGAAGCAAAGAATAGCCTTACATTGTTAAATATAGAAAAATATTCCTTCCTTCCTTCCTTCCTTTCTTTCTCTTTCTTTCTTTCCTTTCCCTCTGTGGCCCAGGCTGCAATCTCCTCGGCTCCCTGCTGCCCGACCTGGGACTGCCAGCGCGCGCCACCGCTGCCTGCTTTTTCTCCTTTGGCTGCAGGCACGCGTTCGCCATGTTGGCCACGCTGGTCGCCAGCTCCTGATGCCGAGTGTTCTGCCCGCCTCGGCCTCCCGAGGTGCTGGGACTGCAGACGGAGTCTCGCTCACCCGGTGCTCGGTGTTGCCCGGGCTGGAGTGCGGTGGCGTGGGCTGGCCTCGCGGCAGCCTCCGCCTCCCAGCCGCCTGCCTTGGCCTACCAGGGTGCTGGGATTGCAGCCCCTGCCCGGCCGCCGCCCCGTCTGGGAGGTGGGGAGCGCCTTTGCCCGGCCACCCATCGTCTGGGAAGTGAGGAGCGCCTCTGCCCGACCACTCCGTCTGGGAAGTGAGGAGCGCCTCTGCCTGGCCACCCATCGTCTGGGAAGTGAGGAGCGCCTCTGCCCGGCCGCCCCGTCTGGGAGGAAGTGAGGAGCGCCTCTGCCCGGCCACCCATCGTCTGGGAAGTGAGGAGCGCCTCTGCCCGGCCGCCCCGTCCGGGAGGAAGTGAGGAGCGCCTCTGCCCGGCCGCCCCGTCCGGGAAGAAGTGAGGAGCGCCTCTGCCCGGCCGCCCCGTCCGGGAAGAAGTGAGGAGCGCCTCTGCCTGGCCGCCCCATCCGGGAAGAAGTGAGGAGCGCCTCTGCCCGGCCACCCCGTCTGGGAGGTGAGGAGCACCTCTGCCTGGCCACCCATCGTCTGGGAGGTGAGGAGTGCCTCTGCCCGGCCGCCCCGTCTGGGAAGTGAGGAGCGCCTCTGCCCGGCCGCCCCGTCTGGGAAGTGAGGAGCCCCTCTGCCCGGCCGCCCACCGTCTGGGAAGTGAGGAGCGCCTCTGCCCGGCCACCCACCGTCTGGGAAGTGAGGAGCACCTCTGCCCGACCACCCACCGTCTGGGAAGTGAGGAGCGCCTCTGCCCGACCACCCATCGTCTGGGAAGTGAGGAGCGCCTCTGCCCGGCCACCCCGTCTGGGAAGTGAGGAGCACCTCTGCCCGGCCACCCCGTCTGGGAAGTGAGGAGCGCCTCTGCCCGGCCACCCATCGTCTGGGAAGTGAGGAGCGCCTCTTCCCAGCCACCCATCGTCTGGGAGGTGAGGAGCGCCTCTGCCCGGCCACCCATCGTCTGGGAGGTGAGGAGCGCCTCTGCCCGGCCACCCATCGTCTGGGAGGTGAGGAGCGCCTCTGCCCGGCCGCCCCGTCTGGGAAGTGAGGAGCGCCTCTGCCCGGCCACCCACCGTCTGGGAAGTGAGGAGCGCCTCTGCCCGGCCGCCCCGTCTGGGAAGTGAGGAGCGCCTCTGCCCGGCCACCCATCGTCTGGGAAGTGAGGAGCGCCTCTGCCCGGCCACCCCGTCTGGGAAGTGAGGAGCGCCTCTGCCCGGCCACCCCGTCTGGGAAGTGAGGAGCGCCTCTGCCCGGCCACCCATCGTCTGGGAAGTGAGGAGCGCCTCTGCCCGGCCACCCATCGTCTGGGAAGTGAGGAGCGCCTCTGCCCGGCCGCCCCGTCTGGGAAATGAGGAGCGCCTCTGCCCGGCCACCCATCGTCTGGGAAGTGAGGAGCGCCTCTGCCCGGCCACCCATCGTCTGGGAAGTGGGGAGCGCCTCTGCCCGGCCACCCATCGTCTGGGAAGTGAGGAGTGCCTCTGCCCGGCCACCTATCGTCTGGGAAGAAGTGAGGAGCGTCTCTGCCTGGCTGCCCCGTCTGGGAGGTCTACCACGGAGGCCAGAAGCAATGTAGGGGCTGGTCGTGGTGGCTCACGCCTGTGGTCCCGGCACTCTGGGGGGCGAGGCGGGTTGATCACTTCGGGCTAGGAGTTCGAGACCAGTCTGGCCAACTTGGCGAAACATGAAGAATACAACAGACAAACCAACCAACCAACTCAGTGACAACAAAACAGGTCTACCCTGGAGTCATACTCTAATTTTTTCTATTTTCCTCCCTTTCTGATCCTTTATCCCACTTTCTTTTTCTTCCTCTTCCTTCTCCCTCTTCTTTGTCAAATAGAGGATTGAGTTATTATCACTGATCCACATAAAGTCCCTCTCTCATTTGTTTTAACTCCCACCCCCCATTTTTATTCCCCGATTTCCCATGTGCAACCTTCCTAATATGTTTGATACGCATCTTTTTGTTTGTAGGTATTTTTAGAAAATGTTTATTGTTTTTGTGTGCAAAAAAAATTAATAAAAAAAGAAAAATATATATTTTTTTCAGAATAGGGTTAGACCCTCTGATATGTAAAACAAATGTTAGGAAATAAAATGTTATTATTTAGATATAGGCTGAAAAATGTAGACGAAAATCCTATAATTCCTTTTTGCTCCAGGCCAGGATTTTGAGACCAACCTGGGTTATGTAGCAAGACGCCATCTCCAAAATAAAGGCCTCTAAGAGAGATTTGAGATCCAAGGATGCAGTTGGGAAACGCTGTTAAAGCTTAAGATTGAGAATTGTTCTATTCAGAAGGTAGACCCTCATTCGGGTGGGAAACTAAAGGAACCCTCTTCTTGGCTACAGACCAGGTTAGGGTTTACCCAACTTTGTCCCATTGAGAATTCTGAACTTACTTTATAACCATCCCAAACTCCTCCCAGCCACAGTCTGGCAGAGGTCCTACCATTCCAGAGACCTGGAGGAAGGCACACATTTACAGCCATGTAGGCAGGCCTGCAGACCTTGGCCTTTACTGTGGTCCCTAAAGTGGTTCAGTGACTCAATTTCAGTTACCTGAGCCACAGTTTATGGCCAGTTCTGCCTATATAGAAACCCACACAGTTACCTGAGGAAATGCTCTCTGGTACTCAGTCAAAGCCATACTCATCCACATCCCGATACAAGGCCCACCATATGCAGACCTGACTGCAAAAACATGCCCTAGTGTCTGCCCTACGGAGCAAAGTCCTGAAGGATATACAGTCTGTCCAAAAATAAAATGAGGATTACAACTACCCAAGCCTCTGTAAGAAGCCAACTAAAGGTGGACCCTAGTGAAAACCCAGCAGCCTTGTGACCAATCTGCAACCCCTCTTCACTACAAATTCAGAGGGCATCTCATCACCCTAAGGACCCAACAAAAGCAGATTTTTATCTTCTAAAATCAGTTATGAAAACTTGAAGAGGTGTTTGTTTCATCAAATTCAGACACCAATGCAAAACTATTGTTGATGCTTCTATTTTAATGTAGCACTGGAAGTATGTGGCAGAAGAATTAGTCAAAGAAATAAAAAAATCCATTAAAATTGAAGAAAAATAAGTAAAATTTGCTGTTTGTAGATCATACAATCATATGTTTGAAAAACCATACACAGTACATTAAAACCAGCCTAAACTAACAAATACACTCTGTAAATTAGCAAAATATAAAACTAACATACAAATATATGTATGGTCTCATACACTTAAAACAAATTATCTGATAAAATAGAGGAAGAAAAAATCTAATTTACTATAGCATTAAGTAATAAATTTCTGAGAAAAAATTAAGATAAAAAATGTTTATAATAAAAATAATGAAAACATTAGACCGGATCCAAGTAAATTTTAAAAGAGTTTATGTCTATGGATTGAAAGAATAAATATCATTAAATTGCCATATTATCCAAAGTGATCTATAGATTTAATAAACTTCATATAAAAATTGCAGTGGTTTTTTTTAATAGTAATGGCAAATAAACCCTAAAAGTTACATGAAACTAAAATAAGCTTTGATAGCCAAAGCAATCTGGAGGAAAAATAACAAAGCAGAAGGATATCATACTTATAATTTGAAACTATATTTCAAGACTATATAGTAATAAAACAGAATGGACTGTGCAAAAAAAAAATGCAACAGAAACTACTACTCTTACACATTTCAGACCTGATGCAAAAAAAGAACTTAAAAAATAGTTTTAGTTTCTGAAAATCATGCAGATATTTGTGTGTCCCCAAAACAATGCAAAAGCAGCCAGATTGTGCAGTCTTTTATATGCTATGAAGAGGACTTTGGCTCTCACTGAACTTGAAGGAAGCTCACCCGAAGAAAAGTAGAATCCAATGTCCCTTTGTGACAGCAAAATTTAAAAAAAGAAGAAAAAAGTGCCCAGGAACTATTTCCTTTGGAACACAGCTTCCCCAATCACACTTTATGGATTGGCTCTCTCTTTGACTTTGGGACCTCTTACTGTGTCATCCGTTGTATTCATTTTCACTTGCACCTACCTGGGGGTTTGGCAATCATCTCATGTCTCTTCATAGTCAAAGTTTTTTTTCTTGCTCCAGATAGGTGATCAGGTCTGGCTTAGAGGCAACAATACCTGTTTTATTAAGAATAAATAACATGAATCTTGCTCATATTCTCCAATTACAAGCTAGTACTGTGCTCAGCAGAGAGGAGGTGATAAAATATTCTAGGAAACTAATATGAAAATACTAATTCAAAATAGAAATTTATAAATATTTAGAAAATGCTTTCAACTTGTAGTAAGTTTTTTTTTTGGAGATGGAGTTTTGCTCTTGTTGCCCAACCTATAGTGCAGTGGCGCAATCTCGTCTCACTGCAACCTCTGCCTGTCAGGTTCAAGTGATTCTTCTCCCTCAGCTCTGGAGTAGCTGGGATTACAGGCATGTGCCACAATGCCTGGCTAATTTTTCATTTGTAGTAGAGAAGGAGTTTCTCCATGTTGGTCAGGCTGGTCTTGAACTCCCGACCTCAGGTGATCCATCTGCCTTGGCCTCCCAATGTGCTGAGATTACAGGCGTGAGCCACTGCATCTGGCCCTGCTTGTAGGTTTTTAAATTTTACTACTTGGTATACTACTGAATCAAAAATTGGTGGTAGCAATTAGATTTTCAGGTGGGGACAACAATATTTTATGCCACTAAATTTCTGGAATTACCACCGACTTAGAGTGAAGAATACAGCTCAACTCAGGAATGTGGGAAGTTTGGATTAAGATGAAATATCTTGAAGAAATTATTTCCTAAATTAACAAATTCTGAATATTTTCTGGAAAAGGGGGCATCTGAAACTCTTTTATGCAAAGAAAAAATTACTAAAAAAACATTCCACAATGAGGAGAAATAAAACCTTTAAGGTATATTATGAATTATGTATTCAAGTTATTCTCACCAAGGAAGACCAGGTTTCTGTAGTTCTCTAACATCACATCAGTATACAAATTGCTCTGTGCAGCGTCCAGGCAATGCCACTCCTCCAGAAAGAATTCTATGGCCACATCTCTAAATTGCAATGGACCCTGATAAACACATACACACACCCACACACACATTTTTTTTTTTTCTTTGAGATGGAGTCTTTCTCTGTCCCCCAGGCTGGAGTGCAGTGGTGCGATCTCGGCTCACTGCAAGCTCCGCCTCCCTGGTTCACGCCATTCTCCTGCCTCAGCCTCCCAAGTAGCTGGGACTACAGGCGCCTGCCAACGCACCCGGCTAATTTTTTTTGTATTTTTAGTAGAGACGGGGTTTCACCGTGTTAGCCAGGATGGTCTCGATCTCCTGACCTCGTGATCCTGCCCTCCTCAGCCTCCCAAAGTGCTGGGATTACAGGCTTGAGCCACCACGCCCGGCCCACACACACATTTTTACCAAGTGTCTATGAGCAGAATTTTAATTTAACTTAAGGTGAAATGAGAGAGTAAAGACAACAGGTTCTGACTTACAGGACTGACTAAAATTATCCAATAAAATAATTTTCAACACAGAAATATTCTGTAATGTACTCTCTAACTCTGAGAAAAAACAGCAGCATAAGATCCACAACATCAGTTTATTTATGATATTTTTCTAGATAATAAAGTATAAAATTAAGGACATGAACACGAATATGTACATTTTTGAGGGCTATATTTACATCATACAGAATGAGATGTGAATATTTTTCAGACAGAAAAGACATGTTGAGTTAGAAGGCACCTCTCAAATTTTAATATCTACAATAAGCTGAAGACCTTATTATGCAGGTTTTTTTTTTTCCTAGAAGATCTGGAATAACGTCTGGTTTTTTGGAATTCTAACAAGCTCGCCAATAATGTCAATGTTTTTGGCCCAAGAAGGATATTTTGTCCAATATCCACTAAGTGGAAGAGCCTATGTTTTTGCCAGTTTTTGTGGCCTGTAAACAAAAATAATACCTTCATTTTTCTTTTTTTTATTATACTTTAACTTTTAGGGTACATGTGCACAACGTGCAGGTTTGTTACATATGTATACATGTGCCATGTTGGTGTGCTGCACCCATCTTCATTTTTCAAAGATAAATATGTAAAAAAAAAATAAGAAAAAAGACAGCTGCCAGATTAAATGTGATGGTTTATGCACATCATCTGTATAAAGATACTTAATAATGAAGAGAAAAATAATTATAGTGAAAAAAATCTATCAGAGAGCAATTTCACCAAGTGAATCATTAACCATTAACTGCACTAGGACAAATTTTTATGATGTGCTAATGCACAGAAGAACACAGCATCACTGTTGAAATATTCCTCTCACAAAGTAAATAAAATCTGAATTTAACCATAAAGAAATGTGTTATGCAAACTTCAAAGTACAGATATCTCCTATGTTCAGTAATTTTTAGTAATAATTTTAAGTAGGCTTCATTTAGCACCCTAGAGAGCAGGTATCTCCTAATAATTTTTTTCAGAACTTTCTGGGTAGTAAATGCCATCCCATTTAAATAAGCATTTTCTTAATCCTGTTCTGCAATAGAGCTAATGGAACACACAGATGGATCCTCAACATTACATGTTCTCCATCTTTACTAAGGACCACAGTTTTCCCCAATAGAAACCTTGAATATCCACATCTTTCCATGTTCAACAGCCACAAAGGGAACATTTTTACGACTGCGTGTTGTAAACAATTGATCGGAGTCACAGAGAAAACGAGCACTCAAACAGAGAACGTCTAAGCAAGGCAAATTTACTTCTATAGAAGGGTGCGTCTCACAGATGGAACAATGGTGAGAGTACACTTGGACAAAGGAGGGGAAGGGGGTCTTATCCCTAACACTGCTAGTCCCTACTGCTGTGTTTTTTCCCATTGGGTAGAATTGGACTGCACACTCAAAGCTAATTCCAATTGGCTATTTTAAAGAGAGCCGGAGTGGCAGGGTGAGTAGTTTCATTGGGAAAGATAGTTACAAGGCAGGTGACTAGGGGTGGCCTATCATATGTCTATCTTGGAGTATGTTTCATGTGCTGATGAATAAAATGTATATTCTGCAGTTGTTGGGTAGAATGTTCTGTAAATATTTTTGTTAAATCCATTTGTTCTAGGGTGTAATTTAAGTCCTTTTGTTGTTGTTGACTTTCTGTCTTGATGACTTGTCTAGTGCTGCCAGTAGAGTATTGAAGTTCCCCATTATTATTGTGTTGCCATTTATCTCAGTTCTTAGGTCTAGTAGTAATTGCTTAATAAATTGGGAGCTCCAGTGTCAGGTGCATATATATTTAGAATTGTGATATTTTCGCATTGGACTAGTCCATTTATTACTATATTAATGTCCTTCTTTGTCTTTTTTTTAACTGTTTTTGCTTTAATGCCTGTTTTGTCTGATGTAAGAATGGCTACTACTGCTTGCTTTTGGGGTACCTTTGCATGGAATATCTTTTTCCAACCCTTTACCTTAACTTTATGTGAGTCTTTATGTGTTGGGTGACTCTCTTGAAGACAGCAGATATTTGGTTGGTAAACTCTTAACCATTCTACCATTCTGTATCTTTTAAATGGAGCATTTAGGCTGCTAAATTAGAGGCATCTAGGCCAGTATTCACTATGCATTATACCACCATACATTATAATGCCTGTCATTGCAAGGCTTGAAACACGTTGTAATCCATTCATCCGCATTCAAGTTTGCAGTTATAATAAAAATTTTGGGCCGGGCACGGTGGCTCACGCCTGTAATCCCAGCACTTTGGGAGGCCAAGACGGGCAGATCATGAGGTCAGGAGATCGAGACCATCCTGGCTAACACGGTGAAACCCCGTCTCTACTAAAAATACAAAAAATTAGCCGGGTGTGGTAGCGGGCACCTGTAGTCCCAGCTACTCCGGAGGCTGAGGCAGGAGAATGGCTTGAACCTGGGAGGCAGAGCTTGCAATGAGCCGAGATCGTGCCACTGTACTCTGGCCTGGGCGAAAGAGCAAGACTCCGTCTCAAAAAAAAAAAAAAATTTTGGCCTGTTGATTTTCCTAGTGATTAAATAGTCTATCAAGAGAAAGCAGAGTTGCATGAGCATCAACATGGAAAGCAGTGATAATGGTAGTGTGTGCACCAGGATTCAGACATCTTCCCAGTATTGTTTTCCCCAAACCTCTTTATTCCCAATTAACCATTTGTTTCATTACCATTGGAGCATCCAGGAGGTAAGACCATTTGCTACTGACCAAGTGTTGGTATACAAGTGACAAATCCCTCTGGCTTCCTCCTGAATAGCTCGGAGGATAGCTACTAGTTCAGCTAACTGGCTGCTCCCACCCCTTCCTTCATCAGAAGGAATCCTGTTTTTAACAGGATTATAAGCCACAGCCTTCCAGCATTGGGTCCCAACAGTGCATTTGGTGGATCCATCAGTAAACGAAGCATGTTTCCGATCCTCTGGGCTTAGTTCTTTAAAGGAGTTTCCCATTGGGCAAGGGGGGTTTCCTTCTCTATCTGCAGGACTTCCTCAGTGGTTTCCTGAGCTGGCAAGTTTTGTACATCCTCGTGTAAAAATGATACCCTTTTTGAGGCCAGGCGCAGTGGCTCACACCTGTAATCCCAGCACTTTGGGAAGCTGAGGTGGGCGGATCATGAGGTCAGGAGTTTGAGACCAGCCTGGCCAACATAGTGAAACCCCATCTCTACCAAAAATACAAAAAATTAGCCAGGCATGGTGGTGATGCCTGTAATTCCAGCTACTTGGGAGGCTGAGGCAGGAGAATGGCTTGAACCCGGGAGGCAGAGGTTGCAGTGATCCAAGATCACGCCATTGCACTCCAGCCTGGGTGACAGAGTGAGACTCCATCTCAAAAAAAAAAAAAAAAAGAAACACTTTTGGTTTTGGCTTAGCCTGGTCTTGTATGTACCATTTCTATTTTATTTATTTATTTATTTATTTATTTATTTATTTTATTTTATTTTATTTTTTCTGAGGCAGAGTCTTGCTCTGTCGCCCAAGCTGGAGTGCAGTGGTGCAATCTCGGCTCACTGCAAGCTCCGCCTCCCGGGTTCACGCCATTCTTCTGCCTCAGCTTCCTGAGTAGCTGGGACTACAAGTGCCCGCCACCACGCCCAGCTAATTTTTTTTTTTGTATTTTTAGTAGAGACAGGGTTTCACCATGTTAGCCAGGATGCTCTCAATCTTCTGACCTCGTGATCCGCCCACCTCGGCCTCCCAAAGTGCTGGGATTACAGGCGTGAGCCACTGCGCCCGGCCCATTTCCATTTTATGATGCTACTTTCTTGGGCGTGCCGTATCTGGTGAGTTTTGAGGGAATTCATGACCCAAGTCATAGTAGGAATTTCAGGCCTCATAAAGACATCATGGTTGAAACAGGGGTGTTCTGTTTCCAGCAAAGCCCAATAGCAAGCTAACAATTGCTTCTCGAAAGGGGTATAAGTTTTGCCAGCTTTGCTTTTTAGTCATTTATTCTTTGCATGAAAGAGTTTCAGATCCCCTTTTTCCAGAAAACCTTCAGAATTTTTTCATTTAGAAATGAATTTATCTTAATGTTTTATGTTTTATCTTAATCCAAAAGTTCCACATTGCTGAGTTGAGCTGTTTTTTCACTCTAAATTAGTGGTAATTCCAGAAATTTAGTGGCGTAAAATATTGTTGCCCCCACCTGAAAATCTAATTTCAACCATTAATTTTTGATTCAGTAGTACCAGCTAGCAAAATTAAGAAACCTACAAACTGAAAATGTTTTCTAAATATTTTAAAATTTGTTATAAATTAGTATTTTGGTATTAATTTACTAGGATATTTTATTACATCCCCTCTGCTGAGCACATTACTAACTTGTAATTGGAGAATATGAGCAAGATTCATGTTATTTATTTATTTATATTTTATTTTATTTTATTTTTTTGAGACGGAGTCTCACTCTGTCGCCCAGGCTGGAGTGCAGTGGCGCAATCTTGGCTCACTGCAACCTCCGCCTCCTGGTTTCACGCCATTCTCCTGACTCAGCCTCCCGAGTAGCTGGGACTACAGGTGCCCATGTTATTTATTTTTAATAAAACAGGTATTATTGTCTCTAAGCCAGACCTGATCACCTGTCTGGAGGAAGGAAAAAAACCTCTAACTATGAAGAGACATGAGATGATTGCCAAACCCCCAGGTAGGTGCGAGTGAAAATGAATACACAGATGACACAGATAGAGGTCTCAAGGTCAAAGAGAACGCCAGTCCATAAAGTGTGATTTGGGAAGCTGTGTTCCAAAGGAAATAGTTCCTGGGCAGCTTTTTTTATTTTTATTTTTATTTTTATTTTTATTTTTATTTTTTCTCTCTTCTGTCTTATGATTTTAAATTCTCTAAGGATTCTACTTTTCTTCTGGTGAGCTTTCTTCAAGTTCACAGTGAGAGCCAAAGTCCTCTTCATGGCGTATAAGAGACTGCACGATCTGGCTGCTTTTCCATTGTTTGGGGAGTACACAAATATCTGCACACTTTTGGAGACCAAAACTATTTTTTTAAGTTTTTTTCTTCATCAGGTCTAAAATGTGTGAGAGTAGTAGTTTCTGTTGCATTTTTTTGTTCATTTTTCTGCACAGTCCATTCTGTTTTTCTTATATAGTCTTGAAATATAGTTTGAAATTATAAGTTATGATATCCTTCTGCTTTGTTCTTTTTCCTCAAGATTGCTTTGGCTATTCAAAGTTTATTTTAGTTTCACGTAAATTTTGGAATTGTATTTTCCATTACTGTAAAAAAAAAAACACTGCAATTTTGATAGGAAGTTTATTGAATCACTTTGGATAATATCTCACTTTAATAACATTTATTCTTTCAATCCATGGACATAAAATATTTTAAAATTTATTTGAATCTTCTCTACTTTTTTCATTGATTTTTCTATTATAAAAATTTTTACCTCTTTAATTTTTTCTCAAAAATTCATTATTTTATTATTATTGTATTATATTTTATTTTTATTTTATTTTTATTTATAATTACTTTATTTTATTTTATTATTTTTTATTGTGAGGAGAGAGGCCATTTCTCTTACTGTCTCCTCTCTCCAAAGAAAAGGAGGAAGTAAAAAATGAAAAATAACAGACAGATCCGTGCCTCTGGCCAGGCCTGTAGGGTAAAGATTAGCCCCCACCCTAATCGCTTGTGCTCTCTATAGATCACAGACAATGGCATGGAGAAATACTTGCCTTACTTACCCCCACCTAGTCACGTACCCCATGCTTGCTCAATCTATCACGATCCTGTCATGTAGACCCCTTAGAGGTGTAAGCCCTTAAAAAGGCCAGGAACTCTTTCTTCGGGGAGCTCGGTTCTTGAGAGGCAAGTCTGCTGACACTCCAGCTGAATAAAGTCTCTGGGGAGCTTGGTTCTTGAAACACAAGTCTGCCGATGCTCCAGGCCGAATTAAAACCTCTTCCTTCTTTAACCCAGTGTCTAAAGAGTTTTGTCTGCAGCTCGTCCTGTGACAATTATTTTATTATTATTTTTATTATTTAAGATGCTTACCTTCCTCTACTTTTATTTATTTATTTATTTATTGAGACAAAGTCTTGCACTGTTGCCCAGGCTGCAGTGCAATGGTTCTATCTCAGCTCACTGCAATGTCTGCCTCCCGGGTTCAAGTGATTCTCCTGCCTCAGCATCCCGACTAGCTGGGATTGCAGCTTGCCACCATCACACCCAGCTCATTTTTGTATTTTTAGTAGAAATGGGGTTTCAACATGTTGGCCAGGCTGGTCTCAAACTCCTGATCTCAGATGATCCAACCTCCTTGGCCTCCCAAAGTGCTGAGATTACAGGTGTGAGCAACTGCACCCAGCCTCTTTCTCTGTTTTATCAGATAGTTTGTTTTAAGTGTATGAAACCATATATATAATTGTACATTAATTTTATATTTTGCTAATTTACTGAGTGTATTGATTAGTTTAGACAGGTTGTAGTTTGTATTTTTTAAATATAAGATTGTATGATCTACAAACAGCAAAGTTTTACAATTTCAATTGATTTTTTTATTTCTTTTTTATTTTTATTTCTATTTTTTTTTTGAGACGGAGTCTCACACTGTTGCCCGTGCTGGAGCTCAGTGACATGATCTCGGCTCACTGCAACCTCTGTCTCCCAAGTTCAAGGAACTCTCCTGCCTCAGCCTCCTGAGTAGCTGGGATTAAAGGTGTCTGCCACCACACCCAGCTAATTTTTTGTATTTTTAGTAGAGACAGGGTTTCACTGTGTTGGCCAGGCTGATCTTGAACTCCTGACCTTGTGATCCACCTGCCTCGGCCTCCCAAAGTGCTGGGATTATAGGCGTGAGCCACCGTGCCCGGCCTGGATTTTTTTATTTCTTTGACTAATTATTCTGCCACATACTTCCAGTGCTGCATTAAAATAGAAGCATTGACAATGGGCACAATATAGTTTTGTATTGGTGTCTGAATTTGGTGGAACAAACACCTCTTCAAGCTTTCATAAACTGATTTTAGAAGGTAAAGATCTTCTTTTGTTGGGCCCTTAGGGTGATGAGATTCTCTCTGAATTTGTAGTGAAGAGGGGTTGTAGCTTGGTCACAAGGCTGCTGGGTCTGTACTAGGGTCCACCTTTAGTTGGCTTGTTACAGGGGCTTGGGTTGTTGTAATTCCCATTTTATTTTTGGACAGACTGCATATCCTTCAGGACTTTGCTCTGTAGGGCAGACGCTAGGGCATGTTTTTGCAGTCGGGTCTGCATATGGTGGGCCTTGTATCAGGATGTGGATGAGTGTGGCTTTCACTGCATATGAGAGAGCATTTCCTGAGGTAATTGGGTGGGTTTCTATGTAGGCAGAACTGGCCATGAACTGTGGCTCAGGTAACTGAAACTGAGTAATTAAACTGCTTCAAGGACCACAGTAAAGGCCAAGGTCTGCAGGCCTGCCTACATGGCTGTAAATGAGTACCTTTCTCCAAGTCTCTGGAATGGCAGGACCTCTGCCAGACTGTGCTTGGGAGGAATTTGGGATGGTTACAGAGTAAGTTCTGAATTCTTACTGGGACCAAGTTGGGTGAACCCTGTCTTGGTCTGTAGCCAGTAAGAGGGGTCCTATAGTTTCCCACCTAAATAAGGGCCTGCCTTCTGAATAGAACACTTCTCAATCTTAAGCTTTAACAGCGTTTCACAACTCCCTCCCTGGATCTCAGATCTCTCTTAGAGACACTTATTTTGGAAATGGCGTCTTGCTACATAACCCAGGCTGGTCTCGAAATCCTGGCCTGAAGCAGTTCCATAACCTTAATGTACCATGTAGCTGTCATTACAGGTGTGAGCCATAATGTGTTGTTCTCTAATAAAGGCATTTTTGTCAGGGAAGGCTGACATTGTTTTGTTGTAAGGGGATACGAAAATGAGCACTTTTGGGGGGAGGGACAGCATTAGGAGATATACCTAATGCTAAATGACGAGTTAATGGGTGTAGCACACCAACATGGCACATGGATACATATGTAACAAACCTGCACATTGTGCACATGTACCCTAAAACTTAAAGTATAATAATAATAAGAAGAAAAAAAAAGAAAATGAGCACTTTTAGTCTTTTCATCTTACTGATGTCACTCTCCCTATACATTTTTACTTTCTATTTTCTCCATCAAATTTGTCTGTAATTTTAGATTCAGACATTTAGGACAATATGCTAGAATTTATGCCTGAAGTAAATTAGATAATTAGTACGCACTCCATATTTACTAAAATAATTACTTATAAATTTAAGTTTGCTGCAGACAAAAAGGAATTATAGAATTTTCATCTACTTACTTCAGCCTATACCAAATAATACCATAGTTTTTTTCCTAATATTTGTTTTACATATCAGAGGTTCTAACCCTATTCTGTAAAATAGTTATATATATATTTTCCATATTTAACAATGTAAGACTATTCTTTGCTTCTAAAGTTGGATTGCAGCAGTTTCATTTTGTGTAAGAATAGCATATATTTAAAACATAAAAAGTAACTCAAGTTTCTTTTAAAGGCTTACTTGTTGAAAGTTTCTCATTAGAATCTTCTATTTATAAATATACTGCATGTTCTCTGAAATTTTACTGCCACACAGTGCATGCCAATGATTCAAAAGATCTGCATTTGATGAGTATACGGTAACAGTTACATATTGCAGTTACCTAGACTGTATATATATATACGTATATATATATATATATTTTTTTTTTAAGACAGAGACACGCTCTGTCACCCAGGCTGGAGTGCAGCGGTATGATCTTGGCTTACTGCTACCTCCATTTTCCAGGTTCAAGCAATTGTCATGCCTCAGCCTCCCAAGTAGCTAGGATTAGAGTTATGTGCCACCATGCCCAGCTAATTTTTGTATTTTTAGTAGAGAAGGGTTTCACCACATTGGCCAGGCTGGTCTTGAACTCATGACCTGAGGTGATCCACCTGCATTGGCCTCCCAAAGTGATGAGATTACAGACATGAGACACCATGTCCAAACTGACAAATTTTCTTAATGATACCTCGATGTTGCATACCAGAGTTTATGAGTAAACATTTTTCTTATCACTGTCTTGCAGTTCCATGTTAGTGTGTTTTTTCAGTGTAGTTTTTCTTTTTTTTTTTTTTCCTTCAGGTTAGGTAAATTCAATCAGCTACTTAGCTCAGTGAAGATTTATTCAAACCAAGCCACACACCACATCACATTTTTTTTCCATAAATGTAAAAATGTTTTTAATAACCTGGCACCTGGGTGTTTTTAATTCTGGTCTCAGTAAACCAGCCTAGTGAGGTTTTGTTCATGTATCTAGGAACTGCCAGAAATGCTTGACAACAGTTGGCTGAGCCTTCCTTGCAAACAAGATTTGACCTGGCAAATAAGAGCCACGTATGACACTTCAGTGAATGTTCACTATCACCCATTTGAAATGTGGCCAAGTACGATGTACCATTATATTTGTTTCCATCATCACCATCTGTCTACTAAAAGGAGACCTAGACTTTTTTTTCATTACCATAAATATCCAACTTCTGCCACAAAGACAAAAAGATAAGAGTGTGATTTTACATCATACGCTCTTGGAAAAAAAAATAGAGGTCTTGTCTTGGTGGAAGTTCTAAAGAGCGGGTGAGAGACTAAATGACTACCAGGAGCTAGATAATTGCAGTTTTACTATCAAATGTTCATTTTCATTTTTACACTGTCTCAAGTTATGTTAATATGAAGTAATAACGTTTATCCAGGAAATTTCAAAAAAACTTATTTTTTTCATCAGCCATAATAGTAATCAAAAACAGAGAAATGAAGGCTTTTACATGTCATAATTTATATTTTAAAATTAAAATGCTTCTAGAAATAAAAAAGGAAAGGAAGAAAGAAATATACAAACAAATCAGCCTGGTCAACATGGTGAAAGCCTGCCTCTACTAAAAATACAAAATTTAGCCGGGTTTGGTGGTGTACATCTGTAACCTCAGCTACTTGGAATGCTGAGGCACTAGAATTGCTTGAACCTTGGAGGCGGAGGTTGCAGTGGGTCAAGATCACGGCACTGCCCTTCAGCTTGAGCAACAGAATGAGACTTCATCTGAAACAAAACAAAAGAGAAGGAAAGAAGCAGATTACTCACAATACCTAAGGTATTGAATCAACCTAGGTGTCCATCAATAGGTGAATGGAAAAAGAAAATGTGGTGTATGTACACAATGCAATGCTATTCAGTCCTTAAAAATAAGAAAGTCTTGTTATTTGCAACAACATTAATGAACCTGAACGATATTATGCTAAGTAAAATAAGCCAGCACAGAAAAACACAAAAACTGCTTTTGTTTTGTTTTTGAAATGGAGTTTTGCCTAGGCACGTGATGGTTCAGTGGTACCATCTCGGCTCACTGCAACCTCTGCCTCCTAGTTTCAAGTGATTTTCCTGCCTCAGCCTCCCCCATACCTGGCATTACAGGCACACACCACCACTCCTGGCTAATTTCTATATTTTTAGTAGAGACGGTGTTTTGCTATGTTGGCCAGGCTGGCCTCGAACTCCTAACCTCAAGTGGTCCACCCACCTCAGCCTCTGAAAGTGCTGAGATTACAGACCACCGTGCCCAGTCCACATAATCCTATTTCTATGTAAAGTGTAAAAAAAAAAAAAAATTAAACTCACCAGGCGCAGGGGCTCACGCATGTAATCCCAGCACTTTGGAAGGCCAAGGTGAACAAATCGCGAGGTCAGGAGCTCGAGACCAGCCTCACCAACATGAGGAAACCCCACTACAACTAAAAATGCAAAAATTAGTCAGGCATGGTGTCACACACCTGTAATCCCAGCTACTCGGAAGGCTGAGGCAGAATCGCTTGAACCCAAGAGGTGGAGGTAACAGTTAGTCGAGACCACGCCACTGCACTCTGGCCTGGTCAACAGAGCGAGACTGTGTCTCAAAAAGAAAAACATTTAAACGCATAGAAGCAGAGAGTAAAATGATGAAAAAAAAAATCCCCTATGAGGTTTTTGTCTAGTTAGGAAAGCTTCTTCATGATCTTTCAGGGATTATATTTCCTTCCATCTTCCGCATCCTCCCGTTCTTCAGCCAATAAATGAAAAAAGATACAGAGAAGACACATTTGCTTTTTATCCACTTCATTTCCACTCACTATTAGTCAATGTGGTTACAGCTGAGAATAGCAGTTTTCTGGCAGGACAGCCACTTCTCAGCAATAAACAGCTCACTGAAAAAAAAAGTATAAATCCTTCATAAAAAGCTAATGAATTTTTTTTTCCTTGAAACTTTAAAATCTCTCAAAAACTGTTTATTATACAGGTGAATTTTGATAGTCATGATGGGCTTATCGGTAGGATTTCTGGTAGCGAGCACGGGCACCAGGGCCTCCAAACTTTTTGGACTCGCAGCCACGGGGATCAGCTACCAGCAGGGTCCGGTCATACTGGATGAGGATGTCTTTCATCACCTTCTTGGAAGCCTCATCAACATATTTCTGGTAATAGGCCACCAGGGCTTTGGAGATGGACTGACGGATAGCATAAATCTGGGCCACGTGACCACCACCCTTCACACGGACACGGATATCCACACCAGCAAATCGCTCCTTGCCAAGAAGCAGAACTGGCTCCAGCAGCTTGTATTGTAGCGTGCGCGGCTCAATCATTTCCAGGGTCCGCCGGCTCAGCTTGATGAGACCATTGCGGCGTTTGCAGTGCGCCACAGCTGTGGCTGTCTTCTTGCGTCCCAAGACTTGCACCGACGGCAGCGGGCCCTTGGACTGCATGGCTGCGAGCATGGACTAGAGAAGCTCACCGCGCAGCGCTGCAACCAAAAAAGGCAAAAAGATAATGAACTTTAAGAAAAACAGGCATATGCATCACTAATGCTTGCGGTAAAATAAGGATTCATTTTGTTGATTGCTATTGAGCTCCGGTAATATTTAACCAAAAGCTAGCAATATACAGCAGACAAAACATATTATTTTAAATAAGAATACTGTGAATGGTTGTTTTGCCAATATAATTAAGAATATGACATCACACTAATAGTCTCACTTATAGTTATACAACATCAAATGCTATTTTTAATTAAAATTGTATTTCATATAAGTATTCAATTTATGTCACCCTCCTTTGCTATTTCAAAGCCTTCTCCACTTCGTATCAGTGGAAAACAGGCCAGCAGTTCCCAGGAAAGCACGCGGCGCTATTGCTATTTTAACAATGATCAAGAAGCGCACTTGTTTGGATGCGACTCGTGTGAAACACAGTTATTTGGTTTAAAGTGCTGGTTTTCTGTTTTTTTCTAAATTTACCAGTAATATAAAATTCTTAGCTAAGAAGACTTTATCTTATTCAAATATGTTTTATGGGATTTCATTGACATTTAAGTGTCTGAATTATCTGGAATATTAAAATTTTTCGTGAACCTAAATTGAATACTATAATCTTTTACTAAAAGCTTTTCTGAGGCAGAGTAAGATTTATATCATTTTATTATCATATGGAAGAAGTGTATTAACCATGTTTTCATTAATCACTCTGAGCACAGCATTCTCAGTTCCCAGTAGGCACCCTGAGTCACTCAGGGGAAATTGGTTTCTCTGTGAAGAGGCAGAAGAAAATGCTGAGTGGAGGCACCACACTGCACAGCAATGCTTTCCACATGCACCTATTAAGGTTTTCATTTAATTGGGCTGTTATTTGCATGGCTAGATACTTACTGAATTTAGTCATACTATTTTTTAGCAGCTAATGGCATCTGTTACCCATTAATTTTATACATTTGCTTTTTGAAAAACAAATCTTTTGTTAATTTACTCTAATTGAGACTAAATTTACGATCTTCAATTTTTCAATGTTAAAGCAAATCAGAGAAGAGCAATGTGTGTATATAGTGTGCATTTTCCAGCCTATCAAAATTTTCCCTTCATTGTATTGGAAACCCAAGGAAGCCACCTATAAAATACTCCCTTTCAACACTTTGGCCTGAATTTTAGATTTCAGAAGGTCAAAAACAATGACTGAGGAAAGTCAAAATCTTGTTTTTGTTTCTTGTTAGTCATCTGGCCATTTCCAAAAGCATGGCAATTATGCCAAGCTGTTGAAAAGATGTGGTTTTTATTAATTTTATCTATTTCAAATGTTTTATCTATTTGTTACTTTTATCATGTTAATTTAAAAGAAACTACATAACAAATCATGCATTCAAGAAATCTTCATATTAAGGTGTTTACACTTTAATCTTGTATTACAGTATAGTAGAATCCTCTATTATTAGAAGTTAATTATTTGTGAATTCATTGTTCTTAAGGTTTTTCAAATGTGAAAACAAACAATTAGGTATGATTTGAAATAAGTTCAATTCTAGGACATTACCCACTGGTCTTCATGGTATTTCTGTAATGGATAGTGTAAATGCAGACATGCTGATTGAATTAGAATGAGTTCAGCATTGTTGGTAGACTATTGGTATCCTAGAGGCTGATCATTCACTACAGCTTACTAAATGTAGTTCCATAATGCCAGAGAGCACTTTTACCCAGGTTACCATTTCCTCCCATTAATGTGGTTCTGTTGTGGTCTCCTGCTTCTCTTAAGCTATCCCAGGTGAGAGGTGATTATTTCTTGCGTGAATGAGACTCTCTTTTTTTCCCTGTCATAGGATCCTTATATTCTCCCTACTGGAAGCAACATGCAGAAGAGCAGGAATGATAACAATGTACAAATATGTTTTCTGCCATGTGGCCACCATAAGCAGCTTGCAACATATTCCACCTAGAAGTCACTTACTTTCAGGCCAGCAGGGGTGTTTTTCTGTGATGTGTCTCTTTCTCTCAAAAGCACCTCTGATTAAGTTTAGCACAATCAGGATAATCTCCATTTTGATAACACAAAGGCAACACATGAGTAACCTAATTTCATGAGTGATTTCCCACCACAGTCACACATGTTTCTACACTCAATAAGAAAGTATTACACAGCAGGTGTGCAACAGACTGGGAATCCAGGCTATTATCTTAGAATGTTACCTACCCACTTGAGTAAAATTTTAAAATAGCCTTTCTGCTGTTTTGTTATCTACATAAACAAAGACATCATGTGCAAATAATAATTAACTACTTTCCAGTTTTATTCATTACAAATATTAGCTAACATCTTTTTTTCTGGCTTAAATTATTTTTTCTTTATGTACCAATTTATACATTTGCACACACATAGAACAACAAAAATATATCCAATTATATAATTTTGGTTACATTTTCATTAAAATAAGTGTTATAAATAATTTTTTTGTTTGTTTGAAGAGGACTTTTATTGTTGTACTCAAGAGTGTTATATATGGAGACAAAATTGCCTGTGCTTCAATAGGCAGATTCTGGAAAGAATTGGAAACATAAGCCATAAAATTTTACATTAATAAATTCAATACAAAGCAGAAAGTATAGATTTGCTTTCAACATTTTGAAGGCGTTTTCTGTTATTCACCAAATTAAAATAAGTTGTTTTGTTTCAATAATTGTGCTTTTCTTCTGAAAATATGTACCAACACAAACTCACACAAACATACATACTCACTTTATATTTTTCTTACACCTAAGGTTTACCTTCAGAGTGATATGTGTATATTTCTCTCTACGAAAATTAAAACTAAAACTCTGTGTTTGCAGGCAGAGAGACCACAAGTTTATAGAAAACTGTGTAACATAACAAATATTTATTAATAATTTTTCAGGACTCAGAAATGTTGCCTAGGCTGGAATGCTGTGGTGCAATCTCGGATCACTGTAAATTCCACCTCCCAGGTTCAAGCTATTCTCCTGCTTCAGCCTCCACGTAGGTGCTCCTATGCCTGGCAAATTTTTGTATTTTTAGTAGAGACAGGGTTTCACCGTGTTGGCCAGGCTGGACTTGAAATGTTGACCTCAGGCAATCCAGCTGCCTTGGCTTCCAAAAGGGTTGGGATTACAGGCATGAGCACTGCATCTGACCATATTCTTTTTATATTTCTGTATAGTTTTTATTATGACCATAAAAATAACCCTGTGGTCAATTAAAATTTAATTGTACATTTTCAAATAACTACAAGTGTATAATTACACTGTTTGTAATACAAAGGATAAATGCTAGAGGTGATGGATACCTTATTTACCCTAATGTAATTACTACATATTGTAATCCTGAATCACAATATGCCATATAAAGCATAAACATATGCACATACTATATACCCACAAATACTAAGAATAAATTTCTGTAAGAATAAAAATTTAACCTATGGGAAAAATATTCTTCAACTCAATTACAGTTTAAAGCCACTGGCAAAGTGATTACTAATGATATTATTCCACTATATACCAAATAGTATACTGCTACCATCTTTTACCTACACCCTTGAGTAAGGTGGGATAGGTTAAAGTTAGTGGCATAATATGGCTTCATTAAATTCAAAATAGTCTTAATATGGTAAAAAATAAAATAAAATTAGGCCTATCTCAGCACTTTGGGAAGGCGGGGCAGGTGGATCACTTGAGCTCAAGAGGTCAAGACTAGTCTGACTGATATGGTGAAACCCCATCTCTACTAAAAATACAACAATTAACCAGGCATGGTGGCATGCACCTGTAGTCCTTGCTACTTGGGAGACTGAGGCAGGAGAATGGCTTGAACTTGGGAGGTTAAGGTTGCAATGATCACACCGAGATCACACTGCTGCACTCCAGCCTGGGTGAGAAAGCGGACTCCATCTCAAAAAAAAAATAAATGGACACAACAAAATTAACTTCACACACAATCTAACGATTTTTAAATGTAGTGTATTTCATTACATAAAAGTAAAATTAGGCCAGGCGCGGTGGCTCACACCTGTAATCCCAGCACTTTGGGAGGCCGAGGCAAGTGGATCATGAGGTCAGGAGATTGAGACCATCCTCTCCAACATGGTGAAACCCCGTCTCTACTAAAAATACAAAAAATTAGCCAGGCATGGTGGTGGGTGCCTGTAGTCTCAGCTACATGGGAGGCTGAGACAGGAGAATGGCGTGAACCTGGGAGGCAGAGCTTGCAGTGAGCTGAGATCGCACCACTGCACTCCAGCCTGGGCAACAGAGTGAGACTCCATCTAAAAAAAAAAAAGTAAAATTAGTAAAATACAGTAATTTAATATACCTTTAACTATAATTCACAATTTCTCTCACTATAATGTAGAAAAGTATTACTCTGAACACTACCTTATACATTACTTAATATAGGTCAAATACAAAGAGACTCTCCACTTATATTTTCATCATGCATCTTACATTTTAATATCCTTTCTCTTTAACAGAAAAGGTTATAAAGAATGCCCCATAAAGAATCTGTAATATCTCTGATGCAGCAACAATTGATCACATGCTTTCACATGTGAATACAATAGAAATAAAATAGGCCAGGCGCGGTGGCTCACGCTTGTAATCCCAGCACTTTGGGAGGCCGAGGCGGGCGGATCACGAGGTCAGGAGATCGAGACCACGGTGAAACCCCGTCTCTACTAAAAATACAAAAAATTAGCCGGGCATGGTGGCGGGCGCCTGTAGTCCCAGCTACTCGGAGAGGCTGAGGCAGGAGAATGGCGTGAACCCGGGAGGCGGAGCTTGCAGTGAGCCGAGATTGCGCCACTGCACTCCAGCCTGGGCGACAGAGCAAGACTCCGTCTCAAAAAAAAAAAAAAAAAAAAAGAAATAAAATAACAGCATAAATTTGAAAGCTCTATTACATCATTATTCACTTTTCAAAAAATTTTTTTCAAGAAAGCAAGTATACTTTCAATATAATTACAATACTTCAAAAAACCTTTTAAAGTCATATATAAATTATCTAACAATTTTTGTTGTGCATTCTTTTTTATACTCAACACTGATTTAGTGTAATGTCTGAAGTGTCAGTGCCTTAGTTATTCTACTGTAAATTCTCTGATATTTACATGGAATTCATTTTGAATTAAATATTTTTTATATTTACTGTTTCTGCAAACATATATTTTAGTATCAACCCTCTGGTGTTTTCTAAGCTGTAGTTTTTGAAAAAAAAATATGTTTCCAAATTCATTACATTTGCAAGATTCTTCTCTAACAAAATTCCCTGTTGTTGAACAAAGCTGGAGCAACTGCTTCAGGGTTTTCCTCTAGTACAAATGTGTGCAATGAATTCTGTGATGCAAGTAAAGCTACTACAGCCCCCTCTATATGTGTAATGGTTGTCTTCAGAATACTCTTCTTCACTTTAAAGGCTTTTATTTTCTGGAAGATTTTTTGAACGTAATTGCACTTTAAATACTTTTATTAACTGTGAACCACCTTCTGTTGGGTAAGATGCGAGTAGGCATTAATGGGTTTTCCATATTTTTTATAATTGTAAAATTTTTCTCAACGATACTAGCTTTCCTGTGAGATAAGGTGTATGCACTGATTAAAAAGTTTTGCCACATTCTTCACACTTGTAGGAGTTTTGCCAGTGTGAATTATCTTACCTAAAATCAAGTGTTGCAATCATATAAAGGATTTGTCAAATTTTCTATTATTTCTAGGGTTTCACACTAGTATAATCATCTTTATGTACAGAAAAGTTGGAGGTGGTGGTAAAAGCACTGTCACATCTTTCAGGTTTGTAGAGCTCCTCTTCAGCATGAATTATCTCCATGTCTCTTAAGAACTGAGAACTTGTGGCTGGGAGTGGATGCTCATGACTGTAATCCCAGCATTTTAGGAGGCCAAGGTGGGCGAATCACAGTTGGAGACCAGCCTGTTAAACATGGCAAAACCCTGTCTCTACTAAAAATACAAAAATTAGTTGGGCATGGTGGTGGGCACCTGCAATCCCAGCTACTCTTGAGGCTGAAGCAGGTGAATGGCTTGAACCAGGAGGAAGAGGTTGCAGTGAGCAGAGATCGTGCCATTGCACTCCAGCCTGGGTGAGAAGCATGAAACTCCTTCTCAAAAAAAAAAATTGAGAACTTGTTATAGGCTTTGCTGCATTTTTCACACTTGTAGAGTTTCTGTCCAGTATGAATTATGTGTAATAAGGGTTGAGAACTTCCTTAAAATGATTTGTCACATTCTTTATTTTTGTAGGAGTTATGTTTCATATAAATTCTCATATTTAGTAAGGGTTGGGGGTGGTCAAAGGCTTTCCAACAGTTGTCACATTTATAGGGTTTCTCTCCAGTATGAATTATCTTATGTTTATTAAGGGTTGAGGAACATTTCAAAGATTTGCCATGTTCTTCACTAGGTAGGCTTTCTGTCCAATATGAATCCTCTTATGTGTATTAAGGTCTGTGGACAAGTTAAAAGCTTTGCCACATTCTTCACCTTTGTAGGGTTTCTCTCTAGCATGACTTATGACTAGTAAGCTGTGAGGAGCGCTTAAAGTCTTTGCCACATTCTTCACATTTGTAGGGTTTCTCTCCAGTATGAATTATCTTATGTGTGCTAAGGGCTGAGGAGCGCTTGAAGACTGTCACATTCTTGACATTTGTAGGGTTTCTCTTCAGCATGACTTATCTTATGTGTAGTAAGCATTGAGGAGTGCTTGAAGGCTTTGCCACGTTCTTCACATTTGTAGGGTTTCTTTTCACTATGACTTACGTTTATAAAGGAGTGAGGATGAAATAAATGCTTTTCACATTTATCACACTTGTAGGGTTTCTCTCCAGTATGAATTCTCTTACGTGTACTAAGGATTGAGGAGAACTTGAAGGCTTTGCCACATTCTTCACATTTGTGGGGTTTCTCTTCAGTATGACTTATGTACATAAAGGATTGAGGATGAAATAAAGGCTTTGCCACATTTATCACATTTGTAGGGTTTCTCTTCAGTATGACTTATGTACATAAAGGATTGAGGATGAAATAAAGGCTTTGCCACATTTATCACACTTGTAGGGTTTCTCTCCAATATGAATTCTCTTATGTGCAGTAAGGGTAAAGGAATAATTTAAGTCTTTGCCACATTCTTCACATTTATAACGTTTCTCTCCAGTATGAATTATCTTATGTAAAGTAAGGTGTGAGGACCTGTTGAAGGCTTTGCCACATTCTTCACATTTGCAGGGTATCTCTCCAGTATGAATTTTCTTATCTGTAGTAAGGGTTGAGGACTGGTTAAAAGCTTTGCCACATTCTATACATTTGAAAGGTTTTTTTTCCAGTATCTCTTATGTCTGTTTGAATTTGAAAATATATGAGAGACTTTCACATATGTATCACATTGAAATATTTTGCTCTGGGTAGTTGTCAAACATTGGTTAAGTCCATTATAACCTCTTTTGTGTGCCTTACCCTCATCCACACTTTCACAACCTTTTTTTAACTCTAAATTGCCATATTCACGTTTTTCATATCTTCTCAATATCACTTTTTGGAAGGAATCTTTTAGGCTCTGCTCTGGACAAAGGTCTTGGGCAAAATTAAAACACATAACTGAAAGAAACAATAAAACACATTACTTCAGTTGCTAGATTCTGATAAATATAGGTTACATTTACAAATAAAATTAGCCAGGCATGGTGGTGGGCAAATTCCAGCTACTTGGGTACTTGGGAAGCTGAGGCAGAGAATTGCTTGAGCCTGGGAGGTTGAGATTGCAGTGAGCCAAGATCACACCACTGCACTCCACCCTGGGCAACAGAGCGAGACTATCTCATAAAAGAAAGAAAGAAAGAAAAACGAAAGAAAAAGAAGAAAGAAAGGAAGAAAGAAAGAAAGAAAGAAAGAAGAAAGAAAGAAAGAAAGAAAGAAAGAAAGAAAGAAAGAAAGAAAGAAAGAAAGAAAGAAAGAAAGGAAGAAAGTTTCCAGCCAGGCTCATGCCTTTAATCCCAGCACTTTGGGAGGCCGAGGCAGGTGGATCACCTGAGGTCAGGAGCTTGAGACCAGCCTGACCAACATGGTGAAACCCCGTCTCTATTAAAAATACAAAATATTAGCCAGGCATGGTAACAGGTACCTGTAATCCTAGCTACTTGGGAGGCTTAAGCAGGAGAATTGCTTGAACTGTGGAGGTAGAGAATATAGTGAGCCAATATCATGCCACTGCACTCCAGCCTAGGGAACAGAGTGACACTCTGTCACACACACACACACATACACACACAAATGTAAGTTGCCAACTCTTGTTTTTTTTTTTTTAAAAAAAGAAAAACATTGGCACATACATCTTTATTTCTGGCTTCTATGTGCTTTTTAGATACTGGTTAATGTCTCCCATGACATAAAACGCTGAAAGAAGTGGTGATATACATTGGAATGACAGTTTGAGTCTACTGAATCTAAAGATAAATGTTAGAGAAGCAGAGAAACTGCAGTAACCCAAACAAGGAATGGCTGCAGCAAGTGGTTACTGATTATTAAAAAAAAATTAATAAGCCAATTTAACTAAACAATAAACACAAAATTAGACAAGACACATCCTAAGAACATGTTTGAGAAATTCCCAGAATCTCTAGCCAAGACTATTGATTTCAGACTACACCAGGACAAAGCTATATTATAAAAAGATTGTAACAGGTAGCTTTTTGTCAATGTCCAAATCTCAATCAAAGATTACAATGTACACAAAATATTAGAGAAACATGGCCCAATGAAAAAAATTTCAAAAGCAACTATAAAAAGCATATAAAGTAATTAATTTTAAAAATTCCAAATAAATTGAACAGGTCAGGGTTGGTGGTCATTCCTGTAATTCCAACACAGAGAGGTCAAGGTGGGAAAATCACATGAGGTCAGGAGCATGAGACCAGCCTAGAGAACATGGTGAAACCCTGTATCTACTAAAAACGCAGAAATTAACTGGGCATGGTGGCATGAGCCTGTAATCCCAGCTGCTTGGGAGGCTGACACACAAGAATTGCTTGAACCTGGGAGAGGATGGTTGCAGTGAGTGGAGATTGTATCACTGCACTGCAGCCTGGGCAACAGAGCAAGACTGTCTCAAAAATAAAATATAATATGCTGGGCACAGTGGTTCATGCCTGTAATCCCAGCAATTTAGGAGCCTGAGGTGTGTGAATCAGGAGTTCAAGGTCAGCCCAGTCAACATGGTGAAACCCTGTCTCTGCTAAAAATACAAAAACTTAGCCAGTCATGGTGGAAAGCAACTGTAACCCCAGCTACTCAGGAGACTGAAGCAGGAGAATCGCTTGAACCTAGGAGACGGAGGTTGCAGTGAGCCGAGATTGCACCACTGCTTCCAGCCTGATGGAAAATGACTCCAACTCAGAATAAATAAATAAATAAATAAATAAATAAATAAATAAATAAAATATAATAATATTCAGTAAGTGAAATGGAAACACAGACAACTACTGAAGATCAGAAAAATGAGGATAACAACAAGAAATATTAAAATAACAAAAAATAAAAATTTTGGATATAAAAATTACAAAAAGTAACTGAAAAATTTCTCAAAAGAAAAAATGATGTAAACATGAAAAAGCTGAACAAACTAGGATACACATAAAGATATTTCTAACAAACACATATATAAATAAAATTTCAAAATTCACATATAAGAGAATTTTCGGAGCAGCAATGTGGCAGATCTAATGATGAAGAATTTTTGTATACAATTTAAGTTAATTTTTTACCACATTCAAATACATTGTTGGATCTTTTAGAGGTTTTATATAATCCCCCATGGTACTACCAAGAAAATATCTGTATAGATACGCAAAAGAAAATTTTTAAAAACCTGAAAGCATATTAATACAAAAAAAATGCATAAAAGACAGAAAGGAAAATGAGAGACAAAGATACAAGAATCAAATAAAATAAAAAATAAAATAACATTAGTAAGCTTTTCTCTTTCAGAAAACTACTTAAAATTATATATATAATTATCTTTCCAATCAAGAGGCATTCTTTCAATAAAAAGGTTTATTAAAAATTTTGTGAAATTAAGATTTAACTTGCCTTTCTACAAGAGTCAGTTGAGATCTAATAACAAAAAAAGACTGAAAGTGGCAAGATGGAAGTAGAAATTTCATGTAAATATTAACCATATGAGAGCAGAAGAGCTCAGAATAATATTACACAAGCTACATCTTAAGTCAAAAACTGTCATATTTTATAAAATGTACTTTAAGTCAAAACTTCAAAAAGACAAAAAGACGTTAAACAATATGTAGATTCATTCACTGGGAACCTATGACAAATTTGTTTATACGTGTGTGTATTTGTGTGCGTGAGTCTCTCAAATTAGGGTTTCAAATATATAAAGCAAATACTAAGAAAACGGAATAAGCACATAGAGAGAAATATAATTATAATAGGCTATTTCAGCAACCCATTTTCTGTTATAATAATAAAACAAGACAGAATATTAGTAAGGGAACAGGGGACTAGAAGACAGTAAAAAACAATTATTTCTAATGAAGGCATAGAGAACACCCCTCAACAACATCAGGATACATAGCCTTCTCAACAGCTCATACAATTTTCTTCTTTATGGACCACCTGTTAGGCCAAAAACAAAGTCTTAACGAATTTTATAAAGCTGAAAATTAATAGATTACTTTCTATGACAAAAATGGAATTAGAGTATAAAACAATAATACAAATAATTAATAAATGTACAAATATATAGAAATGATACAACACATATTCTAACAATTATTAAGATAAATATTGATGACATTATGCAAAATGAGCCAGCCACAAACAGACAGATATTGTATAAGATATATAAGTTATGCTCTTTGAAACAGAAAACAATGTGGTGTTTGAAGAGTGCCACAAAATGGGAAGAATTGGTAGTTGTTTCATGTGTATAGAGATTTAGCTTTGCAAGATAAAAACATTCTAGTGATATGTTGCATAACAATGTCAATGTAATTAATATGAACAAACTGAATATTTAGAAATATATACTTCTCACTCTGTCTCCCAGGCTAAATTGCAGTGGCACAATATCGGTTCACTGCAACCTCCACCTCCTGGGTTTAACCAGTTCCCCTGCCTCAGCCTCCTCAGTAGGTGGCATTACAGGTGCGTACCACCACACCTGGCTAATTTTTTGTATTATAGTAGAGACCATGTTTCCCCATGGTGGCCAGGATGGTCTCGATCTTCTGACCTTGTGATCTACCCGCCTCAGCTTCTGAAAGTGATGGGATTACAGGTGTAAGCCACCTCGCCCGGCCTAGAAATATTTTATTATAAATTCTGTTATTTTTTGACACATAACACATAAGTAAAAATAAACAATAATTACCTAAAAGAGATACAGAGTTAGTATTGTTTTGAAATTATCTTCAAATCTAAAAGTGTTTCTGACACACAAAAATAAGATAGATTCACAAGAAAATTGATGTTGAAATTAGGAGTTTTTTTGAGACCAGGTCTCCCTCTGTCACCCAGGCTGGAGTGCAGTGGCGCAATCTCAGCTCACCGCAAGCTCCGCCTCCCGGGTCACGCCATTCTCCTGCCTCAGCCTCCCGAGTAGCTGGGACTACAGGCGCCCGCCACACGCCCGGCTAATTTTTTGTATTTTTAGTAGAGACGGGTTCACTGCTGTTCTCCCCTCTCCTTTTCCTCCCCCTAGGGAGCAGCCAGCGGGAGTGGAGCTTAGCCTCGTTCTTCCCCTGAGAAGAGGAGAAAGGGAAGTTCTAACTGTTTTTCCTACTGCTAGAGGAGTGTGTGAGGTTCAGTCTCCCCTTAATGGGAATTTTTCACCTTTTTGTAACCTCTAAGGCATCCTGACTAAGGAATACTTTACCACTCCCCCGTGGCTTTTCTTCCCTTACTCCCAACTAAGGAATGTCTTACTGCCTCTGTGGCTTCTCTTTCCTTGGTATGTCCTAACCAAGGAATGCTTCACCGCCCTGCTGCTTTTCTTTTCTTAGTCTTGACTACCAAGGAAATAATTTACCAGCTCCTCTGGCATTTCCTTCCTTGGCTCATGCATGAGGTTGCCTAGTCCACGTGGTATATGAGGGTCCTTTACTCTAGGTCACTGGCTGGTTTTTTCCTGCATTGCTGAGAACCCAGGTTTATTTGTCACACCAAGTAGATTTTGATTCCTTACCCCTGAGGCTGCTGCAATGAGGCAGTGGGGTGCCTCCTCATAAGAGAGGACTGGAGACCCCCCGGAGGAGAATGGCTCCCCATATGGGCCACTATTTTGTTATAAGTAAAACGTTTATTTAGAAATAGAATGCTCGTTCCTCAGTACACAAGGAAAAATCAGGATTCAGACAAAAATTTTCTCAGCAAGGCAAATTTACGTTCTGCAAAAGGGTGCTCCTTGCAAATGGGATAATGGCAAGAGCACACCTGAATAAAGGAGGGAAGCAATTTTTATCCCTTACGCAGCTTGTCCCTGCTACTGTGTCTTGTCTCCATTGCCTGGAGCCAGACCTCACAATTTAAACTGAACCTGATTGGCTAACAACTTAAAACTTTTCTAAATAGGTAAAAGCAATGGAGAACAAAGGAAAAGAGGAAGTTGCTTATGAAAAGACTTAGAAAAGTAGTAATATTCCCAAATAAGGAAGGGGCATAAGCTGCAAGCTGGGACATGACTGGAAGCACATGCAGCACAGATATCTTGATTAAAGTACAAGGACATAGAGTGTACTATGTGCCTGTGAGCATGTGTAGCACAAATGTGTTGGTCTCGAACTCCTGACCTCAGGTGATCCACCCACCTCAGCCTTCCAAAGTGTTGGGAATTACAGCCTTGAGCCACCACACCCGGCCAGGCACTTTCTTCTGTGAGATTTAGAAACAGATATAAAACATGTATATACAAAAACATATACAAACACAAAGGCTTATATGCACGTCTAATTAATGTCAATTTGTGAGCATGTATTGAAACAAAAGCCCAAAAGAAAAGTATGTAAGAGGTCATTACCTTATTCTCCTCAAGACACAGAAATTCAATCAATGAACTCAGCCCATGTGATTCTAGTCAGCCCCAGTTAGCTCAGCCCAAGTGATTCCAATCAGCCAATCAAATTACCCCAATGGTACCAATTAGTCAATTATATCACTATAGGTGAATCCAATTAAACAATTAGATTAGCCCAAGGTGATTCCAATCAGCCAATTTTCTTAGCCAAGGTAGATTCAATCAGCCAATTATCTAATCAGTGACTACAGATTTATCAAAACAGGCCCAAACTAGTGGATGTGAAGAGCACATACTTACATTGAGAAGGAATGCAGGATGCTGAAATGCACACCTGAACGGCATGTATAATGTGGCTTTGCTGTCAGCTTATTTCTGAGGCCTATGCTATTGAAGATGAAGGTTTTTTTGTTTATACAAACAATATTGTACAAATATGTTTCATTCTGAAATGCTATTGAGTAAAAGAGATTGGAAGTAATTATATATCTGCATAATTTGTGCCAAGTAATTGAAAATTGTCTTTTGGGGAATATTTCTTGTATACATAAATATTTACACAGACATACTCATCCTGTATGTAAGTTTTAAAAATCTATTTACCTGGCCGGGTGTGGTGGCTCACGCCTATAATCCCAGAAATTTGGGAGGGCAAGGCAGGTGGATCACCTGAGGTGGGGAGTTCAAACCAGTCTGACCAATATGGAGAAATCCTGTCTGTACTGAAAATACAAAAATTAGTCGGGCATGGTTGCACAGACCTGTGATCCCAGCTACTCGGGAGGCTGAGGCAGGAGAATTGCTTGAACCCAGGAGGTGGAGGTTACAGTGACCCAAGATTGCACCATTGCACTCCAGCCTGGGCAACAAGAGTGAAATTCCATCTCAGAAAAATAAAAATAAAAATCTATTTACCTGTGTGTCTGTGTGTGTGTGTATCCCAATATCAATATTTTTATTTATATTTATAAAGAATAAAGATGTAGAATGTGGAAGTATTGACAAATATTGGTACTAATAGTAATACAGAAAGAAACTTTCATACATGTATAAACTTGTTTGCCTTATAAACTATATCTAGAATAGTACACAAATAGAGGTATGCTCTGACATACATTCTGCTGCATTTAACATAAAAGAAGAAAGCACTGGTCTTTGTTGTTGATTTCTGTGAGATGTAAATGCACTAAGGCCATGGGAGTCATTAATTGTCATGTCAAGGTTGACCCCTACTCTATGTTGTATATATGGCCAGAGATAAACCAGCCCAAGTCCAAAGGCACACACCTACATTTGAGAATGCTTATTCTTCTTTATTACAACTTTCATCAGGACAAGCTTCCCTGTTTTATCCCATGAGTGTGTGATGTAAAAGTACAATCTTGTGTTTTTGTCTTTGTGGCTAAAGTAAGGTTTTTTTTTGTTTTTTGTTTTTTGTTTTTTTTAGATTGAGTCACACTCTGTTGCCCAGGCTGGAGTGCAATGGCATGATCTTGGCTCACTGCAACCTCCACCTCCCTGGCTCAAGCAGTTCTCCCACCTCAGCCTCCCTAGTAGCTGGGATTACGGGCATGCACCACCACGCATAAATTTTCTTTGGCCCCTATTGTTATTAATTTCTCCTTTTCAGCAGAAGAAAAGATAGGAACTGTGGTTGGGGGAGGAAGGCAAGGGGTTAAGTGAAAAACAGGCATTTGACAGGAAATGGCAGCCTGTTTGGCTATTTGATCTGCAAGGTTATTCCCTCAGCTTTCAAAGGAGGTATTTTTTTTGATGTCCTGGAACAAGGACAATAGCTATTTCTTCTGGCAGCTGGAGATTATCTAATACTTTGGTGATTACATCTTTGTGGACCAAGTCTTGGCCTTTACTATTAATAAGACCTTGTTCAGTCCAAAATGTTCCCAAAAGTATGAGCTACTCCAAAGGCATATTTGGAATCAGCATAAATAGTCCCTTCTTGATTTTGCAAGTGCTTTACAGCTTGATTTAGTGCAAACAATTCATATGTTTTAGCGGACCAATTATTTGGCAATCTTCCTGACACTATCTCTGCGAGAGCGCGACCTGTTCACCATCAATTACTGAGTGTCCGTTATGCCTTTTTCCTTCAATCACTGGAGAAGAGCCATCAAGGATTAGGTGTTGTCCCATTTTGAAAGGGATCTTAAATCAGGCCTGACTTTCGTGTGATAATTAATTAGATCTAAACACTTATGCTCTGGCCCTTTTCGATTTGGGTTCTCTGTTGGGAAACCTGCTGGGTTAAGTGAATTGTCAGTGGTTAATGTTAAGTCATCTCTTTTTAATAAGATAGCTTCATACTTAAAAATTCTCGAGTTGGTGAGCCATCTCCCTGCTTTTTGGTTCAAGATAGTTCTAACTTGATGGGGTGTGCTCACAACTAACTTTCCTCCAAAGGTTCCTTTCCTACTTTCTTCAGTTAACAGGGTGGTAGGTGCAATGCATTGAACACATTTGGGCCACCCACAGGTTAGTGGATCTAAAACTTTTGATAGGAAGGGTACAGGTTGCCGATGCCCCTGGTGTTCCTGGGTAAGTGCTCCTAGAGCTACCCCCTTGTTCACATTAACGACAAGGTGAAATGCTTTCTCTAGGGAAAGTAAGGCTACTCAGGGGCAGTTATAAGGTGATGTTTAAGTTCTTCAACCTGGTGGATTTCTTCAGAAGTCCACAGGAGAAGGTTAGGCTTTTCTTGGGTAAGCTTTAGATATAAAGGTTTTGTCCTTAGGGCCTATAAGTCATTTCATAAGCGACAATACCCAACTAATCGTAGAAATTTTCTGAGCTCTTGCTTAGTCTTAGGCAAAGGCAATGACACGATTCCTTCAACTCATTCAGGCCCTATCCTTCGTTTGTCTTTACTTATTAAGTATCCCAAGTACTTCAATTCTGGATCTACTAATTGAAGCTTTCCCTTTGAAACTCGTAACCCTCCTCCTTGCAAACAGTTAAGGACGTGGATGGAAAAATCAGTCACTTGTTCTACAGCCTCACCAGTTATAAGAAGATCATTTATATATTGGAGCAAACATATGTGTTTGGGGGTAGAAATCCGTTCCAGAATCTGTTCTAAAATTTGGCCAAAGGTTACGGGAATCTGTGAACACTTTTTTTTTTTTTTTTGAGATGGAGTCTGGCACTCTCGCCTGGGCTGGAGTGCAGAGGCACCATCTCAGCTCACTGCAAGCTCTACCTCCTGGGTTCACGCCATTCTCCTGCCTCAGCCTCCTGAGTAGCTGGGACTACAGGTGCCCGCCACCACGCCCAGCTAATTTTTTTTTTTTTTTTGTATTTTTAGTAGAGATGGGGTTTCACCAGATTAGCCAGGATGGTCTCGATCTCCTGACCTTGTGATCCACCGCCTCAGCCTCCCAAAGTACTGGGATTACAGGCATGAGCCACCACGCCCGGCAAATCTGTGAACTCTTGGGGCAAAACTGCCCATGGCTACTGTTGCTTCCATGCAGAATGAGGATCTTACCATTCGAAAGCAAATACGTCCCAGGTTTTTTCAGCCAAGGGGCATGCCCAGAAGGTGTCTTTTAAATCTATAACTGTAAACCATTGATGGTCATATGGGATTTTGCTGAGGATGGTGTAAGGATTAGGGACAATGGGATGAGTAGCCTAGACTGGTTGATAGCTCTGAGGTCAGGTACTAGTTGGTATGACCCATCTGATTTCTTTACAGGCAGTATTGGGGTGTTATAAGGGGACATACAGGGTTCAAAGAGCCTGTCCTAAATGAGACCTTCAATTATGGGCTTCAAACCAATTCTGCCTGCTTGGGGAATGGGATATTGCTTTCTTCTTACTATTTTCCCAGGGGTTTTGAACTTTATGTGTATCGAAGGGACTTGAAGTCTTCCCCAATTTCTTTCTCTTGACCAGACATCAGGATGAATGTATTTTTCATCCACAGTAATAAGTAGGTTTAATGAAGTGAGGAATCCCTCTAGGCCAACATGTAAGCCTATAACTAGTTTTAACATTAAGTCCCTTCCTAATTGGTTAATTCCTGCCTTAGGTCAGGGATTAATAAAAACTTAATACGAGTTGATCGGTTTTTGTATCTGACTTCTGTTTCCTCTAGGATTTTGCCTTTACATCCTTCTCCCTTTACCCCTGAAAGAGAAAGTTGTTCCAAGGAGCAGGTGATATCAGATGGAGGGAAACAAACGGAGGAGCGGGCTGCTTCTGAATCTACTAAAAAGGTTATGAGCTCATATTTGGGTTCCACCTCTAAATTTATCAAGAGCTCTTGGTGGGAACCGAGAGAAAAATACATAGCCCCTGACCCCCCTATTCTTCCTCAAAAGTCATGAGTGGAATAACTTCTTTTCCTTCTCCCAGTTGGAACATGCCCTCATGAAGTGACCTACTCTACCACATTTAAAACACTTATCCTGTCCTTCCTCTTTTCCTACTCTAGGATTCTTTGGTTTTGCTTCCCTATGCCCTTTATAAAGGGCCCAACAGATGGAAGGCTTGGATCTTTTATAGGTTTTGGTCCATCGCTTCTCGGCCTTTTGGCTAAGATCAAGTGTAGTATAGGTTTTGGTCCCCTCAAGCTTTGTTTAGAAGTGTATGGGTTTGGAGCCCCCTGCTGGAAGGTGGATAACATAATTTTTGCCTTCTGGTTTTGCTTCTCTTCATCCCTCCTCACATATATCTCTGAGCTTCTCTGTGAAGCTCACTCAAAGGATGGTCTTTCCAATTCTCTATCTTTCGTAATTTTTTCGAGATATCTGGCCAACCATTGGTGACAAAATGAAGCTTTAGCATTTCTTTCCCTAGTGGGTCTTCTAAATCTACGTCTGCATATGTTCTCATTTGCTCTTTCAATCTATCCACGAATTCCATAGGCCCTTCATCATTCCCTTGTTGAATGTTGAATGCTTGGGAAAGATTTTGTTTTTGGGGTACTGACTCCCAAATTCATTTTATTACCATTTCCCTAAGGTCTTGCCTATTTTCCCGGTGAGCTGCATTGTTATTACCCCGTTGGGGGTCTTGGGTGGGGAATTTTTGGTCCACAGCCGGAACGTTTTGACCAGGAGGATGTTCATGTTCCCAGACTACCATAGCAGCCCTGCAGATCATGCTCCTTTCTTGCCCTGAAAAGAGGAAGTCCAGGATGGACATTAACTCGGCCCAAGTGTATAATTGAGGTCCTAAAAATTGGTCAATTTGATCTGCCACTCCATAAGTGTCATCTAACAGTGGCTTGAGTTCTTTTTTTTAAATTTTGAACTTCTTAGCTAGTTAAGGGAGCATCCATGAAGACAATGGCTCCCCTCCTTAGGACACCTCCCTTAAGAGGAAGAAGGTTGGGGCTGACTCCTTAGAGGCAAGAGGAAAAGGGAAGTTCTGAATATCCTTTTTATATTGTTCTACCTCACACTGGAGTCCTTTTAGGGAACGGTACTTAGGCAGGTAAGAAGCAGGCTCATGGGATGATAATTCCCAATAATCAGGCTTGTAGGGTGGAGGGGATTTGGAGTGGGGTCTGGGGCAGCAGCGGCTGCCTAAGAAGGGGGATCGGGGGTACTGAGCAGAGGAAGATGGTCTAGGGGATCCCATGCATTGGAGTCTTTAGGCATTGGAACCAGCTTATCTTTCAGAGGTGCTAGATCGAGCTTTCCCCTGGTTGTCTTTAAAGGAAAAAGGAGGATAGGTCCTTGTCTCCAACAAACAACATAGTCCAGCTCTTCTTGAGTGGCTGGACTTTTATCATTCACATATTGAATTAAAAGCTGACACATCACATCCTTATTTGACCCAAACTTTGGCCAGAAGACTAAGGGTTTGAGGATGGGTTCTTGGGTCCAAATAAAACAGCAACATTTTTATCATTTGTTGCTTTTCCTTATGCTTAATCCTTTCATTATCTTTCCAATACTTTAACATGAAACCTAGGGGACTATCAAGGGGAATATCATTGCCGTTAGCTTTATCCTTTTTACTCCCTGTCTTACTTGGGATATTTCCCATTTTGGGTGTTGGTCAGGCTCAATCTGTCGTACTAGAGATTTCTTGCCTTTCCTACCTTGGAAGGTTGGGGTGAGGCTCAACCCATTATATTAGAGATTTCTTGCCTTCCCTCTCCTGAGAGGCTTAGCCCCACCTATTGGAGGTCTCTTGCACTCTTCTCCTTTTGCTTTGTCCTCTCTGGCCACTTCCCCAGAGGGAATTTAGGTCCCTTTCAGCATTGGCGGGTTCAGTATAAGCTCCTGACCTGGACTGCTTTACAGGAGGGCCACGATAAGCTGTATGAGGTGACCATGGAACCGCAGATTGGACTCCCTCACTCTGCACTCAATGTCCTTGAATCTCATTCATGCACTTTCAACGCACCTGCGACGTTTCTTACCTTGGTCTGTGCACAGAATTACCTGGTCACCACAGTGTATGAGGATCCTTCTGCCCGCATTGCTGACAGTCCATGTTTATTCATCACTCCAGGGGAAGTCTTAATCCCCTTGCCTCTGAGGCCATGGCAACAAGGCAGTGGGACACATCTCCTCATTAGAGATGATCAGGGACCTCTCCCCAGAGGAGAAAGTGAATCCCAGACAAGCCCCCAAGATCATTGGAAATAAATGCTTGGTGCTGCAAAGAAGAATAAGCACTCCAGCAGAAAGGTTTCTCAGCAAGGCAATTTACTTCTGCAGAAGGGTGCCACTTGCGCCTGGCATGGTCACAAGAGCACACCGAGCAAGGTAGGGCAGGGGTTTTTATCCCTAATGCAGCAGATCCTGTAGCTGTGTCCTCTCCCCATTGGCTGGAGTCCTACTGCACAATCTAACTGACCTGATTGGCTACTATTTAAAATTGAATAGGGCTAATTAGGTGGGAAGGGAGAGGCTGTCTGTTACAGTACAAGGCATGTCACCCAGGGTGGAGTGAAGTGGCATGCTCTTGGCTCACTGCAACCTCCATCCCCCAGGTTCAAGCAATTCTCCTGCCTCAGCCTCCCAAATAGCTGGGATTATAGTGCCCACCACCACCCCTAGCTAATTTTTGAATTTTTAGTAGAGATGGGGTTTCACCATGTTGGCTAGGCTGCACTCAAACTCCTGACCTCAGGTGATCCACCCACCTCAGCCTCCCAAAGTGCTGGGATTACAGGTGTGAGCCACTGCACCCGGCCTATATGCTATTTTATAGTAAAATGCCTACCTCCAATATCTAATGATATCTATATTAGAACAAAATTAAATTTATAAATTACCTTAAGGACAATTGATATTGATAGTATATTGAGATTTTCTGCCTAAGAATATGGAAGTTTTCTATTTGCTTATGTCTACATTCATATATTGTATGAACATTCTGTCTTTTCTGATATTCTGTAAACATTTTTGTAATACGGATTCCTAGATAGTTTATTTTATTCTTCTATAAAGTAATCTGAGACACAATAAAATTGTAAAGAGTTTGAGTAGGAGCAATTGATTAATTATAGGACACCAGTCTAAAAGAGGTTTAGTGCTTCATTGACAGTGTAAGAGGCAACTATTTATTGGGAAAATGTAGAAACAAAATAAATTATTTAATTAGTGGTAGTTAGAAACTTGTTTCTTCTCTGCTTTTTGTTTCTTTGCCTTGTTGAAAAGTTCCTAGTTATTTTATTTTTTTTTTTGAGACGGAGTCTCACTCTGTCACCCAGGCTGGAGTGCAGTGGTGCAATCTTGGCTCACTGCAAGCTCCGCCTCCCGGGTTCACGCCATTCTCCTGCCTCAGCCTCTCCGAGTAGCTGGGACTACAGGCACCCGCCACCACGCCCGGCTAATTTTTTTGTATTTTTAGTAGAGACGGGGTTTCACCATGGTCTCGATCTCCTGACCTCGTGATCTGCCTGCCTCGGCCTCCCAAAGTGCTGGGATTACAAGCATGAGCCACCGCGCCTGGCCTGAAAAGTTCCTAGTTATATAAGGTTGTTGGCTACTTCTGATTGGTTGAGATTCACTTCTGTTTTTCTTTAAAATAGGCAGCTATAAGAAAGAATTCAAGTTGAGTTTTGCTTACGTTTGGAAATCAAGCAAGGTTGAGGTTACTTATGAGGCCTAACTGATTTGGTCTGCTCAGGAATTCTTCAGGCCTGACCTCCATTTTAATTTACCTTAACAATCTTTTTGTCATTTTATTTTCCATTCCAACTGAAATTTACAAATTATTATTGTTGTACGTAGGTTGGCGCATGTTGTGTATGTCTTGAAGTCATGTCCTGCTTTCAAACTGATTTGTAGTGTGTTATTGAATTTGCCACGTTTATTGGAATAATAAACTGCTATCCCCCAGTTACAGCAAGAGCTATCAGTTCTGGGGAGATCAGGTTGAAGATGAAGCAGAAGTGAAATCAGCTCTTCGGGCCAGGTGCCATGGCTCACGCCTTTAATCCCAGCACTTTGGGAGGCTCAGGCAGGTGGATCACTTGAGATCAGGAGTTTGAGACCAGCCTTGCCAACATGGTGAAACCCCATCTCTAGTAAAAATACAAAAATTAGCCAGGCATGGTGGTCCACGCCTCTAATCCTGCTACTTGGGAGGCTGAGGCAGGAGAATCATATGAGCCCAGGAGGGGGAGGTTGTAGTGAGCTGAGATCGCACCACTGCACTCCAACATGGGCGACAGAATGAGACTCTGTCTCAACAAACGAACAAAGAAGGAAACAAAAAACAAAAGAAAACCAGATTTTCAACCCACACATGCAGTAAAAAATTCCATGTGGATCAAATGAGTCATTATCAAAAGTTTAAAATACTCTCAAAACATTAATGTTTATCTCATCACTATGTAATATGGAAATTATAAGACAAAAAAAAGCAAATACCCAAATACTTTTTATTTTATTTTATTATTTATTTTATTTTATTTTATTTTTTTGAGACGGAGTCTCGCTCTGCTGCTCAGGCTGGAGTGCAGTGGCGCAATCTCGGCTCACTGCAAGCTCCGCCTCCTGAGTTCACGCCATTCTCCTGCCTCAGCCTCCCCAGTAGCTGGGACTACAGGCGCCCGACACCAAGCCCAGCTAATTTTTTTGTATTTTTAGTAGAGACGGGGTTTCACCGTGTTAGCCAGGATGGTCTTGATCTCCTGACCTCATGATCCACCCGCCTCGGCCTCCCAAAGTGCTGGGATTACAGGCGTAAGCCACCGCACCCGGCCCCAGACTTTTATTTTTTAAATACAGATAAAGTCATTTATATGATGAAACACTGCATTATTTCAGTGTAAAATGCCAATAGAAAATATACAAAATAAAAGAACATAATATATAAAATAACAATGCCTGTATTAGATTTAATAGCCTACAATAAAATAAGATCAACTGAAACCTATAAAATGGAAGAGTTTAAAATTAGGCAGATATTATGAACCAGGTGAGGAAAAAATACATGTGTCAATAAGTACTTAATGTATCTTGTCTTAGATTTTATATTAAATAATAAAAAGTAAAAAAAAGTAGCATGGTAATTTCACCATGATTTTATCAAACCGCAAAAAATAGAAACACTTCTCTATTACAGAATGCTAATTGGTTTGTATCCACTAATTTGTGGATATCCGTCCTCCCTGGACTCAGGCTGAGAGAGTAAAGAGCTTCAGCTTTTTCTGAATTTAAGGGGGAGAATATAAATATACATATTCATTTTGATACATTGTACAATATACAAACATATATGCATGATTACATGCTAATTTTTTTCTGATTATAAAGAAATGCATAACTGTCATAAGGTATCCAAAAGACATCAAATGTCTTACATGAAATATAACACATGAAATGTCAGTAATCTTGGCCCTCAAGAAAACCCAGAGTTCGCCATTCTGAGTACATTGTTCAAGTTTTTTTCCTAGGACCGCCACAGGTTCTGTGATTTACTACTACAATGAGTGTAAAAGTGTCTGAGAAGTAGCAGGTCTTTATTTTTTCTGCAGGAGCTATATTTTCTGTTTCCAGAGTATTTGAAATGTTTGTTTTTCAGTGCCGTAAAGAAATAGCCCTTGAACATAAATTTAATTTATTTAGTAAGGGCATTTTTACTTCCTGCAGAAAGGGTATACTCGCCAGCAGTTTTGCCATGAGAGTACATCGAACAAAAGAGACAGGGTTATTTATAACCTGATGCATCCACCCTACTGCTGGAATGGGACCTCACATTCTGCATTTGTCCCGACTAGCTAGCAACTTAGAACTTTTTAAAAGAGACAAAGGCAGAGGAGAACAAAGGAAGTAGGAAGTAACTTGTGGAATGCTGAGAAAGGTAAAAACACCTTCAAATAAGCAAGAGGAACAGGCTATGACCTAATGCTTGCTTGGACCAGCATAAGCATGCCAGGGCAAATATTTAGGAGCACAGTTCTTTGAATAAATTTTGCTTCTAAGAGAAGTTACTATTTATTCATAATTAGATGGGGAGGAAAGTCTTTGAAGAGGAACCTCTACTTTACTTTTTACACAGAGTCCAGGATCTATAAGGCCCTAGTTGCTAAAAAAAAACTCCCAGTTTCCTTCCCAGGGAAGACTGTGTTAATCCATCCTGTTTCTTCTCACCTTGGAAGAGTCAAATTCTTGCCTAATCTAGCAGTGCTGTTTCTGGCTTTGAGTTTAGTTTCTTTGGAATCACCCTCATTTGGATTGGGCTGCGGTAAAGAGGAGTTTAGGTGACTCTCCTCTCTCTAGGCACAGAGCCCCATAGTCTATCCCTAACCTGTATTTGTGGGTCATTCTCTCAGCTGAGGCTCTTCAGCCAGTGTCAAGAATGAACATGAAGAACATAGCTCTTGGGGATGATTGCCACATTTCTCAAAGCCCCCTGAGGGCTATAAGCCATTTCCCATCCTCAATCTCAAAATGAAACCCAAACAAAAGTACAGATTAGTATCCCTGATCACACACCAACAAAACACATTTATTTTGTGATTTATTTTCTCCTGATCACCATTATGATTGAATGCCTCTTTATGCTAGAAAAGTCCATGTGTATTTCTTTTACTATAGCATGTTTTCATAGGTTCTGTGTCTTATTTTTATTAAGTTCATGTTTTTGCTCCTCATTATTAGAAGTTCCTACCATATTCTATTTGCGTGCCATTTCTCCCACATTATTCTAGAAGGCTGAAGGCTGTCGACACATCCAAAAATAGATCTGTCCTGAATATTTTCTCACAAGTCAGCCAGCTGTCAAGACACCTGAGCTGTGATTCTTTCACCTGGCAGAGCCTCTCGTCAAAACATGAACCGAGCTTCCTCTTATCTTATGGACAGCCGATGCATGGAGGTGGATTTATGAATCAGCCTCATGCTGCACTCAAGCAGTTTGGCCAGGACTCAATGCCCATTGCCAAGATGAAAATCAGCAAACTATCAGTTTGCTTTTATGATGTTCTCTAGCCTGCAACCAAGACACTTATCCTGGCCACTTCTTCAACTCTGACATAAGGTTGTGCTGATATAAATGCAAACCCAGCTCTGTGTCTACCAAACATCTATGTGGCTAGGACTGCAAATGGAGCATTTAAGCACCAGGCAAGAGGTCTTCCCAGTTTCCAACCAGACTTTGTAGAATTTCCCCAAAATACTGACTTGGCCTCTTTCAGACCCTATCTCCCAAAGAGAATCAGAGAGGGGCTCTGGAAGCCATTTAGACTGTCTGGCCTCTTTCCTAGTGAAAATGGACTTGGATACAAAAAGGCAACTTACTGACCTCAAAGATACCAGCCCAGATACTGAGCATTGACCTCCTGCCTCCCCAGGACAGACGTCATCTGAGCCAGATCAAAGCCCACACTCTTCCTCCATGTGCACCTTTCAGACATGTTCCAAAACAGCCCTCCAGAATTGTCTGGAGATGGGACAAGAGGTGATGGAGCTCCAGGTTCAGAATGGCTGCTTCATCCCTCCCTCCTGAAAAGTCTATACCTGCTGATTAGAGCTCTCACACCTTAAGGGGCTTAGCCCTCCCTAAGTAAGTGTTCCCTAAGAGGACCTTCTGGTCTTTTTCTACTCTGAGCAGAGTGCGCAGGAATGACACCCTCTATGCTGGGGAATATACGACCTCCACTCCCACACGACTTGGTTGACTGATGAACTGATGCCCTGAAGAGGAAAAAGAAGCAGGAACAGTCTGTTTCCCCAACTGTGATGTCTGTGCAAATGGAGGAACCCCAAATAATATTGGGCAGTAGACACACAGTCACTGCCTAATAAAATTAAGGAAATTTAAGTTGAATGTAAAGGGAACTTATATGTCATACACAAAATTTAAGTTAGTGAATTTTAGAAGAAAACTTTGTAAGGGCATTAACATATAATTTTAATATTTAATTTTAATAACATAATTTTAATAGGAAGCTATAAAAATTATCTGTACTTGCTGTGTAAATGACTGAATTTTGGGTAACTATGTAAAGGCCATCTATGGGCTTCAAAAGCTATCTGCTACTGGCCGGGCGCGGTGGCTCAAGCCTGTAATCCCAGCACTTTGGGAGGCCGAGGTGGGCGGATCACCAGGTCAGGAGATCGAGACCATCCTGGCTAACACGGTGAAACCCCGTCTCTACTGAAAATACAAAAAAAAAAAAAATTAGCCAGGCGTGGTGGCGGGCGCCTGTAGTCCCAGCTACTCGGGGGGCTGAGGCAGGAGAATGGCCTGAACCCAGGAGGTGGAGGTTGCGGTGAGCCGAGATCGCGCCACTGCACTCCAGCCTGGGGACAGAGAAAGACTCCGTCTCAAAAAAAAAAAGCTATCTGCTACTTAATGTTATAAGACATTTACTTTCAAATATTTGCTGTTTTTAACCAGTGCCTTCTCATGATATGAATTTTCTTTTTTTCTTTTTTTCTTTTTTTTCCTGTGATGGAGTCTCACTCTGTCACCCAGGCTGGAGTACAGTGGTATGATCTTGGCTCACTGCAACCTCCGCCTCCCGGGTTCAAGCGATTCTCCTGCCCCAGCCTCCTGAGTAGCTGGGATTACAGGCGCCTGCCACTGCGCCCGGCTAATTTTTGTATTTTTAGTAGAGACGGGGTTTCACCATCTTGGCCAGGCTGGTCTTGAACTCCTGACTTCGTGATCCACCCGCCTCGGCCTCCCAAATTGCTGGGATTACATGCGTGAGCCACTGCGACCATTCCTATATGAAAATGTTTTATTATGCAGGAGCATTTCTATGAAAACAATAGTAGGAATTTTGCCAATTTGGGTTATTTATTTTTTTTTTTATTATACTTTAGGGTTTTAGGGTACATGTGCACAATGTGCAGGTTTGTTACATATGTATCCATGTGCCATGTTGATTTCCTGCACCCATTAACTCGTCATTTAGCATTAGGTGTATCTCCTAATGCTGTCCCTCCCCACTCCCCCGACCCCACAACAGTCCCCGGAGCGTGATGTTCCCCTTCCTGTGTCCATGAGTTCTCATTGTTCAATTCCCACCTATGAGTGAGAACATGCGGTGTTTGGTTTTTTGTCCTTGTGATAGTTTACTGAGAATGATGTTTTCCAGTTTCATCCATGTCCCTACAAAGGACACGAACTCATCATTTTTTATGGCTGCATAGTATTCCATGGTGTATATGTCCCACATTTTCTTAATCCAGTCTATCGTTGTTGGACATTTGGGTTGGTTCCAACTCTTTGCTATTGTGAATAGTGCCGCAATAAACATACGTGTGCATGTGTCTTTATAGCAGCATGATTTATAGTCCTTTGGGTATATACCCAGTAATGGGATGGCTGGGTCAAATGGTATTTCTAGTTCTAGATCCCTGAGGAATCGCCACACTGACTTCCACAATGGTTGAACTAGTTTACAGTCCCACCAACAGTGTAAAAGTGTTCCTATTTCTCCACATCCTCTCCAGCACCTGTTGTTTCCTGATTTTTTAATGATGGCCATTCTAACTGGTGTGAGATGGTATCTCACTGTGGTTTTGATTTGCATTTCTCTGATGGCCAGTGATGAGGAGCATTTCTTCATGTGTTTTTTGGCTGCATAAATGTCTTCTTTTGAGAAGTGTCTGTTCATGTCCTCTGCCCACTTTTTGATGGGGTTGTTTGTTTTTTTCTTGTAAATTTGTTTGAGTTCATTGTAGATTCTGGATATTAGCCCTTTGTCAGATGAGTAGGTTGCAAAAATTTTCTCCCATTGTGTAGGTTGCCTGTTCACTCTGATGATAGTTTCTTTTGCTGTGCAGAAGCTCTTTAGTTTAATGAGATCCCATTTGTCGATTTTGGCTTTTGTTGCCATTGCTTTTGGTGTTTTAGACATGAAGTCCTTGCCCACGCCTATGTCCTGAATGGTATTGCCTAGGTTTTCTTGTAGGATTTTAATGGTTTTAGGTCTAACATATAAGTCTTTAATCCATCTTGAATTAATTTTTGTATAAGGTGTAAGGAAGGGATCCAGTTGCAGCTTTCTACATATGGCTAGCCAGTTTTCCCAGCACCATTTATTAAATAGGGAATCCTTTCCCCATTTCATGTTTTTGTCAGGTTTGTCAAAGATCAGATAGTTGTAGCTATGCGGCATCATTTCTGAGGGCTCTGTTCTGTTCCATTGATCTATGTCTCTGTTGTGGTACCAGTACCATGCTGTTTTGGTTACTGTAGCCTTGTAGTATAGTTTAAAGTCAGGTAGCGTGATGCCTCCAGCTTTGTTCTTTTGGCTTAGGATTGACTTGGCGATGTGGGCTCTTTTTTGGTTCCATATGAACTTTAAAGTAGTTTTTTCCAATTCTGTGAAGAAAGTCATTGGTAGCTTGATGGGGATGGCATTGAATCTATAAATTACCTTGGGCAGTATGGCCATTTTCATGATATTGATTCTTCCAACCCATGAGCATGGAATATTCTTCCATTTGTTTGTATCCTCTTTTATTTCATTGAGCAGTGGTTTGTAGTTCTCCTTGAAGAGGTCCTTCACATCCCTTGTAAGTTGGATTCCTAGGTATTTTATTCTCTTTGAAGCAATTGTGAATGGGAGTTCACTCATGATTTGGCTCTCTGTTTGTCTGTTATTGGTGTACAAGAATGCTTGTGATTTTTGTACATTAATTTTGTATCCTGAGACTTTGCTGAAGTTGCTTATCAGCTTGAGGAGATTTTGGGCTGAGACACTGGGGTTTTCTAGATATACAATCATGTCATCTGCAAACAGGGACAATTTGACTTCCTCTTTTCCTAATTGAATACCCTTTATTTCCTTCTCCTGCCTGATTGCTCTGGCCAGAACTTCCAGCACTATGTTGAATAGGAGCGGTGAGAGAGGGCATCCCTGTCTTGTGCCAGTTTTCAGAGGGAATGCTTCCAGTTTTTGCCCATTCAGTATGATATTGGCTGTGGGTTTGTTGTAGATAGCTCTTATGATTTTGAGATACGTCCCATCAATACCTAATTTATTGAGAGTTTTTAGCATGAAGAGTTGTTGAATTTTGTCAAAGGACTTTTCTGCATCTATTGAGATAATCATGTGGTTTTTGTCTTTGGTTCTGTTTATATGCTGGATTACATTTATTGATTTGCGTATGTTGAACCAGCCTTGCATCCCAGGGATGAAGCCCACTTGATCATGGTGGATAAGCTTTTTGATGTGCTGCTGGATTCGGTTTGCCAGTATTTTATTGAGGATTTTTGCATCAATGTTCATCAAGGATATTGGTCTGAAATTCTCTTTTTTGGTTATGTCTCTGCCAGGTTTTGGTATCAGGACGATGCTGGCTTCGTAAAATGTGTTGGGGAGGATTCCCTCTTTTTCTATCGATTGGAATAGTTTCAGAAGGAATGGTACCAGTTCCTCCTTGTATCTCTGGTAGAATTCAGCTGTGAATCCATCAGGTCCTGGACTCTTTTTGGTTGGTAAGCTATTGATTATTGCCACAATTTCAGAACCTGTTATTGGTCTATTCAGAGATTCAACTTCTTCCTGGTTTAGTCTTGGGAGGGTGTATTTGTCGAGGAATTTATCCATTTCTTCTAGATTTTCTAGTTTATTTGCATAGAGGTGTTTGTAGTATTCTCTGATGGTAGATTGTATTTCTGTGGGATCGGTGGTGATATCCCCTTTTTCGTTTTTTATTGCATCTATTTGATTCTTCTCTCTTTTCTTCTTTATTAGTCTTGCTAGCGGTCCATCAATTTTGTTGATCTTTTCAAAAAACCAGCTCCTGGATTCATTAATTTTTTGAAGGGTTTTTGTGTCTCTATTTCCTTCAGTTCTGCTCTGATTTTAGTTATTTCTAGCCTTCTGCTAGCTTTTGAATGTGTTTGCTCTTGCTTTTCTAGTTCTTTTAATTGTGATGTTAGGGTGTCAATTTTGGATCTTTCCTGCTTTCTCTTGTGGGCATTTAGTGCTATAAATTTCCCTCTACACACTGCTTTGAACATGTCCCAGAGATTCTGGTATGTTGTGTCTTTGTTCTCGTTGGTTTCAAAGAACATCTTTATTTCTGCCTTCATTTCATTATGTACCCAATAGTCATTCAGGAGCAGGTTGTTCAGTTTCCATGTAGTTGAGCGGTTTTGACTGAGTTTCTTAATCCTGAGTTCTAGTTTGATTGCACTGTGGTCTGAGAGACAGTTTGTTATAATCTCTGTTCTTTTACATTTGCTGAGAAGAGCTTTACTTCCAACTATGTGGTCAATTTTGGAATAGGTGTGGTGTGGTGCTGAAAAAAATGTATATTCTGTTGATTTGGGGTGGAGAGTTCTGTAGATGTCTATTAGGTCCACTTTATGTAGAGCTGAGTTCAATTCCTGGATATCCTTGTTAACTTTCTGTCTCGTTGATCTGTCTAATGCTGACAGTGGGGTGTTAAAATCTCCCATTATTATTGTGTGGGAGTTTAAGTCCCTTTGTAGGTCACTGAGGACTTGCTTTATGAATCTGGGTGCTCCTGTGTTGGGTGCATATATATTTAGGATAGTTAGCTCTTCTTGTTGAATTGATCCCTTTACCATTATGTAATGGCCTTCTTTGTCTCTTTTGATCTTTGTTGGTTTAAAGTCTATTTTATCAGAGACTAGGATTGCAACCCCTGCCTTTTTTTGTTTTCCAGTTGCTTGATAGATCCTCCTCCATCCCTTTATTTTGAGTCTATGTGTGTCTCTGCACGTGAGATGGGTTTCCTGAATACAGCACACTGATGGGTCCTGACTCCTTATCCAGTTTGCCAGTCTGTGTCTTTTGATTGGAGCATTTAGCCCATTTACATTTAACGTGAATATTGTTATGTGTGAATCTGATCCTGTCATTATGATGTTAGTTGGTTATTTTGCTCGTTAGTTGCTATAGTTTCTTCCTAGCCTCGATGGTCTTTACAATTTGGCATGGTTTTGCAGGGGCTGGTACCGGTTATTCCTTTCCATGTTTAGTGCTTCCTTCAGGAGCTCTTTTAGGGCAGGCCTGGTGGTGACAAAATCACTCAGCGTTTGCTTGTCTGTAAAGTATTTTATTTCTCCTTCACTGATGAAGCTTAGTTTGGCGGGATAGGAAATTCTGGGTTGAAAATTCTTTTCTTTAAGAATGTTGAATATCGGCCCCCACTCTCTTCTGGCTTGTAGAGTTTCTGCTGAGAGATCAGCTGTTAGTCTGATGGGCTTCCCTTTGTGGGTAACCCGACCTTTCTCTCTGGCTGCCCTTAACATTTTTTCCTTCATTTCAACTTTGGTGAATCTGACAATTATGTGTCTTGGAGTTGCCCTTCTCGAGGAGTATCTTTGTGGCGTTCTCTGTATTTCCTGAATCTGAATGCTGGCCTGCCTTGCAAGATTGGGGAAGTTCTCCTGGATAATATCTTGCAGAGTGTTTTCCAACTTGGTTCCATTCTCCCCATCATTTTCAGGTACACCAATCAGACGTAGGTTTGGTCTTTTCACATAGTCCCAAATTTCTTGGAGGCTTTGTTCATTTCTTTTTATTCTTTTTTCTCTAAACTTCCCTTCTCTCTTCATTTCATTCATTTCATCTTCCATCAGCGATACCCTTTCTTCCAGTTGATCGCATCTGCTACTGAGGCTTCTGCATTCTTCGCGTAGTTCTCGAAACTTGGCTTTCAGCTCCATCATCTCCTTTAAGCCCTTCTCTCCATTGGTTATTCTAGTTATCCATTCTTCTAATTTTTTTTCAAAGTTTTTAACTTCTTTGCTATTGTTTTGAATTTCCTCTCGTAGCTCAGAGTAGTTTGATCGTCTGAAGCCTTCTTCTCTCAACTCATCAAAGTCATCCTCCATCCAGCTTTGTTCTGTTGCTGGTGAGGAACTGCGTTCCTTTGGAGGAGGAGAGGTGCTCTGTTTTTTAGAGTTTCCAGTTTTTTTGGTCTGTTTTTTCCCCATCTTTGTGGTTTTGTCTACTTTTTGTCTTCGATGATGGTGATGTACAGATGGGTTTTTGGTGTGGATGTCCTTTCTGTTTGTTAATTTTCCTTCTACCAGACAAGACCCTCAGCTGCAGGTCTGTTGGAGTTTACTAGAGGTCCACTCCAGACCCTGTTTGGCTGGGTGTCAGCACCGGTGGCTGCAGAACAGCGGATTTTCGTGAGACCACAAATTCAGCTGTCTGATAGTTCCTCTGAAAGTTTTGTCTCAGAGGAGTACCCGGTTGAATGAGGTGTCAGTCTGTCCCTACTGGGGGTGTGCCTCCCAGTTAGGCTGCTCAGGGGTGAGGGACCCACTTTAGGAGGCAGTCTGTCCGTTCTCAGATCTCCAGCTGCGTGCTGGGAGAACCACTACTCTCTTCAAAGCTGTCAGTCAGACAGGGACATTTAAGGCTGTGGAGGTTCTCGCTGAGTTTTTGGTTGTCTGTGCCCTGCCCCCAGAGGTGGAGCCTACAGAGGCAGGCAGGCCTCCTTGAGCTGTGGTGGGCTCCACCCAGTTCGAGCTTCCTAGCTGCTTTGTTTACCTAAGCAAGCCTGGGCAATGGCGGGCACCCCTCCCCTAGCCTCGCTGCCGCCTTGCAGCTTGATCTCAGACTGCTGTGCTAGCAATCAGCGAGACTCTGTGGGCATAGGACCCTCCGAGCCAGGTGCGGGACACAATCTCCCAGTGTGCCGTTTTCCAGGCCCGTTGGAAAAGCGCAGTATTAGGACGGGACTGACCCGATATTCCAGGTGCTGTCTGTTTCCCCTTTCTTTGACTAGGAAAGGGAACTCCCTGACCCCTTGCGCTTCCCGAGTGAGGCAATGCCTCGCCCTGCTTCGGCTCACGCACAGTGCGCTTCACCGACTGTCCTGAACCCACTGTTAGGCACTCCCTAGTGAGATGAAACCGGTACCTCAAGCAGAAGTGCAGAAATCACCCGTCTTCTGTGTCGCTGGGGCTGGGAGCTGGAGACCGGAGCTGTTCCTATTCAGCCATCTTGGCTCCACCCTGCCAATTTGGGTTATTAAAATAATAAAAATTTTTGGTGAGTTTATATTTTTCTTAACCAAATGCTCCTACAGATAGCATATTGCACAGATGTTTTGATTTGTCCTTTCACCTTAGGTCAATTTTTCTTAATTTTATTCATCCAGTTGTATTTACTTTAGATAAAAGAGACATTGTAGTTACCATGTGCTCTATGGATCCGTACTTTGTTAGAAATACGAATTTTCAGTCCAAACTCAGACCTATTTTATAAAAATCTAGATTTTAAATAATACTTTGAGGCAACTTGTGGGCACCTTAATGATTGTTAAGTGGAATAATTCTGTTCTTAAAAGAGGAGATGTTTATATGAGTGAGTTGATTTGTCCAAAAGGTACAGTTAAGATCATACCTTTCAATGTGTGTACATTTTACCTTAAAAAAAACTAAAAAATTAATAAAGGGATGGGAAATGGGTTGAAATATCAATGAAACAAAAATGGCACATGTCAAGTTGCTGTTAAAGCTGGGTGACAGGTCTATTATACACCTTCTTTGTATTTTGTATATGTTTTTAATGCTCTGTAATAAAACACTTGTACAAAATGACAAGTTGATCTACACTTAGCTCTTAAGCTCTTACTTTTGCAAAGAGAAGGAGAAAGTGACTGTCGGGCATGAGCAAGTCTGATTCTATTTCTTGGTTACACAAGTTTGGTTTGTAATAATTCATCAAGCTTTCCATAAATATTTTGCACATATATTTCTGTATGCATGCTATACATCAATCAAAGTTTAAATATTACATGTTTGCATAATAGTTATAAATTAATATTTGAGAATAATAGTAATGCTTTATTTTGTTTTCTTTTAAAGGCAGACATGTGGCCGGGTGCAGTGGCTCACGCCTGCAATCCCAGCACTTTAGGAGGCCGAGGCGGGCGGATCACCCGAGGTCTGCCCAAGGTAGCGAAACCTCGTCTCTACTAAAAATACAAAAAATTAGCTGGGCGTGGTGGTGCGTGCCTGTAATCCCAGCTGCTGGGGAGGCCGAGGCAGGAGAATCGCTTGAACCTGGGAGGCAGAGGTTGCAGTGAGCCGAGATCTGTGCCACTGTACTCCAGCCTTGGCGACAGAGCGAGACTGTCTCAAAAAACAAAAATAAAGTAAGATAAGATAAAATAAAATGGACATGTGTGCTCAGGGCACCATCAGATGTATATTAATATTCTGAGAAGTTATTGATTCATGTTCTAACATTTGGGTGACACCCTAGGTCTTTTAATTTTCACCTCAATTCGGTAAGTAGCATGGTTTGTTTTTTTTGAGACGGAGTCTCGCACTGTCGCCCGGGCTGGAGTGCAGTGGTGCAATCTCAGCTCACTGCAACCTCCGCCTCCCAGGTTCGAGCGATTCTCCTGCCTCAGCCTCCCAAGTAGTTCGGATTAGAAGCGCCCGCCCCCACGCCCGGCTAATTTTTTGCATATTTAGTGGAGACGGGGTTTCACTGTGTTACAGGCTGGTCTCGAATGCCTGACCTCGTGATCCACGCACCTCGGCCTCCCAAAGTGCTGCGATTACAGGCGTGAGCCACCGCGCCCGGCCAGTAGCATGATTTTAACTTTTTGGGATGTGATTTTGTTTTCAGCAAGGTTCTCCCCCGAAAACGATGCTCACCGGGACCGGGGCACACAGCACAGTGCCCTGTGCATAGTATGCACTGAGCACACATGGAACCAGGTTCAATCAGGAACAAAGCGAGTAGCAGAGGTTGGTTCTGCAAAGTATAGTAAGTGGGAAATGAGTTAAGATTGCAAGGTCACAACTCAGCAGCAAACGTTTTTACATGCATTTGAAAAACCATTTATAACTAATTCATCAAAACTGTTGGTGAAGGCCAGGCGCGGTAGGTCACACCTGTAATCCCGGCACTTTGAGAGGCCGAGGCGGGTGGATCACGAGGTCGAGAGATCCAGACCATCCTGGCCAACATGGTGAAACCCTGTCTGTGCTAAAAATACAAAAAATTAGCCGGGCGTGGTGGCAAGCGCCTATAATCCCACCTACTTGGGAGGCTGAGGCAGGAGAATCGCTTGAACCCGGGAGGTGGAGGTTGCAGTGAGCCGAGATCGCACCATTGCACTCCAGGCTGGGCAAAAAGAGCGAAACTCTGTCTCAAAAAAAAAAAAAAAAAAAAAAAAACCCGTTGGTGAAAAGCAGTGGTTTGGGTACTTGGCTACACACTGTAATCACCCAGAGAGCTTTAAACCACATTGTTGCCCAGATCCAACTCCAAGGATTCTAATTTAATTGGTTTGTTGCAACGTGGGCTTCAGGCATTTTAAGTTTCCATTCTGTCCCGCCCCGCCAGTCATTCTCCACACACCCTCCCCCCCGCCACCCCCCTCCACGAAGTCTCACTCTGCAATGGCGTGATCTCGACTCACTGCAACCTCCACCTCCCACGTTCAAGCCATTCTCCTGCCTCAGCCCCCCGAGTAGCTGGGATTACAGGCGTGTGCCACCATGCCCGGCTAATTTTTGTATTTTTAGTAGAGACAGGGGTTTCACCATGTTGACCAGGCTAGTCTAGAACTCCTGACCTCAGGTGATGTGCCCGTCTCAGCCTCCCGAAATGCTGAGATGACAGGCGTGAACCACTGCTCCCAACCCCGCAGGTGATTTTTATTTGCCAGGGGTAAGAAGCACTGGATCTGATGAGGAATGCATTAGCTGTGAGTGATTTTCATGTATGCTGCGGGGATTTGCCCCATGGCAACTCTGGAGACTGGGGTTTTAGAAAACAACCTTGCTGTGTTAAAAATTAGAAGATGACTTCAAGACATACTTAGCTGCTTGGCTAAATTGCAGAAAGAGAAAATGCCTTCTTCAGAGATCTTTTTTTTTTAAAACTGGGTTTCACTCTGTCACCCCAGCTGTAGTGCAATGATGTGATCGCGGCTTACTGCAGTCTTGGCCTCCCAGGGTCAAATGATCCTCCCGCCTCAGCCTTCTGAGTAGCTAGGACTACAGGCGTGCACCACCAGACTTGGCTAAATTTTTAATTATCTTTTGTAGAGATGGGGTCCTCGCTATGTTGCCAGGGCTGGTCTTAAACTCCTGGCCTCAAGTGATGTTCCCGCCTCAGCCTCCCTAGTAGCTAGAACTACAGGCACAGGCTACCACGCCTGGTTTCTTTTTTAAAATGTGGCTACTAGAAAATTTAAAATTCATATGTGCTTCACAGTTTATTTCTTAGAGAATTGCCTCCCTTGCGACATCTTAGGCTGCCTGCTCAAAAGACTGGAGGCTAGCAAAATGATGAAACCTGAGATTTTAAAATAATTGTCATTATATTGTTTCCATTTGTAAATAACATATGTATATTATTCACAAATAAAGATAACCTTATATACAAAGTTAAACGCAAATGTTCCCCAGGAAGGGCCAGTTTCCAGTTCAGGAAGGAAGCGCGCCAGAAAAGCGTTCAGGAAAAACCTGTAACTCTTGCCTTATTCAACCCATTCTCAGATCACGTTTCCTGTCACTCATGACCTGAGGGGGCGGGGCATGGAACTGTATCCAATCATGGGCGCTGGAGTGGGAACTGTCCAATCAGGTGCGCAGCCAAGGTAGAGGGGGCGGTGTCCTGGAGCTGGCGGGGCCTTTGTCTCGCTCCATCCAGAGCTCAGGGTCCATCTTTATTGCTTAGTATCCTCTGCTCTAGGAGGTCACGGTGACTGTCGCAGCCTCTGTTGCCCTCTGACTTGCAGATGCTGTGAGATCCAGAGCTAAGGCTCCAGGACATCCCGGAAGCCGAAAAATGGTGAGTGTGCCAGGCCGCGCATCCCGAGGTGGGGGCAGGGCTGGTTGAAACCGGCCGGAACCGGCAGTGACGGGACCGGGGCCTCCCCGCTGTCAGCTCCGGAGTCTGCGGACTGGAGTCCCGGCAGGCACAGCTCGGCCCTCGGTCCCCTCCGGGCACAGGATGCGAGGTGGGCCAGCAGCCGGGACCCTGGGCGGGCATCCCGTTCCGTTCTCCCGCATCCCGCCCGGAGCCCACCCTGGGAAGCGCCGCGCGCGTTGTTGCGTCTGCCCCGACTGCGGGGGCAATGGAAGGGTCCTCAGGGCAGAGTCCAGACCCGGTGTGTGGTTTGTGCATGGGAAGTGCTGTGATCCCGGGGGTCCTCAGTCTTTTCCTTCTCCTGTTTAAAAACAATGGGAGTCACCTTTAAAATGTTGAAAACTTATTGAAGTTAACAGTGATTCATGCTCGGAGAGCACCCAGCCACGGTTTGTGGTTGGGGGTCCAACCGAAGGGCTTGAAGGAAAGTTTTTTATAAGGTGCAGGAGGTAGCAAACCGAATTCAGTAACTGACTCGTTCCAGTTATTGTAGTCATCTTATTTAGACTATTCAGGTTGTCATTGCCTGGTTATGTAATCAGAAGTTAATTGAAGGTTTGTGGTTGCTTAAATCTGAATTTTGTTTCCTCTTAAGGTAGCAATTTACAAGAAATGTATTTGCCTTTGATTTTTTTTTTTTTTTTTTAATGTAGGAACTCAGGGCACTAGAGCCACCTCAATCTAACTGCCTGCTATTTAATTAACACTCCACAGGAGAAGTGGTTTTCTCTTGGATTTTTCAAATGTGTGACAAACAGAATCTCAAATCTACCACTCTGTTGCCCCAGCCTAACTCTGACTTGCAGTCGAATTTTAAATTTTCAGTTCTTTCCTGACATTCTTCAACACCAACTTCCCCTCTCTAATTCACAGCGTTATCAACTATTAGTCCTTTTTTGTACATTTCAGACACAGTATTTTGATTAATCATTATTTCAAAGAGCAGCGGATGGCACTTTTTAGAAAAAGAATTGTTTTTCATCTGCAAACATTTTACAGGAGATGAAAGCAGAGAATAATCCCAACACTCCACCATAAAAAAAAAAAAAAGACCAAAAAACAAAAACCTTTGTGCCAATCTCCCTTTAATCTTTCGTAGGCACAGACACCTTATCAGAATGTTTTTGGATTGAGGTTCCACTTTGGAAACTTCACAGGGCGATGCATCCTCAGCCACCCTGTGTTATTTTCCTGGTTTTGAGTTTCAGAACTGTCTGGGGATGACATGAGATGCCCACAGTGGCTGTGTCTTCTGAGGTGTCTAGTGAATATCAGCCCCTGGGCCATCTCCTCTCAGGGGCAACGCGAGGTACGGGAATGCCGCCTCTCTGTGGAGTAGTTGGTGCATTGTGCCTGGGAGAAATCAGGTATACCTTTCCTCTGAAAGCAAATCCATTAGGACATTAAGATTGTCTTCCCCAACTCCCAGTTTCCATTTCTTAGAGATACAGTGCTGGCCAGGCAATTGGATGTTGGTATTGAGGAGAAAATTTTCTCAGATTGTTGAAGAGAGAAAAAATATCCCCAAGGCAAGGAACACCCAACCCAGTGAGGCAGTGCAAAAACCTGCAAAGCAAAATGCATCTAAGGGACGCAGTGGGGGCACAGCACAGTGGCTCTTGGTAGAATGGTTATTGTCCAGTGAGCAGGATGGGGGCGGGAAAATGTCCCAAGTGATAGAATGGCTTGACTTGACATCTGAGTCAGATATGTCTGTGTTCCAATCAGCATTGCTGCTTCCTGAGTTTGTCACCTTGGAAAGATTTCTTTGCTTATTTTAACTTCAGTTTTTAATTAAGTGTAAATTGCGTTTTATCAGTAGAGCTTGAAAGGTAATCTGTACTGGCAACCTGCTTTTTTCACCAACCCAGGCCTCTGTGCCACCTGATCATAGTCTCATCTGCCTGCGTGGACACAGGAGGAAGTCAGAGCATAGCCTCTCCTGGGACATGAACCAGTCCTTCCCTAACCCTGCACTGTCCCACCCATGGCTTCTTGATAGCAACTTTCCCTCGTTTGCCTTTTAGTTCCCCCCCAAACCCTTTTTTTATGTGCACACAGTGTGCCCAATGCCACCTCTCAGTTGTCTGAATCCAGCACATACTGGAATTCAGATGTCCGGTAGTTCAAGACCATGGGCCTAGACCTACCTTTTGCAGAAGCAAATACAAATTAGAAATAAGGGCCTTCATTCTCCCACTTGGAAATGTGGGAAGACATTTTGTTCTTTTGCCTTTTCCTAAAGGATATAATTTAGAAAACTTTTATTATTGATTATTTTTTGAGACAGAGTCTCACTCTTTCACTTAGGCTAGAGTACAAGAGCATGATCATAGCTCACTGTGACCTTGAACTCTTGGGCTTAAGCAGTCTTGCTGCCTCAGCCTCCCAACTACCCAGGACTATAGGCAGGAACCAACTTGCCTGGCTAATTTTTTTTTTTTTTTTTTTGATAGAGACAGCATCTCACCATGTTCCCGGAACTGGTGTCGAACACCTGGCCTCAAGAGATCCTCCTGCCTTGGCCTCCCAAAATGCTGGGTTTACAGGCATGAGCCACCATGCCTGGCCTAGACAACTTTTATATGTACCTTTTTTCTCTGCTTCTTCAAAATATATGTAAATCTTTTTTTTTTTGGGGGGTGGAGTTTCACTCTTGTTGCCCAGGCTGGAGTGCAGTGGCACAATCTCGGCTCACTGTAACCTCTGCCTCCTGGGTTCAAGCGATTCTCCTGCCTCAGCCTCCCAAGTAGCTGGGTTTACAGGCGCCCGTCACCACACCTGGCTAATTTTTTGTATTTTTAGTGGAGACAGGGTTTCACCATGTTGGCCAGGCTGGTCCTGAACTCCTGACCTCAGGTGATCTGCCCACTTCACTCCAGTCTGGGAAACAGGGGCAAAACTTTGTCTCAAAAAAAAAGTAAACACAAAGGATAGGATTTAATTCAGCAATCCAGAAAGCTAAAGGGTCACAGATACTGAAGGGTATCTCTTCAGTATCTGGAGAGATAAAAACGATAGGTGTTTTCAACAGAAAACTGCTGCTCCAAGGTCATTACTAATATGTGGAGGCTGAAGGGCTTATGCTGCGATAGCAAGACCAGCTCAGAGTACGCCCTGTACTTTGGTTTCTATTTATATTTTAAGAACAGTTGGCATAGTTATATGTACTCTTGTGTAGACAAACTGCATCCATTTAAATTAAAGAGTATTTTTTCGGCTGGGTGCAGTGGTTCACACCTGTAATCCCGGCACTTTGGGAGGCTGAGGTGGGAGGATCACCTGAGGTCAGGAGTTCAAGACCAGCCTGGCCAACATAGTGAGACTTCGTCTCTACTAAAAATACAAAAATTAGTTGGGTGTGGTGGCGAACGCCTGTAATCCCTGCTACTTGGTAGGCTGAGGCAGGAGAATTGCCTGAACCTGGGAGGCAGAGGTTGCAGTGAGCCGGGATCACACTACTGCACTCCAGCCTGGGCAAGAGAGTGAGACTCCATCTCAAAAAAAAAAACAGTATTTTGTACAATAGTGTGAATATAACAGCACAATATTTATTTTGGACAAACCGCTTTAAAATAATGATTTTAATATTCTGTATTCTTTTGAAATATAAATTATTTTAACTGAATTAATATTACAGATAATTTTCTAATACTACATACATTATGACTAATATGTTAAAATTGTTTATCCTAAGATATTTATATCTTATATCAAAAGAAAATAGGCCAGGTGCGGTGGCTCACACCTGTAATCCCAGGAATTTAGGAGGCTGAGGCGGGCAGATCACGAGGTCAGGAGTTTGAGACCAGCCTGGCCAACATGGTGAAACCATGTCTCTACTAAAAATACAAAAATTTGCTTGGCGTGGTGGTGGGCGCCTGTAATCTCAGCTCCTCAGGAGCCTGAGGCAGGAGAATTGCTTGAAACAGGAAGACGGAGGTTGCAGTGAGCCAAGATCATTTCACTGCACTCCAGCCTTGGCAACAAGAGCAAAACTCCATCTCAAAAAAAATAAAAGAAAAAATATAGTAACAAATTGTTACAATAGATATTAACCCCACCTCTGTCACATCAATTAATATGCTTATTAGTTAATCCAACAGGTATGATTATAGGTCAGCATGATTTTAGTGTCTATAGGTATATGTATGTATTTGAGACAGAATTTCAGTCTGTTGCTTAGGGTGGAGTGCAGTGGCACGATATCCGCTCATTGCAACCTCTGCCTCCCAGGTTCAAGCGATTCTCATGCCTCAGCCTCCTGAGTAACTGGGATTACAGGCATGCACCAACATGCCCGCTAGTTTTTGGATTTTAGTAGAGACAGGGTTTCGCCATGCTGGCCAGGCTGGTCTCAAACTTTGGACCTGATGCGATCTGCCCACCTCAGCCTCCCAAAGTGCTTGGATTACAGGCATGAGCCACCGGGCCTGACCTTATTTTTTCTTTTCTTTGTTTTTTTTTTGAGATGGAGTTTTGCTCTCATTGCCCCAGACCGGAGTGCAATGGCGCGATCTTGGCTTACCGCAACCTCTGCCTCCCAGGTTCAAGTGATTCTCCTGCCTCAGCTTCCTGAGTAGCTAGGATTACAGGCATGCGCCACCAAGCCCGGCTAATTTTTTTAGTAGAGATGGTGTTTCACCATGTTGGTCAGGCTGGTCTCGAACTCCCAACCTCAGGTGATCCATCTGCCTTGGCCTCCTAAAGTGTTGGGATTACGGGCCTGAGTCACTGCGCCTGGCCCTATTTTTTCATTTTACTAACTTAGGCATGCAGCATTTACAGAACTAATAAATGCAACGGATACAGTCACCCACCCATGGATATAATAGCTCTTCAGTTAGCTATGCCACAAGCTCAGATATAATTCCAATATGTGAACAACGTTGGTTTCCTATTCCTCATCAAAAGATGCCGGTGGATGTTGTTAGATGGCTTCCAATATAAATCCCCAGTCCAATGGCCAGCAGATGAGACAGCAGCAAAGATGGAAGAAAAACCTCTAGAAATTCTGCATAGAATGTGTATCTGTTCTTCAGAATGCGTGTGTTTCTCATGCTGAGAGTAGCTGTGCACTTTGGTTCTTTAAAGAGAAACTCATTGAGGGGAATATTTTCTTGCTCACTTAACCAATCCCATATCTAATCTGAGTATTCCTTCATACGCTTTCAATTTCTTTCTCTCAATATAATCTTCCCCAGACTAATAACTGTTTTTCTCTCCAATGCCTTGGGTGTTTCAGAAGCTCTGTTGGTTCCTTGTGTCTGTGAGTGAGGTGGGCTGTCACGGTGACAACTCGTGGAGCAACTCCATCCAGACTTCTTGCTGGGCATCCAGTAGTACTTTTTCCATGTCATGGTTGTCAGTAGAAACTGAGGCTGGAGGCCGGGTGTGGTGGCTCATGCCTGTAATCCCAGCACTTTGGGAGGCCAAGGCAGGAGGATCACTTGAGGTCAGGAGTTTGAGACTAGTCTGACCAACATGGCAAAACCCTGTCTCTACTAAAAATACAGAAAATTAGCCAGGCATGGTGGCGGACGCCTGTAGTCCCAGCTACTGGAGAGGCTGAGGGAGGAGAATCGCTTGAACCCAGGAGACGGAGGTTGCAGTGAGCCGAGATCACGTCACTGCACTTTAGCCTGGGTGACAGAGCGAGACTCCGTCTCAAAAAGAAAAGAACCCCAGAAACTTAGGCTGGAACACCACTTTCATTTCCATTATTGTGAAAATATAATTCTAACCAGGAGTGCTCCAGGCCCTCCTCCTGCAGCCCAGGGCTCTGCTCTGTGGCATGGTGCTGGAGTGCAGATGCAGCAGTGAGGGTCTGTGTGGGCTGCAGGCTGTAGGCTAAGCTTCACGGGCAGAAGCACCATGGCCCAGTACTCTGAGTCAGGAACCATTGATTTAATATATAAATAGCCAAGAACATAGATCCCTCTTCCACAGTTTCTTTTTTCTTTTTTTGAGATGGAGTCTCCCTCTGTCACCCAGGCTGGAGTGCAGTGGTGTGATCTCGGCTCACCGCGACCTCCACCTCCCGGGTTCAAGCGATTCTCCTGCCTCAGCCTCCCAGGTAGCTGAGATTACAGGCGCCCGCCACAACGCCTGGCTAATTTTCTGTATTTTTAGTAGAGGTGGGGTTTCACCACATTGGCCAGGCTTGTCTCGAACTCCTGATCTCAGGTGATCTGCCCACCTTGGCCTCCCAAAGTGCTGGGATTACAGTAGTGAGCTACCGCCCCTGGCACCACAGTTTCTATAGAGGAGTAAAACCCTACCTTCAGCAGGTACCTGAATTTGGCTCCAAGTTGCAAAACTACCTCCTGTCATGAAGATGTGGGAAGTTTATCTTTCGTAGAATATAATCAACTCACCTCCCCAATTCCCAGGTGGATTTAGGATAAACTACCTACAAGTGACTGCTGTCACGTCGTCTTCTTGAGGACTAATTATGACAACCTTCTTTCTATCTTTGCAATCTCTTAGCAAATTGCCTGCAATTCATGTCACGTTCTGGCTTAATTGTGTAATCATACAGTTTTTGCTTTGTGTTCTGCCATTGTGGAGAGTTTTTCTGGGGTTGGAGATGATTGTGCTTTTAGTTACATTTTTGAAAACACTGTCTGAAATGACCAGGTATGATATAAACATATAAGATACCCATCAGACTTCACCCTAGAGGGTCTTTCCCTCTTGGGCTTCAAGTCACAACCCACAATTGTGCAAACCCCAAATTTGCAGGCAAAATGGTCTCTCTGCCTATTTGTGATCTATAGTCCCTTGTAGAGCAGTCAGATCAGATTTCTACAAAAATAACCTTACAGGGCAGCAACCAACCATTCCACCTCTTTCAGTGTCCCAGGCATCTTCAGATCTGAAATGAATTCAGAGACAATTAGGGCCTAGAAACCCTGTCAGGGTTACACATATGCATTGATTAGACCGAAGAATTTAAAATGTTCTTTTCCTCCTCCTGCACAAGTGCCTGAGAATGTGCAGAGGGCACCTGCTCCTTTCCCACACCTCTGAAACCTAAATCTGAAACCCTCAAATTTGAATCCAGGCCCTGGGATTTGAGAAAGTAAAAGAACTTTTATCTGAGGGATGCAAGTTCTGTTAGTTATCGGACTCAGAGATACATTAAAATGAATCCAGAATTATGTCCTACTTCTCCTTTGAGCAATGTATTCATCTCTTGAAACTGTTTGTTACTGCCACACATAGCTATAAATTAATCTAATAATGCCACACAGGACACTATAGCCCACACCTTCTAGCTTAACCTTGTATAGCCAATCACTAATCAGTGTTATTACTGTAAACTAATGAGAATCCTTGACAAAGAAGTTTGCATCAGCCCACTTTCTATTCCCGTTTTTTACCTTTAAAAATCTACCTCTTGACTGGGCGCGGTGGCTCACACCTGTAATCCCAGCACTTTGGGAGGCCGAGGTGGGTGGATCACTTGAAGTAAGGAGATCGAGACCAGCCTGGCCAACATGGCGAAACCCCATCTCTACTAAAAATATAAAAAAAATCAGCCAGGCATGGTGATGCATGCCTGTAATCCCAGCCACTCAGGAGACTGAGGCAGGAGAATTGCTTGAATCAAGGAGACAGTTTGCAGTGAGCCGAGATCATGCCACTGCACTCCAGCATGGGTGACAAAGTGAGACTGTCTCCAAAAAAAAAAAAAAAAATCCATTTCTCACTGGTGCTATTCAAAGTATATATTCAAGCCAACTTGAATCTATGCTCCTGGGTTGCTATTCTTGCTATTCTCAAACGTGGCATATATAAACTCTCTACTTATATTAATTTTATCTCATTTTTTTTTTTTTTTTTGGTTGACATCTCATTTATAATGTGTTAGAGCAGTCTCCGTGACAGGATCTCTCCTTTGGTTTTGCGCAGCGTGCTATAACACCCAATAACACACAGCCAGGTTGATGTCACTAGAATCTGCATATAAGCACTGGCTTCTGGGACTCATGAGACAGGGCCTGACTTTGGATTGAGAATGTACAGAAAGCCCATAGGAAACATCTTCTGCATCATGACAGGTCAACATCGACATTTTATAGCCCCACCCTTCAAAGTGTGGTCCTTGAAAATTTCCAGATCTTGTCCTCTGACCTGCTGCAGTTGTGTGAGAGGCTCCTGGTGTAAATAGAATCTAATGGCAGAATCACCCCAGCAGTGGGAAATCCAGGACACAAGATATCTACAGCCATGACCATAACAACCACACCTCCCTGTAAGCTGTGATACTGGAGTAAAATATTCCTGTCATTCCTCTTACCCAAGCTAACTGATTAAGGACAGGTGATATCACATATGAGTTTAGGATCTGAAGCTCTACCAGGGAAGTTCCATTGTCTGTTCTGTTCCCACAGAATCAGTCTCAGTGTTTCCTGTTTGGATTGCCATGGGGACATCAACCCAGGGTGACTGTAGACCCTCTTCCCAGCCCTGAGAGTCTTTGAGACATTTGAGGTTGTCGTGTGCAGACTGGGGTGAGGCTGACAAGAGGGTCTAATTCTGCTACCATCTGAGAGGGAGGGGAGTAAGTCATTCAGTGTTTCTTCTCTTTCTCACAAAAATAATCTCTTTGGTTGGTTCCTAGATAGATGGGAGTTGTTCCAGTTTTCACTTGGGTGAAAAACAAGGAGGAGAGCTGGAGACTTAAACCAATCAACCAATTGCTTTCATTTCATATGGCGATTGGGAAAACAGATGAGGCCGTCATGATGTCTGCCATCCAGGAACTGTGTCTGTGGCAAATGAATAAATGGCTGAATTTCACATCACGGGGTCAGTACAAAAAAGGGACGTGTGCAGGGGATTTAGGGCCACTTTCCTTATGTTGGGAACTCTGATGTCACCATCCGAAGGGCCACTCGTGAACAGAAGAGTTGTTATTATTATAGTTATTTTTTTCTTTTCTATTTTTTGAGGTGGAGTCTCGCTCTGTCGCCCAGGCTGGAATGCAGTGGTGTGATCTTGGCTCACTGCAACCTCTGCCTACCGGGTTCTAGTGATTTTCTCCTGTCTCAGCCTCCTGAGTAGCTGGGATTACAGGTGTACACCATCACGCCTGGCTAATTTCTGTATTTTTAGTAGATAGGGGATTTCACCATATTGGCCAGGCTGGTCTCGAACTCCTGACCTTAGGTGATCCACCCACCTCGGTCTACCAAAGTACTGGGATTACAGGCATGAGCCACCGTGCCCAGCCCTATAGTTATTATTGCTATTGCTTTTACCTTGTGAAGACTAAATATTTAGCTCCTAATATACATGTCCTAGAAAACACTATGCATTTTGGTTAAATTCCTTGTTACTGTATATTATAAAATAGACAGGGAATTGGGTGAAATAGATTAAAATCACACAAACTTGGGGAGTCAAGTTTCTCTTGGGCAGGCTTAGAAAACACAGAATTGGAAATACCCCAGTGACATAGAGATCAGAATTCTTTTTTTTTTTTGAGACAGAGTCTCGCTCTAGTGCCCAGGCTGGAGTGCAGTGGCGCAATCTCGGCTCACTGCAAGCTCCATCTCCCGGGTTCACGCCATTCTCCTGCCTCAGCCTCTCCGAGTAGCTGGGACTACAGGCGCCCACCACCACGCCCAGTTAATTTTTTTGTATTTTTAGTAGAGACGGGGTTTCACTGTGGTCTCGATCTCCTGACCTCGTGATCCACCCGCCTCGGCCTCCCAAAGTGCTGGGATTACAAGCGTGAGCCACCGCGCCCGGCCCGTAGAGATCAGAATTCTACCTAGGGCCCTTTCCCTGTCCCAGCCTTACCCACATTTCACCTCTTCTGAGGCCTCATCCAGGTCTGGCTCCACCTTGGAATCTCCATGCAGAATTGATTACAGGAGATCAGAGTTTGGCTCCTGCTGCCTCTCCAGAGTGGTTGCTCACAGTTCTTCCAAACCCAAAAGCAGATAAATGGAAGCAAATAACGAAATATTTTTGGTCCTTAATTTTTTTTTTAATTAAAACCAGTGTTTCTAGAGGCATACCACCTAGCAAACCATTTTCTATTCCTGCATATCCAGCAGTTGCTCCAGGAATCACAAGAAAGTAAATATAAACCCAATTGCTAAGAAATCCCTTTGAACTACACTTAATTTTCCCATTCTGTATTTCATTCTTCTATCTTCAGCTTTTATTTCAAGCTTTTTTTTTTTTTTTTTTTGAGACAGGGTCTCACTCTATCACCCAGGCTGGAGTGCAGTGGTGTGATCTCTGCTCGCTGCAACCTCTGCCTCCCAAGTTCAAGCAGTTCTCCCACCTCAGCCTCCCAAGTAGCTGGGGCTACAAGTATGTGCCACCACACCTGGCTAGTTTTTGTATTTTTAGTAGAGATGGGGTTTCACAATGTTGGCCAGGCTGGTCTCAAACTCCTGACCTCAGGTGATCCACCTGCCTTGGCCTCCCGAAGTGTGGAATTACAGGCGTGAGCCACCGTGCCTGGCCTATTCCATGCATTAAAAAAAAAAAAAAAAGAAAGGCTGGGTGCGGTGACTCACATCTATAATCCCAGCACTTTGGGAGGCCGAGGCAGGAGGATCAACTGAGGTCAGGAGTTCGAGACCAGCTTGGCCAACATGGCGAAACCCCATCTCTACCAAAAATAGAAAAATTAGCTGGGCATGGTGGCAGGTGCCTATAATCCCAGCGACTCAGGAGGCTGAGGCAGGAGAATTGCTTGAACTAGGGAGGTGGAAATTGCGGTGAGCCAAGATCATGCCACTGCCCTCCAGCCTGGGCAACAGAGCAAGACTCTATCTCCAAAAAAAAAAAAAAAAAAAAAAAAAAAATCAGTGATAAAACAAGAAGAAATGTAAATGCTGGGCTTTTCATATAAATCCAGGGAATTATGGGACAGTTAGTACCCACCTCCCAGGGTGTTATGAGGATAAATTCATATTATGTCATCTTCCCAGCACAGTGCTCTGTAGCGTGCTTCTGAGCACACAGAGCATGCTCCATAAACATCGCATTAATGCATGTATGCATGTTGTTTTCCAAATGCAGACTTACTCAGACATGAGCTGCCTTCTCCAGCCTCTGGAAACTTTAAAGGACCAACAGAGAATGCCATATTTTAGAATAGTGATTGGTGGTTTTTATTTTGGACCAAAAGCATTTGTGTTCTAAGAAGAGTGTAGGTATAAGAAACTGTGTGCTGTGGTGCTTTGTCTATTTGAGTGCTGTTATAAGTGATCTAGGGCGAGCAGGGTCAGCATTAGCTGTGAATGAAGGCAATCCATGGACCCCTTTCAAGCCTGCAGAATCGGCTGGGCACGGTGACTCACACCTGTAATCCCAGCACTTTGGGAGGCTCAGAAGGGCAGATCACCTGAGTTCAGGAGTTTAAGACCAGCCTGGCCAATATCGTGAAAGGCCATCTCTACTAAAAATACAAAAATTAGCCACCCGGGCATGGTGGCATGTGACTGTAGTCTCGACTACTTGGGAAGCTGAGGCAGGAGAATCACTTGAGCCTGAGAGGCAGAGGTTGCAGTGAGCCGAGGTCACGCCACTGCACTCCAGCCTGGGAGACAGAGTCTTACTCTGTCTCCAACAAACAAACAAACAAAAAAACCTGCAGAATCAAATTAGACTTGGGCTTGAAATACCAGATGATTTCTCTGCATATTAAAGTTTAAGAGGCAATTCTTAGCTAAGTGGTTGTCAGCTCATCACATTCTAGTTAGGATTAAACGGCCAGTTTGAAGAAATACCCTCACCTGTGCCCTCCTGACAGATTATGTTGGCCTGGGTGGAAGCATCCATGTTGTTTTAATTAAGTGTCCCATGTAATTGTAAGATAAAGCCGGGGGCAATCATGAGGGCTCCCAGACATAATGTGAGAATTGAGTTCAGCCTTTTTTTGTGTGTGAGACAGTCTCACTCTGTCACCCAGGCCCCAGGCTGGAGTGTAGTGGTGTGATCTTGGCTCACTGCAACCTCTGCCTCCTGGGCTCAAGTGATTCTCCTGACTCAGCCTCCCCAGGCTTTGTTTTTTTTGTTTGTTTGTTTGTTTTTGTTTTCTGTTTTTTGTTTTTTTAGACGGAGTTTCGCTCTTGTTGCCCAGGCTGGAGTGCAATGGTGCAATCTCGGCTCACCACAACCTCTGCCTCCTGGGTTCAAGTGATTCATTCTCCTGCCTCAGCCTCCCAAGTAGCTGGGATTACAGGCATGCGCCACCACACTCGGCTAATTTTGTATTTTTAGTAGAGACGAGGTTTCTCAATGTTGGTCAGTCTGGTCTCAAACTCCCAACCTCAGGTGATCTGCCTGCCTTGGCCTCCCAGAGTGCTGGGATTACAGGCGTGAGCCACCGCGCCCCAGGCTTTGTTTTAAAGAGAGGTCACCGGGCCTGCTCTGCTTGATTTTCATGGGAGCAGGGGAATGGGGCCCATACTGCCTTTGCTGCAGCAGAAATTGCTGCCATCTCTGGAATGGAAGGGCACCTAAAGGCAGGAAACTGGAGACTCACATTTTAGTCCTTAGGTAGAAGCTCACTGTTCCTGAAATTCTCCTGTGACAATGACAAAGGACAAGCAAGTATGGCCTTTTCTGCGCCTTTAAAGTACATCTGCCTATGGGTGCGGTGGAAGCTGGTGAAGGGGTTTTGCTGATGCTTTCAAAAGGCATATTCTCGGCCGGGCGTGGTGGCTCACGCTTGTAATCCCAGCACTTTGGGAGGCCGAGGCGGGTGGATCACGAGGTCAGGAGATCGAGACCACGGTGAAACCCCGTCTCTACTAAAAATACAAAAAATTAGCCGGGCGTGGTGGCGGGCGCCTGTAGTCCCAGCTACTCGGAGAGGCTGAGGCAGGAGAATGGCGTGAACCCGGGAGGCGGAGCTTGCAGTGAGCCGAGATCGCACCACTGCACTCCAGCCTGGGTGACAGAGCGAGACTCCGTCTCAAAAAACAAAACAAAAAAAAGGCATATTCTCAAGTTACAGATGTGATTTTCCAGATAATATCACCTGAGAAGGAATCCCAAAGGAGGAGCAAGAGGAAGAAATGGCTGGTTCTCAGGTGAATGTGTCCCAGCTCAGGGGTGATGTTCTCTTTTCGTTCTTGAATGTCTTGGCTTTAGAACTTTTACTTCTCTACTTCTGGTGTTCCTACCTAGCCAGATTGTTATAGATACTCTTTTTCCTCCTTTTCTTCTTATAAATATTACTTCTTACTATAGTAGTTAAGAGGCGCTGAAAAATACTTCTCTTTTATATACCAGAGCCTTCTCCTTTATTCTTTATCTCCAGGCTTCTTATATACCATGATCAGTTCTCACCATTGAGTGTATGACCTGCAAGAATAAAAATGTTCTCTTTGTGACTGGGCACAGTGGCTCATGCCTGTAATCCCAGGACTTTGGGAGGCTGAGGCGGGAGGATTGCTCGAGGCCAGGAGTTTGAGACCAGCCGGAGCAACATGGCGAAACCCTGTATCTACTAAAAATCCAAAAAATTAGCCAGGTGTGGTGGCACGTGCCTGTGGTCCCAGCTACTTGGAAGGCTGAGGCAGAATCACCTGAACCCAGGAGGCGAGGTTGCAGTGAGCCGGGATCACGCCACTCACTGCACTCTAGCCTGAGCGATAGAGTGAGACTCTGTCTCAAAAATAAATAAATAAATAAATAAAGTTCTCTTTGTGTCACATCAATGTGGAAAGGTGTAGATACCTAAGATCTCTATTAGGGATGGTGTAGGGTCCTCAGATATTAGTGAAGAGGGGAATGTGCATTGTTTAGCTTCCATCTGGATGTTCCATCACCTCTATGCAGAAACAGGATTTTAAAAATGCACATTTAAAGCGGATGGCACTAATTGCCCAGAATAACTCAGAAGATTCTGGAAAAGAGAATAGTTAGATAAGACTTGCTCTCTAAAATGCTGAGCAAAGACTATTTAAATACATTATTAGAGGTTATAAAACCTGGGAGATATGTGTAGCTTGAACTTTGCATAAAGGTGTTTCTTTATGCTTAGATTCAGGTTATAATTTACTTTTTGTTGCCAGTAATATCATAGCTCTGATGATTGTCTGCCCATGTGTGTTGACACCACACACCAATTTGTTCTATTGTAGTTCATGTTAATTTCTTCTTTTTTTTTTTTCTTCTGAGACAGAGTCTCGCTCTGTTGCCCAGGTTTGAGTGCAATGGCACAATCTTGGCTCACTGCAACCTCCGCCTCCCACGTTCAAGCAATTCTCCTGCCTCTGCCTCCTGAGTAGCTGGGATTATACGCTCGTGCCCCCATGCCCAGCTAATTTTTTGTATTTTTAGTAGAGATGAGGTTTCACCATGTTAGCCAGGATGGCCTCGATCTCCTGACCTCGTGATCTGCCCGCCTTGGCCTCCCAAAGTGCTGGGATTACAGGCGTGAGCCACCGCACCCGGCCCAGTTCATGTTAATTTCAATCACTTGGTTAAGGCTCTCTGTGACAGATTTTTTCTAACTATAAAGTTAATTATTTTTATCTTTATTATTCATAAGTACCTTGGGAGATTTACTGACTGATGTACATAAACCATCACATTTAATCTGCAAACTTCCCTTTCTTTTTAGATTCTCTTTGCTTAAAGCTTGCTTTGGAAAATGAAGGCTCATCTTTGTTTACTAGTCAGATAAACTGGGGCTCAACCACTTACTCTGTGTTTGACAAAATATTCTTGATTCGGATGGTATCACTGGCTAGCTTGTTAGAAATTCAGAAACTCAGGCTTCACCTGAGATCACCTGAGTCAGACTGCATTTTAACAAGATCTGTAGTTCATTGTTACGTACATTAAAATTTGACAGATACCTTTTAACCCATCATGACTTCTCTGTATGAGTAATATTCACAACTTATTCTGTAATCTGTAGTCATAAAACTCAAACTGTATATGCCTGTGTTGATGCCCTTAATTTTATACTGATTATTTAGAAAAGTATCCACATTGGTTTTGTGGATTCTGTTTTCCTTTTTGTTTGTCACCCAGGCAGGAGTGCTGTGGCATGATCTCGGCTCACTGCAACCTCTGCCTCCTGAGTTCAAGCGATTCTCCTCCCTCAGCTTCCCGAGTAACTGGGATTACAGGCGTGCACCACCACACCCAGCTAATTTTTGTATTTCTAGTAGAGACAGGGTTTCACCATGTTGGCCAGGCTGGTCTCGAATTCCTGACTTCAGGTGATCTGCCTGCCTCAGCCACCCAAAATGATGGGATCACAGGCGTGAGCCACCAAACCTGGCCACGTGGATTCTATTTTCTTTCCTCAGTGTTAGAGAATACATCAGAGCATATTTTTGTTAAAAATACCTGATTGAATAATTCCAGTAACTCATATAAGTCACAGCAATTCTCTCTTTTCACATGGAGTCAAGAACTCTGCCCATTGACAGTTGGTCACTATGTTTTGTTTTGTTTTGTTTTTCAGGAACTGTTGACATTCAGGGATGTGACCATAGAATTCTCTTTGGAGGAGTGGGAATTTCTGAAACCTGCTCAGCAGAATTTGTATAGGAAAGTGATGCTAGAGAACTACAGAAACCTGGTCTCTCTGGGTGAGAATAACTTCAATACACAATTCCTATTTCACACTAAAGATTTTATTTTCTTCCTCTGTAGAATGTTTGGTGGGGATTTCTGGCTTTGTATAAATGAGCTTTAGAACTCTGCTTTCAAGGAAAACTTGGGGATTTGTTGAGATAGAGAAGAAAATTTTCAAGATGTTTTATGTTTACATTAACTTTCTTCTACCTTGAGATGATGGGCATTTTTCACTCTAGTTTAGTGGTAATTCTATTTTTTTATTTTATTATTTTTATTATTTTTATTTTTTGAGACAGAGTCTAGCTCTGTTGCCCAGGCTTGAGTGCAGTGGTACAATCCAGCTCACTGCAACCTCCACCTCCTGGGTTCAAGTGATTCTCCTGTCTTAACCTCCTGAGTAGCTGGGACTACAGGTGCCCACCACCACACCCAGCTAATTTTTGTATTTTTAGTAAAGAGAAGGTTTCACTATGTTGGCCAGGCTGGTCTCGAACTCCTGACCTCAAGTGATCCACCCTCCTTGGCCTCCCGAAGTGTTGGGATTACTAGTGTGAACTACCCTACCCAGCCTTTAGTGGTAATTCTTGGAATTCCATTATAAAAATTCCTTTATAAAATATTATTGACCAGACCTTAAAATCCAACTTCTACCACCAATTTTTGATTGAGTAGTATTGGGTAGGGAAGCTAAAGACCCACAAATATAAAATATTCTAAACTTTCTGTTTAGAAATATTATTTTGTTATTAATTTTCTTTTCTTTTTTTTTTTTTGAGATGGAGTCTCGCTCTGTTGCCAGGCTGGAGTGCAGTGGCGCGATCTTGGCTCACTGCAATCTTTGCCTCCTGGGTTCAAGCGATTCTCCTCCCTCAACCTCCCAAGCAGCTGGGATTACAGGCACGTGCCACCACACCTTGCTCATTTTTGTATTTCTAGTAGAGATGGCGTTTCACCATGTTGGCCAGGATAGTCTTGATCTCCTGACCTCATGATGTGCCCGCTTTGGCCTCCCAAAATGTTGGGATTACAGGTGTGAGCCAACGTGCCTGGCCTTATTATTAATTTTCTAGAATCATCTATAATATTCTCTCTTCTCTACAGAGCACAACATTAGGTTGGTAATTGGAGAATCCCAGCAAGAATCACATTACTTTTTTCTAATAAAACAGGTCTTACTGTTTCTAAGCCAGAACTGATTAGCTGTCTGGAGCAAAGACAGGAGCCCTGGAATGTGAAGAGACATGAGACCATAGCCAAACCCCCAGGTAGGTTGGATGAATGAAACACATGCCACAGGTGAAAGCTCCAAAGGCCAAGAAGGAAGACAGACTTCAAAAGTTACTTGAGAAGCTCTGCTCCAACGGAGATGATTTTTGAGGAGCGTGATTGTTTCTTCTTGCTCTTGTACAGAGGCATCTTCTGTCTAATGCTCCTAAATTCCCTAAAAAGTAACCTTCCTTTGAGGTTACAGTGAGAGCCAAAGTCCTCTTCATGGCTTATAAGAGACTTTATTATCTGACTGCCCTTTCATTGTCTTGGGGCACACAGAAATATGTGTGTATTTTTGAGGAACTCTATGTTAAACTATTTTTTTCTTTTTTTTTCTTGAGAGAGAGTTTCGCTCGTGTTGCCCAGGCTGGAGTGCAATGGCACAATCTTGGCTCACCATAACCTCCACCTCCTGGGTTCAAGCGATTCTTCTGCCTCAGCCTCCCGAGTAGCTGGGATTACATGTGCCACCATGCCCAGCTAATTTTGTATTTTTAGTAGAGATGGGGTTTCTCCAAGTTGTTGAGGCTGGTCTTGAACCCCCGACCTCAGGTGATCCACCCACCTCAGCCTCCCAAAGTGCTGAGATTACGGGCATGAGCCACCACGCCCAGCCTTTAAACTATTTTTTAAGGTTTTTGTTTTGTTTTGTTTTGGCTTTGGTTTTTGTTGTCGTTGTTTGTATTATGTCTGAAATGTGTGAGAGTATTTGTGATAACGGTATTTGGTTCCAAAATCCCAGTAACACCACAAACAGATGTGGTATGTTTTCTGCTTTATGATTTCTTATGAAGTTTCTTTCTTTTTTTTTTAATAATTTTTTTTTTGTGACGGGGTTTCACTCTGTCACCCAGGCTGGAGTGCATGGTGCCATCTTGGCTCACTGCAACCTCTGCCTTCTGGGTTCAAGCAATTCTCCCACCTAAGCCACCCAAGTAGCTGGTATTACAGGCATGCACCACCACGCCCAGCTACTTTTTGTATTTTAGTAGAGACAGGGTTTCGCCATGTTGGCCAGGTTGGACTCCTGACCTCAGGTGATCCACCCGCCTCGGTCTCCCAAAGTGCTGGAATTATAGGCGTTGAGCCACCATGCCCAGCCCCTTATGGAATTTTCAAATGTGATTCTACAAAATTTCCTACTCAGTAATTTTGTTATAATGCTAAGCATCTCCCTAAATATAAGAAAATCTAATGTTATTTTATTTCTACGTTTTATATTTTTAGTGTGAACTAAAATTGGTAATTTAAACTTTATTTTCCCAGATTCTTCAACTATATTAGTTGAGGTGTGTATACATATACACACAAATATACCCACACATATATGTGTGTGGACCATGTGGTTACTTTTCACAAATTAAAAGTATATAACTTTATTATGTAAAGTGTAATGATTTTGTATGTGTAAACATTGTGAAGTGATTAATACAGTTAAGTTAATGAATGCATCTGTTACCTCACAGAGTTTTTTTGTTTGTTTTTTTTTTCTTTATTGAGACGAGTCTCACTCTGTCCCCCAGGCTGGAGTGCAGTGGCGCAATCTCGGCTCACTGCAACCTCCGCCTCCCAGGTTCAAGTGATTCTTGTGCCTCAGCTTCCCAAGTAGCTGGGATTACAGGCTGGTCTCAAACCCCTGGCCTCATGTGATCCACCCTCCTCGGCCTCCGAAAGTGCTGGAATTAAGCCACCATGCAGAGTTTTCTTTTGTAGTGAGAACACCGAAGGCTTGCTGTCTTATTAAAATTTAAGCATATGGAGCACGTTTGTCCAACTCATGTCCTGCTGGCTGCATGCAGTCCAATATGGCTTTGAATGTGGCCAAACACAGATTTGTAAACTTTCTTAAAACATGAGATTTTTTTAAAGCTAATCAGCTATCATTAGTGTTAGTGTATTTTATGCATGGCCCAAGACAATTCTTCCAGTGTGGCCGAGGGAAGCCAAAAGATTGGATACCCCGATACAGAGCATTGTGATTAACTATAGCTATGATGCTATGCATTAGATCCCCAAAACTTATTCATTTCAGGACTGGAAGTATGTACTCATTGAACATCTTCCCATTTTCCCCACTTCCAGACTGGGTCAACCAGCTTTGTACTCTCTGTTTCTATGAGTTCATCCTTTTTAGATTACCCATAGAGGTGAGATCATGCATTATTTTTCTTTCTGTGTCTGGCTTATTTCACTTAGCATAATGTCTTCCAGGTCCATCCATGTTGTTGAAATGTTGACAGGATTTCATGATTTTTTATGGCTGAATAATACTCTATTGTGTATATATGCCATGTTTTCTTTATCCAGTCAGTGTCCACAAACATTCAGGTTGTTTTCATGTCTTGGCAATTGTGAAATGAACATGGAGATGCAAATATTAGAAATACTGATTTTTTATTTCCTTTGGTTACATACACAGAAGTGGGATTGCTGGATTATATGGATTTTTTTTTTTTTTTTTTTTTTTTTGAGACGGAGTCTTGCTCTGTCGCCCAGGCTGGAGTGCAGTGGCGCAATCTCGGCTCACTGCAAGCTCCGCCTCCCGGGTTCACGCCATTCTCCTGCCTCAGCCTCTCCGAGTAGCTGGGACTACAGGCGCCCGCCACCACGCCCGGCTAATTTTTTGTATTTTTAGTAGAGACGGGGTTTCACCGTGGTCTCGATCTCCTGACCTCGTGATCCGCCCGCCTCGGCCTCCCAAAGTGCTGGGATTACAAGCGTGAGCCACCGCGCCCGGCCGAATTTTTTTTAATTTAATTTAATTTAATTAATTTATTTATTTTTGAGACGGAGTCTCACCCTGTCACCCAGGCTGGAGTGCAATGGCACAATCTCAGTTCATTGCAACCTCCGCCTCCCGGGTTCAAATGATTCTGCTGCCTCAGCTTCCTGAGTAGCTTGGATTACAGGCGCCTGTCACCACGCCCAGCTAATTTCTGTATTTTTAGTAGAGACAGGGTTTCATCATGTTGGCCAGGCTGGTCTTGAACTCCTGACCTCGTGATCCGCCTGCCTCAGCCTCCCAAAGTGCTGGTATTACGGGTGTGAGCCACCATGCTTGGCCTAATTTTATTTTTTAAAGAACATCCATACTGGTTTTCATAATGACTCTACCAATTTACAACACACCAACAGTGTACAAGATTTTTTTCTTCACACACTTGTCAACACTTGTTATCTCTTTTTAAAAATGTTTTTATGCTTAAAATTTCTTTCTTTCTTTTTTTTTTTTTTTTAAAAGAGAAGGGGTCTTACTGTGTTGCTAGGGCTGGAGAAGGGGTCTCACTGTGTTGCTAGGGCTGGCCTTGAACTCCTGGGCTCAAGCAGTCCTCTTACCTCAGATTCCCAAAATGCTGGGATTACGGGCATGAGCCACCATACCCAGCCCTATTCTTTTTGTTTGTATGAATTGGTGGGGTACAAGTACAACCTTGTTACACAGACAGATTGCATGGTGGTGAAGTCAGTGCTTTTAAGGTATCTATCACCCAAAAAATATATGTGTCTCTTGATAATAGACATCCTAAGAAATGTGAAGTGATATTTTATCATTGTTTTGGTTTGCACCTGCCTGATGACTGGTGATGTTGAGGTCCTTTTCTCATACCTGTTGGCTCTTTGTCTTCACTGGAAAAATATCTATCCATTCAGTCTGTTTTTCAGTTTGGTTCTTATTATCATTCTTATTATTGTTTTTGCCTTTGATTTGTATGAGTTCCTTATACATTCTGGATATTAACTTCTTATCAGACGTATGGGTTGCAAATATTTTTTTCTATCCTGTAAGTTTCCTTGTTTCAGCTGTGCAGAAAATTTTCAGTTTGATGCAGTCCCACTTATTTATATTTGCTTTTGTTGCTGTGCTTTTGGTGTCATACCCCAAAAAATAACTGCCAAGAACAGTATCAAATAGGATTTTCCATGTTTCCTGGATTATATAGTAATACCATTTTTAATTTTTTGAGAAACCTTCATAGTATGTTTTTTACAGTAGCTGCATCATTTTTGCCTACCAGTGGCTCAAAAGGCCTCTCAATTTTCCATGTCCGTAACAATTTTTTTGGGGGGGGGGTGGTTACAGTTGTTAATGGCTCTCCTAATGGGTTTGAGGTAATATTTTACTGTGATTTTACTTTGTGTTGGTCTAAAAGGTAGCAATCTTGAGCATCCTTTCAAATGCTTATAGGCCATTTATGTATCTTCTTCGGAGAGATGTCAGTTCAATTATTTGTCTATTTCTTAATCAAGTTACTCACTTTTTATTGTTGAGTTTTAGACGTTGTTTATATATTGTGAAAATTAACTCCTATCAAATATGTGATTTTCAAATATTTCACCCATTTCTTAAGTGACATTTTCACCCCACTAAATTTTTCCTTTGATGTGCACAAATTTTGAAGTTTGATATAGTCCCATTTCTCTATTATTTGTTTCTTAAGCATTTGATTTCAGATCTAAGAAAATGACATCAAATTCTTGGTCTTTTGTAACAAGAAATTAGTGCCAAGTCCAATGTCATATTTTCCCCCATATATTTATCTAGGAAGTTTGTTATATTTTTATGTTCAAGTATTTAATCCATTTTAAATACTGTTTTTATATGGTGCATGTAATGGAAGGGCTCAACTTTATTTTTTCATGTAGATACTCAGTTTTCAACATCATTTGTTGAAAAAACTATTTTCTTCCCCGTTGTGTGGCCATAGCAATCTTATGTAAGGTTATTTGATTATGTACACATGTGCTTAATTCTGAGCTCTCTATTTTGTTTTATCATCCATTTATTTTTCTTTGTGCTAATACCACATTATTTCTATCTTTATAGCTTTGGGTAATGTGTTATAAAACCAGGAAGTGTAATACCTCTTTGTTGTTCTTTTTAAAGGATGTTTTGCTAGTTATAGCTCCTAAAAGAATTTGAGAATCTTAAATATATTTCTGCAAAAAAGAAAAAAACTACCATGAAGATTTTGATAGATATTACATTGAATTTGTACGTGGCTGTGCATGTTGACATCTTAACAAAATGAAATTATCTGATCCTTGAGCAAGAATATGTTTGATGGGTTTAATTTCCACATTTTTTGGATTTACAGTTTTACTTCTACTTCTGATTTCTAGTTTCATTCCATTTTGGTCAGAAAATACACACTGTATGATTTCAGTCTCCTTAAATTTATTAAGACTTGTTATGTGTCCTAACAGAATGCTCTGTGTGTAATTGAGAATATTATGTATTCTGCTGCTTTTAACTGGAACGTTCTGTATTTGTCTCTTAGGTCTAATTGGTCTGTAATGTTTTAAGTTTTTTATTTTCTTATTGATCTATCTGATTTTTTTATATTCATGATTGAGAATGAGGCCTTGAAGTCTATAATTATTGTGCTGCTATGTATTTCTTGCTTAACTTCTGTCAATATTTGTTTTATATATTTGAGAGTGCTATGTGTTATAGTTATATAACTTATATAACAGTTACATGTGTTATAGATTCCCGGTAAATGGATCCATTTTGCCATTATATAATACCAATCTTTATCATTTGTAACAGTTTTTTACTTAAAGTGGATTTTGTCTAACTATGGCCACCCTACCCACTTGAGCTTACTGTTTGCATGGAATATATTTTTGTATCCTGTCACTTTCAGCCTGTTTGTCTCCTTAAAACTAAAATGAGTCCCCTAAAGACGCATATTGTAAGATTTTGTTTTTAACTCATTCAGCTGTTTTACTTTTTTAAAGGGTTCAATCTGTTCATATTTAAAATAATACCAGAAAGAAATGAAATTACTAGTAGCATTTTGTTTTCGATTACTTTTTGTGCTTGTCATAAATACGTTTTCCCTCATTTCCTCTCTTACTGCCTTTGTTTTTGTTTTGTTAATTTTGTAGTGGCATACTTTGATTCCTTTTTCATTTTCTTTTGCATATCTTCTATAGGTATTTTTGTGATCACCTTGAAAAATGAGAGTTTATGAAACATAACAATATGCTTAAATCTCATAACATCTTTACTTCAGTTGAATATAAAACTATACCTTTTTATATCCTTTGTTATTAGTGTCACATTATATTATTTCATATTAACAGATTTATGCAAATTTGTGTTTTGGTTTATTAAATTCTATGGCAAGATTTTCAGTTTTATGCATCATTATTATAGTAGAGAATTGTAGATCTGTATATATATTTACTTTACCATTTCTTATAGAACCATACACATGGTGACAAAGACTGACAGCTTTTGTTTATCTTATAAAGTCTTTATTTTTTATCCTTATTCTAGAGGTAAATTTTTCCAGGTAAAATTTTCTTTGTTGGCAGTATTTTTTTGCTTTTATGACTCAATATTTATAAGTGAAATGTCTTTAATTTGCTGATACCATCTATTACCTCATTAGGTTATTTGTTGTGGCTCTGTAATAATTTTTTTAACTTAGTTATAGTATTCAGCTCCACAATTTTTGTTTTTTTAAAAAATACTTCTAATAGTTTTTCAAATCTCTGTTGATATATCATTTCTTCATGCACTATTTTCTTGATTCAGTTAGTTGTCTACATTCTGTTTTTGCTCATTGAACATGTTTAAAATGATTATTTTGAATTCCCTGTCAGATAATACAAAGATCTTCATTTCTTAAAAATTGATTTCCGAAGAGCCATTTTATTCCTTTAAAGGAATATTATTTCCTGTCTTCTCTCTATGCCCTGTGATCTCTGGATGACATTTGGAAATTTATAAAATAAGTATTTATAGACTGGCTCTATAGACTGACTCAGCCCCCCAAGTAGCTGACAGTACAGGCGAGTGCCACCACGCCTGGCTAATTTTTGTATTCTTTCTAAAGACGGAGTTTCAGCATGTTGTCCAGGCTGGTGTTGAACTCCTGAGCTCAAGCGATCCACCCGCCTCAGCTTCCCAAAGTGCTAGGGTTACAGGCATGAGCCACCATGCCCGGCCTAGTTTGTATAATTAAGTTGCCTGCATGTAAAAAGCTTTCTTTGCATTTTCATCTATATTCCTCAGCGTTTATCTGAATGATAGCATAATTTATTCCTAATTCATAATCAGTGTTTTATACCATATTTTCCAATATTTATATTGTTCTTACAGTAAAAGATGTAAGTCTTTTCTTTGCTTGGGCAGGCTAGATTACAGCCTTACCATTTTGTGTAAAAAGAAGAGCAACATGTTAATAAGTTTCTCTAGTATTATGTAAGTGCTTATTTCTTAAAAATTATTTTCTCAAAGCTTTTTATGAATAATTATAATGGGGTTTCTGTGAAACATTAATGCTCTAACTGTACGCTCTTGATTCAAAAACGTATGCTTTTTATGGATAGCCAGTCATGGTTGAAAATTGTAGCTATCTAGAAGGATTCTTCATCAGTAGTCCATTATGTTTATTCAGAATTTTATGGGTTATAGTTTCTTTTAATTTTGCATTGCAATTTTATATTTATTTGTTACAGTTTTTATAATAGGCCATTTGACATTCATTATATTTTTTAGTTTTTATTCATATATTATAATTTTGTATGACAGTATTCAGTCTGTACATTTTAAGACAGTGAGGCAAAAGTCAAATATGAATCAGCCATATGTTTATTGCCAATTTAATTATCTCTGTGTTTGACTGAATAAGTATTACCCCATTTTGTTTGTGACTCTTATATTTACATTTTTGTTGGTCATCGATGATGGTTTTATCCTGTTTAGATGACGAGTCATGAAAATTGTTGTAATTTCAACATCTATTCATTGGTGAATGTATATTTTCTTTTTGTGAGAGAAACACTTGTGATTTGAAGGTGATTTTTGAAAAGATTTATAACTGTATTTCTTTTAGGTGCAATTGTTTGTTTTTAATTTTACAAAATACAGAACATAAAATTTAGAATCTTAAATATTTTCAGTTACACGGTTCTTTTGTGTTGGGTATATTGACATTGTCATACAGTATATCTCCACGTGTTTTTATCTTGGGAAACTCAAACTCAACATACATGAAACTACTCATTTTCCCCATTGACTGACCCTTTACAAACACCTCTCTATTTTGTTTCTGAGTATAACTACTTTAGATGTCTTATATAAATGGATTTATATAATCCTGTCTTTTTATGGCTGGCTTATTTTACTTATCATGCCATCAGATTTATCTTTATCGTACATGTTAGAAGATTTCCTGCTTTTTTTTTTTTTTTTTTGAGATGGGGTCTCGCTCTGTCGCCAGGCTGGAGTGCAGTGGCGTGATCTCGGCCCACTGCAACCTCTGCCTCCCGGGTTCAAGCGATTCCCCTGCCTCAGCCTCCCTAGTAGCTGGGACTACAGGCACGTGCCACCACGCCCGGCTAATTTTTTTTTTTGTATTCTATTAGAGACGAGGTTTCACCATGTTGGCCAGGATGGTCTGGATCTCCTAACTTTGTGATCCGCCCACCTTAGCCTCCCAAAGTGCTGGGATTACAGGCATGAGCCTACACACCCGACCCAATTTTCTGCTTTTTAAAAGCTGAGTGTTATTCCATTATTTGTATATTATAAATTGTATTTTTCTATTCATTTGGTGAGAGAAGTTTGGGTTTCTTTCACCTATTGATTTTTTTGAATAATGCTACAATTAATGTGGGTGTGCAAGTAACTATTTGACCGTATACATGAAAGATAATATCTGTGCTACATTCAGTTTCATTGGTCTAATTGTCTGCCTTTATGCTAGTACTAAACATCATTTATTACTGTAGTTTTGTCATGTGTTTTGAAATCAGGAAGTGTGATGCTTCCAACACCTTTCTTCATTTTAAAGATTATTTAGCTCTTCATGGTCTCTTGAGATTTTATTTGATTTGGGCATTGCTTTTTTATTCCTGCAAAAAATGAAATTGGGAATTTGAAGGGGATTGCATTGAATCTGAACATTACTTTGGGCACTGTAAAGATGTTGTACAGTATTAATTCTTCCAATCCTTGAACATGAGCATGCTTAAGAGTGTGTTTAATTTCCATGTATTTGTGGATTTTTTTCTATTACTAATTTTTAGTTTCATTCCATTTTGGTCATAATAATAGTCTATAAGATTTCCATTTTTAAAAGTTTGCTAGGCCAGGCGTGGTGGCTCACATCTGCAATCCCAGCACTTTGGGAGGCCAATGCAGGCGGATCGCCTGAAGTTGGGAGTTCGAGACCAGCCTGACCAACATGGAGAGACCCCGTCTCTACTAAAAATACAAAATTAGCTGGATGTGGTGGCACATGCCTGTAGTCCCAGCTACTAGGGAGGCTGAGGCAGGAGAATCGCTTGAACCCAAGAGATGGAGGTTGTGGTGAGCCGAGATCGCGCCATTGCACTCCAGCCTGGGCAACAAGAGCGAAACTCAGTCTCAAAAAAAAAAAAAAGTTTGCTAAGAATGGCTTTGTGCTCTAACAAGTGATATATCCAAGAGAATGTGAGAAGACTGTAAGAATGGAGAAGATTGTGTATTCTGCTGTTATGTGGAGTGTTTGCTATATGTCCGCTAGGTGTAATTTTTAGAGTGCTTTGAAGTCCTCTGTTCTTATATTTAATATTCTACCTTGCTTTATAACTTATTACTGAAAGTGGGATATTGAAATATCTTACTATTATTATATTGCTGTGTATTTCTTCAATTTTGTTAATGTTTACTTTATATATTTGGGAACCCTGATGATCATATATATGTTATAGTTTTCTAGTAAATTAATCTTTTTATTATTATTTAATGTCCTTCTTTGTCTCTTGTGAGAATTTTGTCTACAGTGTATTTTATAACAGGGTTTGACCTAAAATGTATTTTGCCTTATATAATTTTGACCTAGTTTCTTCTCATTTGGTTAACATTCTAGTAGAATGACTTGTACCATTCTTTAGTCTATTGTCTTCTTCAGATTGAAAGTGAATATCTTGTAAAAAGAATGTGGTTGAATCTTGTTTTTATACCAGTTTATGTCTTTTGATTGGGAAGTTTATTCCATGAACCATGAATATTTAATTTTCTGATAGAGAAGGGTTACCATTGCCATTTTATTGATTGTTTTGATTTTTGTTGCTGTTTGTCCTTCTTTTTCTCCCTTTTTATCTCGTTTTTTCATGTTTCTTGGCTGCTTTTATGTCTTTTGAGAAATGACCATGTCCTTTGACCACTTTTTTTTTTTTTTGAGACAGAGTCTTGCTCTGTCGCCCAGGCTGGAGTGCAGTGGCGCGATCTCGGCTCACTGCAAGCTCCGCCTCCCGGGTTCATGCCATTCTCCTGCCTCAGCCTCTCCGAGTAGCTGGGACTACAGGCGCCCGCCACCACGCCCGGCTAATTTTTTTTTGTATTTTTAGTAGAGACGAGGTTTCACCGTGGTCTCGATCTCCTGACCGTGTGATCCGCTGGCCTCGGCCTCCCAAAGTGCTGGGATTACAGGCTTGAGCCACCGCGCCTGGCCCTTTGACCACTTTTTAATGGGATTATTTCTATTTTTCTTGTTGATTTAAATTTCTTTTTTTTTTTTTTGAGACGGAGTCTTGCTTTGTTGCCTAGGCTGGAGTGCAGTGGTGCGATCTCAGTTCACTGCAAGCTCCGCCTCCTGGATTCACGCCATTCTCCTGCCTCAGCCTCCTGAGTAGCTGGGACTACAGGTGCCCGCCACCACGCCCAGCTTATTTCTTGTATTTTTAGTAGAGACAGGGTTTCACTGTGTTGGCCAGGCTGGTCTTGAACCTCTGATCTCGAACCTCTGATCTCGTGATCTGCCCGCCTTGGTCTCCCAAAGTGCTGGGATTACAGGTGTGAGCCACTGCACCTGGCCTCGTCACCATTTTTATTTGTTTCAAGTAAGTTTCTGATTTCTGCCTTAATTTCATTGTTTACCCAAAAGTCATTCAGGAACAAGTTGTTTAGTTTTGTATATTTGTGTAGTTTTGAAGGTTCCTCTTGCTATTGATTTTTGAGTTTATTTCACTCTGTTTCAAGAAGATGATTTCAATTTTTCTGAATTTTTGAAATCTGTTTTGACTGAGCATGTGGTCAATCTTAAAGTATATTCTGTGCGCAGATGAGAACGTATCTGTGTGTTCATTAGATGAATTATTCTGTAGATGTCTATGAGGTCCAGTTGGTCGAGTGCTGAGTTTAAGTCCAGAATTTCTTTGTTAGTTTTCTGCCTCGATGATCTGTAATGCTATCTGTAAGGTGTTGTCTTCCGCTATTATTGTGTTGCTGGCTAAGTCTTTTTTTTTAGGTCCAGTAGTAATTGCTTTATAAACATGGGTGTGCCAATGTTGAGTCCATACATATTTAGGATAGTTAAATATTGTTGATTTATCTATTTATTTATTGAATCTTTTATTATTATGTAATGTGTTTGTCTTTTTTACTGTTGTTGGTTTAAAATCTGTTTTATTAATACAAGAATAGTGACCACTGCATTTTTTTGTTTGTTTTTTTCCCATTTGTGTGATGGATGTTACTTTTTCCCTTTACTTTGAGCTTATGGGTGTCATTATACGTGAGATGAGTTTGCAGAAGGTTAAGTCTTGTTTTTTTTTTAAATCTGATTTGCCACTTTGTGTCTTTTTTTTAATTAAAAAAACATTTTTTTCTTTTTTGAGACAGAGTCTTGCTCTGTTGGCAGGCTGGAGTGCAGTGGCACGATCTCGGCTTACTGCAACCTCCGCCTCCCGGATTCAAGCAATTCTCCTGCCTCAGCATCCCTAGTAGCTGGGACTACAGGTGCACACCACCACGCCTGGCTAATTTTTGTATTTTTATTAGAGACAGGGTTTCACCAGGTTGGCCAGGATGGTCTCAATCTCTTGACCTCGTGATCTGCCCGCCTCGGCCTCCCAAAGTGCTGGGATTACAAGGGTGAGCCACGGCACCGGCCAATTTTTTTAAATTTTTTAATATATTTTTTGAGACAGAGTCTCGATCTGTCACCCAGGCTGGAGTGCAGGCGCGATATCAGCTTACTGAAACCTCCGACTCCTGGGTTCAGGTGATTCTCCTGCCTCAGCCTCCCGAGTACCTGGGACTACAGGCATGTGCCACCACTCCTGGCTAATTTTTGTATTTTAGTAGAGATGGGGTTTCACCATGTTGTCCAGGCTGGTCTCAAACTCCTGACCTCAGGTGATCCACCTGCCTCAGCCTCCAAAGCACTGGGATTACAAGCATGAGCCACTGTGCCTGGCCACGACCTTGTGTCTTTTAAGTGGAGCATTTAGACTGCTACGTTCACGGTTAATATTGATATCTTAGTTTTTGTTCCCTTCATGTGTTCTGTAGTCTTGATTGTGCAGTTGCTTTGTAGGGTCTGTGGGCTAGGTACTTAGGTGTGTTTTTGTGGTAGTAGGTATCATTCTTCCATATCCATATTTAGAACACTCTTAAGCACCTTGTGATGCCAGTCTAGTGGTAGTTAATTCACTTAGTGATTGCTTGTCTGAGAAATATTTTATTCCTCCTTTGCTTATGAAACTTAGTTTGCTGGAACATAAAATTCCTGATTGGAATTTCTTTCTTTTTTTTTTTTAATCTCTTTTTTTGTTGTTGTTGAGATGGAGTCTCGCTCTGTGGCCCAGCCTGGAGTGCAGTGGTGCAATCTCAGCTCACTGCAACCTCCGCCTCCAGGGCTCAAGCAATTCTCGTGCCTCAGCCTCTCGAGTAGCTGGGACTACAGGTGCGTGCTACCATGCCAGGCTAATGTTTTGTATTTAATAGAGGCAGGCTTTCACCATGTTGCCCAGGGTGGTCTTGAACTCCTGAACTCAGGTGATCTGCCCACCTTGGCCTCCCAAAATGCTCGGATTACAGGCGTGAGCCACTGCACCCGGCCTCTTTCTTTAAAAATGTTAAAAACAGGCCCCCAATATCTTCCAGATTGTAAGGTTTCTGTGGGAAGGTCTACTGTTTGATAGAATTCATTTTTTAGGTAATATGGCCCTTTTCTCTAGTTGCCTTTTATTTTTTTATTTCATGTTGACCTTGGAAAGTCTGAATACTATGTGCCTTGAGGATGGTTGTCTTATATGGTATCTCAAAGGAGTTCCTTGAATTTCTTGTATCTTTATGTCAACCTCTCTAGCAAGATGGGAAAATTTTTCGTAGATTATATCCTTAAGTATGTTTTCCAAGTTGGTTACTTTTTTTCCTTCTCTCTCAGGAATACTAATGAGTCATAAGTTTGACCCCTTTACGTAATTCCGTATTTCTCAGAAGCTTTGTTTGTTTGTAGTGAATTCTTTTTTCTTTACTATCTTCTGACTGGGTTGATAAAAAGGAGTAGTCTCTGAGCTCTGAAATACTTTCATCTGCTTAGTCTATTCTGTTTTTAAGACTTTCCATTGCATTTTGAAAGTCCTGTAGTAAAATTTTCAATTTTGAAAGTTGTGTTTGGTTCTTTCAAAGGAACTAGTGAGATCCTTTTGAGGTAACGAAACTCTCTGACTTTCTGTATTGCCAGCGTTCTTTTGCTTTCTCATCTGAGGGAGCTGGTGCTTGTTTTCCTTTTGAATTTTCTGTCATTTGGATGGGCCTTTAAAATTTTTTTATTTCTTTTTTTTCCTTGAGGGTTTGGCTGTGGTGTATGTTGTGTATAATTAGTTGGTGTCCTTTAAGGTTGTTTTCAGAGGGCAGAGGCTCTGTCTAGGTCCCTTGGTTGTAGATAAGTTCCTGCAGTGGATTTCATAGAGTGCTTCATGTTGAAGCAATGTATTCTTGTTTGGTGGTGTAATTCAGGCTGCAGTCCAAGTAGATGGCACTTAAGAGTGCTCTGGGGAGGGAAGATAGTGTATGGAAGATTATTTTCTTTTCCTAATTTATTTTGGGGCCTTGGTGATATTCCCTTCAACTGCTGGCACTGCACCCAATTCTTTTGCTCCAAGGAGGGCTTTGGTGGTCTGTGCTTCCCCCTTCCTTAGGGACAGTTCACACTTTTATTTTAGGTCACCAGGAGACCCATATTTATCAGGGGTCCTGCTGTTCTCCTTTGCTTGCAGAAGTAAGGATGGGTTATGGAATGTGTCTGTGAGTCATTTGGTGATGCAGTGGCTCAAGGATGGAACACCAGGCAGGGCAATTGCACCAGTATTGCACCTGCAGCCCAGGATTTTTAGTCCAGCAGATGGCTGTGGGGCCCACCCAGCTTGTGGTCCCCCAACTCAGCAGGTCTGTCTCCAGTGTCTTCCCTGGGAGCAGGCTGAATTGGCTAGGCTTGTCCCAAGCCATCTGCATTGAAATTGCTGAGTTCTTCCAGATGTTCCAGGCTGCTAGGCTTCCTGGGATGGAAACCATGGCTGGTCATCTGGCCACACCCTTCCCAGTTTATTCATGTGAACGAAGGGGAACTCAGCTCCCATGCTGACTCATGATCCCATGCCACACTCTTCTCTGTGTGCTGACAGTGTGGGCTTCTACCCCACTTAAGCTCAGACCACATATATCAGCTTGATATTATTAGGCAGTGTGCTGAAGACCTGGGCAGTTGGCACTGGGCCCATGGATTTGTCCTCTGGCCCTTTGGGGTCAAGCATCTGTGATATACACAACATCTGTGATGTAAGTGCATGCTGTGCTGTGGGCACCCTTCTGCAGGTGCAGCCAGGTAGGTCATCTTGGAAGGTGCCAGCAGGCAAAGTGGTGCATGGATCAGATTCACCTCAGTCGCATGATAGCTACAACCCTGCTCTCTCTCAGCCTGGCAGACAGCAGGAGATGGATCCCCTCAGTGCAAGATGCAGAACCTTGGAGGATGGGCACCTATGGTCAGCTACAGCTGCACAGCACAGTGAAAACTTCAGATTTCCACAAGAGTTTAAGCTGTGCCTCTGCCTATTCTCCATGTGGCTCCCCCTGCCAGTTCACAGATGTGTAGGGATCATATGAGATTCTATAATGAGGAGCTCAGACTGGATTTAGCTGGGAAATGCCTTTCAAGGAGAAGGAACCAAAGTGAAAATCTCAGCGGTCCATGGCTAGACTGTGTTGCCATGGGGTTTCTTCACATATCCCTTCCTTAAGACTGGTCTGGATCTAGGAGCCAGTCCTGGTGCCCAGTGACTTTGAGCAAGCTTCCCATCTTCCTCTTCAACCACAGTGTCTGCATTACCTCTGAATTAAGTTTTCTCTCAAAAGATCTGTTTAAAATGTGATGTTTTACTCAACATTTTGTTTTCTCTCCTTGGAGTGAGTGTTTCACAGCTGCATCTAGTAAGTCATCCTGACCTTTTCTTAATTTTGTATATTAGATTTGTAAAGTATATGTATCTGAGTCTGAAAATAACAAGTGGGATATTTTGTTAATTTTATATTTCAGCTATATCTTCTCATTACCCTGAAGACTTTTTGCCAGAACAGAGCATGAAAGATTCATTCCAAAAAGTGATACTGAGAAGATATGGAAGCTGTGGACTTGAGGATTTACATTTAAGGAAAGGTTGGGAAAATATGGGTGAGTATAAGGATCAAGAAAAAAGTTATAATGGACTTAACCAATGTTTGTCAACTCTACCTAGCAAAATTTTCCCATATAATAAATGTGTGAAAGCCTTTAGTAAATCATCAAATCTAAATAGACAAAACATAAGACATACTACAGAGAAACTTTTCAAATGTATACAATGTGGCAAAGTCTTTAAATCTCACTCAGGCCTTTCTTATCATAAGATAATTCATACTGAAGAGAAACTCTGCATATGTGAGGAATGTGGCAAAACCTTTAAGTGGTTCTCATACCTTACTAAACATAAGAGAATTCACACTGGAGAGAAACCATACAAATGTGAAGAATGTGGCAAAGCTTTTAACTGGTGCTCGAGTCTTACTAAACATAAGAGAATCCATACTGGTGAGAAACCCTACAAATGTGAAGAATGTGGAAAAGCCTTTCACTGGTGTTCGCCCTTTGTTAGACATAAGAAAATTCATACTGGAGAAAAACCATATACATGTGAAGAATGTGGCAAAGCATTTAACCGGCACTCACATCTCACCAAACATAAGACAATTCACACTGGAAAGAAACCCTACAAATGTAAAGAATGTGGGAAAGCCTTTAACCATTGCTCACTACTTACTGTCCATGAGAGAACCCATACGGGAGAGAAACCCTATAAATGTGAAGAATGTGGCAAAGCTTTTAACTCATCATCGATTCTTACTGAACATAAGGTAATTCATAGCAGAGAGAAACCCTACAAATGTGAAAAATGTGACAAAGTCTTTAAGAGGTTCTCATACCTTACGAAACACAAGAGAATTCACACTGGAGAGAAACCCTACAAATGTGAAGAATGTGGCAAAGCTTTTAACTGGTCCTCAATCCTTACTGAACATAAGAGAATTCACACTGGAGAGAAACCTTACAACTGTGAAGAATGTGGAAAAGCCTTTAATCGGTGCTCACACCTTACTAGACATAAGAAAATTCATACTGCTGTCAAACGCTATAAATGTGAAGAATGTGGCAAAGCTTTTAAACGGTGCTCACATCTTAATGAACATAAGAGAGTTCAAAGAGGAGAGAAATCCTGCAAGTATAAACAATGTGGGGAAGCTTTTAATCACTGCTCAAACCTTACTACATAAGAATTTTTACTAAAGAGAAATCCTACAAATGCAAACAATGTGGCAAAGTCCTTAAATCTTGCTCAAGCCATTGAAATCACAAGATAATTCATACTGGAGAGAAACACTACAAATGTGAAGAATGTGGGGAAAGTCTTCAACCATTGCTCACACCTTATTGCACATAAGAAAATTCATACTGAGAAAAATTCTGATTTTAAAGAATGTGGCAAAGCATTTGATAACTACTATGAACTTACTCATCAGAGGTTTTGTGCTAGATAAAAGCAATATAAGTGTAATGATACACATTACATTGATCTGTGGAAAGATGTCACCAAATAAAAGTCTTAGAGTGCACAAGGTGTAATGATAGGGATACACTACATTTGTATGTGGAAAGACTTCAAAAATATAAGCCTTAGAGTACACAAGAGTTTTTATACTGAAGAAAAACATTACAAATATAAAGATTGGTGCAATACTTTGACTTATGTTACAGATTTTGTTGTACATAGGAGAATTTATGCTGAAGGGTAACCCTCTAACAGTCGCTCAAATTTTATTCAATTTTAGAGAATTTATATTGGAAAGAAACCCTATAAATGTAATGAATATGAAAAAAATTGTTTCAAAAGTACACCTTAGAAAATGCTAGAGGGTTTATATGAAGGCATTTAACAGATACAATGAATATAAAAAATTAATCAAAAATCAAGTCTAAATGAACATCAGAAAATTCACAGTAGAAACCACTAAGACGCTAACAATTTCAATGTTATTCTAAATCAGGGTATTGATTATAAAGAATAATTTAAAGTCAACATAATTTAGTTAGGCTAAACAGGAATAGGAGATGAACAGTTTGAGACGATTATATTCAAAGTACACTGTTTTTGCATGGAAATAATTTTAGATTTTTACAAAGGCAAATTTTGATGTAATTGAACTCTCAAATTACTTGATGCTGTGTCTTTATTCCTAGTGTCTGTGTGAAAGCATGTGGTCAATTTCTGCTGCTTGGGGTTTGAGAGGTTCTATATTAGGATATCATTTATGTACTTTTCAACAGAAGATTGAGGACACTGAAATGTGAGGTGTGTGAAGAAAGTCTACACAGAGTAAATTTTGTGGTTGACTTATAAAACTGTTGTAAGTGCTGCATGAGATAGATGTTCAGAGTAATAGTCTTGTGCATTATTCAAATTTTAGTCAATTGTTTTACCGATTGCACATTAATATAATATAGTGGATTTTGTAATGCTTTTCTTAGACTGTGTGAACTTCATTTGTTTTAATAAAACAAAATTGTCTTTAATGTGTTAAGACAGTTGTGCATTGAATTAGGTGTTATCCTGCCACCAACATTAACCTATTTTACCTTACTCTAGTTTCTCGGTAACAGACAGTAACAACATACTATTTAGTGGAATGGCATCTCTAGTGACTCTTATCCTTAGTGACTTTAAACTTCAAATGCGTTGGAGAATATTGTTTCCATAGGTTACCTTTTTATTATTTTTCTTCTAATTATAGAGTCAATAAGATGGTTATTATGAAAATTACACAGGCATATAATCAAAAGCCATATATTTCTTTTTCTTTTTTTTTTTTTTTTTTGAGATGGAGTCTGGCTCTCTCACCCAGGCTGGAGTGCAGTGGCGCGATCTCGGCTCACTGCAAGCTCTGCCTCCCGGGTTCACGCCATTCTCCTGCCTCAGCCTCTCCGAGTAGCTGGGACTACAGGCGCCCACCACCACGCCCGGCTAATTTTTTTGTATTTTTAGTAGAGACGGGGTTTCACCATGTTAGCCAAGATGGTCTCGATCTCCTGACCTCGTGATCCGCCCGCCTTGGCCTCCCAAAGTGCTGGGATTACAGGTGTGAGCCACTGCGCCCGGCCAGAAATAAATTCTTAAGAAGCGTCAATAGTAGTTGATGAATGTTGAATTTAACTTTTTATGAAATACTTATAGCACAACTTATGTTTCCATGCAGAATCTTTTGTTTATGAGTGTGTATGTTAAGTGTTGAACAATAATAGAATGACTACTCTGGATTTTTTAAAAAGCCTAAGAACCAGGAGAGCAGGCCATGAGGACATCACCATTTAATATTCAGTGGACCTCCTGATGATATTTACTGTGTTTAACTCTTCAGATAGAATTGAGGCCCTGTGATTATCTGCTTTCTTCATTGAATTATGCCAAGCAGCTACAAAAGGGACTGCGCAAGTTAAGTGCTTAATATACATGTACTTAGTGAATGGAGCCTAACCACAGCCTTCCAAAATGTCTAAGTGGGCCTGAGGCCCGTCTTTCAGCACCCAGGGACCTCTTTTATGTCTGTATGAAGGACAAAGACCAGCTAAAAGAATTGCCTTGGGAGGCCGAGGCGGGCAGGAGATCAAGACCATCCTGGTCAACATGGTCTCTACTAAAATAAAAAAAAAAAATTAGCCGGGAGTGGTGGCACACGTTTGTAGTCCTAGCTACTCGGGAGGCTGAGGCAGGGGAATCGCTTGAACCTGGGAGGCAGAGGTTGCAGTGAGCCAAGATCACACAAAAAAATTAGCTGGATGTGGTGGTGGTGGGTGACTGTAGTCCCAGCTACTCAGGAGGCTGAGGCAGGAGAAAGACGTGAACCCAGGAGGTGGAGCTTGCAGTGAGCTGAGATCGCGCCACTGCACTCCTGCCTGGGCAACAGAGCGAGACTTTGTCTCACAAAACAAAACAAAACAAACAAACAAACGAAAAAGGTGAAGAGCTCTGATGCATACATAACTGGGGATGGGCAGCAGAGACTCCACCTCAAAAAAAAAAAAAGAATAACTATAACTCTTCTGTTCATGAGCGGCCCTTCAGATGTTGACATTAGAGTTCCCAACATAAGGGAAGTGGCCTTAAATCCCCTGCACACCTCCCTTTTTTGTACTGACCCCATGAACTGAAATTCTGCCATTTATTGATTTGCCACAGACAAACTTCCTTTACAAAGGCAAAAAGAGCGTTGCTTCAGATTGGACATGGGGTCATTAAAGAGGTAATTAAGGTTGTGAGTTCATTGGCATGGGACCTAATTAAATGTAACGGGTTCTTATAAGAGGAGGTAGTAAAGACAGAAGCACAAGAGAAGATTCTGTTAACACAGAGTTAGAAGACAGCCATCTACAAGCCAAGGAGAGGCTTGGAGAAGTCATTCCACCAACATCTGTTAGATTTCTAATTTCCAGAACTGCCAGAAACTAAATTGCTATTTTTAAGGTCCTTCATTCTGTAATGCTCTTTTATGGCAGTCCTAGCAAATGATTACAGCCTATTGGTACACACACACACACAATATTCTCTGCAGCATGACTGACGTGGAAATAGGATGTTATACCAGGCTACATGAGCACTGAAAGACTAAACCACTGTGGGGAAGAGCCTCCCTTATGGAATATTATAAAGATGTGTGCGTGCACACCTCCTTCCCTGATGGGATATGGGGATCAGTTCTTGAGTTCTTTTTTTGTACAACACATTCCCCTATTTTTGCATAAAAACTTCCCTAGTAATAGTGTTGGCTTTTAAGTTTTGGAGAGGTTCTGTAGGACTGAAGCTGCATGCCACAGGAGATGCCTGGGGTGGGGAGTTAAAACAATACAAACTGTAGCAACATGCAAAAATGCTCATGGCCTAATGTAAAGTGAAAACAAGCCTTTTCTCTAATATTTCTACAAGTATGTGAACAGAGACTTTCCCCTAACCAAGTTGCCACTGGGACGAATGAAGGCCAGATTGTATTGAAACAGGACTATGAGTCACTCCTGGGAAGCCCCTAGGACAGAGGTCAGAGTTTCCATATTTCGGTCTGGGACCTGGGCCTGTCCTGGTCTTCTCAGGTTCGTATCTATAGAGACCTCTAGGTGCCTGCTCTCACCACAACCCAGTGCTGGCCAAGGTTAGTGGTGTAGGGCACCTGCTCTTTTTCCAAAGAGATGGAGGAGTTAGACTCATCAAACAGCTCCTCATTAATCTGAATGTGGCTCTGCAAACAGTGTCCAGCAGCCACGCTAAAAAAGATTAATTGCCTGCCTTGTTTTTACCATAGATGACACCTCTATTGAAATTTTGCTCTTCAGATCAGGCACATAGGAACATCTGCATAGATCTTCAGCCAGGAAGGAAACCAGAGGACCGCTTCAAGTCTTGGGATTCACATCTGAGTAGATAAACTTGGTCCCCATTTTGCCAGCCATGACCTGGCTATGAACATGACAGACCCATAAGAGTTTCAACATTTGACGACCTGGTTCTGTCCAGGAAGAATGCCCTCACCTCTTGATGCCCCTGCAATACATGGCAGTGGGGGGTGGTGTGGGGCTGTCTAGATGGAACGACAAGAGAGGACTGGCCTGGATCTGTTCTGGGTTGCCCTGTTATCTGTGGGTGCGCATCATTAGAAATGAGGGCTGAGTGGACATCTGCATTACTGGAGAAGGCTTTTACTTTGAGCCTTTGTAAGGCTGAAACTCAGAAATGTAAGGATACCATGGAGGAGCATGTTACTCTCTTGAGCATCTCTCACCAAAGGAGCTGGATACAGAGTTGTCTGTGGGAGGTGGGGTCCTTGTTTCCTTAGTTCTGTTGGGTTCCATCACCAAGGAAGTATGTTAGTCTCTTCAAGGTTCCATCCACTGGGCCCCTTCTTTCTATAAGACCTATCCAAAGGCCCCACCAGGCTACTGATTACTCAGCCTCCTCTCCCATGTCAGGCCTCTATTTGTATGTAATTATGAAATCACACCTTCCCCTTAATTCCCTGGGAAGACCTAAATGCAGCCTGGGTTTTAGAATAGAAGAGACAGCTGGGTCAGAACCTTGTTTATCTTACCATTTCTGTGACTCAGTAAAAGCCATTGCCTATTTTCGGGCTTCCCCAGCTTCCTACCATGCACAGTGGGGATTATGCTAGCATCTACCTCCTAGGGAATTTATCGGGTGTATATAAGACAAAACTTACAAAAATTATGGTGTAGGCTGGGTGCAGTGGCTCAAGCCTGTAACCCCAGCAATTGGGAGGCCAAGGCGGGCAGGTCAGTTGAGGCCAGGAGTTCGATACCAGCCTGTCCAACATGGTGAAACCCCATCTCTACAAAGTTAACCCGTCATGGTGGTGTGCACCTGTAATTTCAGCTACTCAGAAGGCTGAGGCAGGAGAATCACTGGAGCCCAGGAGACAGAGGTTGCAGTGAGCCGAGATTGTGCCATTGCACTCCAGCCTGGGCAACAGAGAGAGACTCCGTCTCAAAAAAAAAAAAAAAAAAAAAGAAAAAGAAACGCAATGACAATTTGGGCCCTGACATCAGCAAGCTTATTCTTTACAGGCTTCAGTTGGCCATATTGGTTCCAACCAACTTCAGCCCGTTTTTAAAAATCTCTTAAGCAAAGGAAATTTCAGTGTTTTGCAAGTTGTTTCTTATTTGCCATTCAGAAAACCCAACTTATTTTAGTCATAGGTTTTGTTTTGTTTTGTTTTGTTTCAACACTTTGGGGACAAAAATTCAGCTTCTGTCCAATGGAGTACAGAATGATAGGGTATCATTTTTGTCACAGTTCAGGCTGCCATACCAAAGAACCATGGACTAGGAAGCTTATAAACAACAGAACTTAATTTCTCACACTTGTAGGGGTTGGAAATGTGGGATCAGGGTGTCAGCATGGCTGAGCTCTGGTGCTGATTCTCCTGAATTGCAGACTGCACACTTCGAGTTTCATCATTTGGCAGAAGGAGGTAGAGAGCCCTCTGGTGTATCTTTTTTAAAGCCAGTAATCCCAATCACGAGGACCCCACCTTCAGGACTTAATTATGCCCCACCTCATAGTACATTACTCTGAGGGTTAGAATTGTCACACAAATATAGGGGGAGAAATCATAACTCTCAAGATTATATATATATATTTCTAAAAGCTGTCATTTTCTTCCTGCTTGCTCTCTCAGTCTCTTTTTGTGTTTTTCTGTTTAATTATCTGTTTCTGTATTGTATTCCTCAAACTGAAAAAGCAAATTCCAATGCTACGAGATGCTCTATGTACAGACCCACATAAAAAGAACTGAGGGAGTGCTCAGGCCAATAGATGGAAGAAACTTGGGCTCTCAGGCCACACAAAATCTTGCCAATTTCCACATGAGTGAGTTTAAAGCTGACCCTTCCCCAGTCCAGCTTCTGTTGAGAAGTCCAGCTTCTTATGAGGCCTAAGCCTCCTAAAGACCTTGAGGAAGAGGCACCCCACTAAACTGTGTCCAGTTTCTGGTCCCCACAAATTGTGAGATAGTATTTGTTGTTGAAAGGTGCTAAGTTTCAGGGCAATGTTGTAAGAAAGAAGCAGATAACTAGCCTCATCTCCCAGGCCCCAAGATTCTCCGTGCTTCTGCTTCTCTCTCTCAGGCTCTGCAGCCACAGTGGTCCCTTTCAAACTTCTGCCCAACTCACACCTATGAGTCTCTTTACTAAGGGTGGCTTCTTCTGACATATTCTTGTGCAGCGCTGGCTCCCTATTGTCATTGTCATCATGGCATAAATGTCATCTCAGTGAGGCATTTGGGTCATTCCTTGTAATGATTTCCCAGCTCTTCTGTCAACATTCTACTTTATATTATAGCAGTCGCTTTTTTCTTTCACGTATACTTGCTTTAGTGTTTTTGGTCACCTGTCCTCAGACTGGTCCTCAGGGTAGGGTGCAGGCATGATTCCATCATTTTCTGTACCACATGTTGGGTCCACCAGGGTAGCTGGCACAGGGTGAGTGCAAGGGAAAGACTGGCTAAGTGAATGCATGGGGGAATCTCAAATTCTCCTAACTGCTTTGGACCACTTGATAATGTGGGGATCATTAATAATAACTCAAGGTGCATGACCTCGTGTGACTTCTTTGCTCCAGCTGCTCCAGGAAAGCTCAGTGGGCACCAAAAACCCAGAAGGCTGTCACCACCTAGAGGCCATCACTGGCACTGCAGCCCCATGCAGGAGTCTCACAGAACAAAGCTATTTTTATGTTTGTGTCCTCAAGACGCTGGCTCTCCAGGGTCCCAGGGGACAAAGGAGCAGCATCCGCAGACTCCAAGTGCGATAAGAGTAACCTTGGAAGCCTCCGTTGTCCTCTCTTTGCCTCCACCTTTTGGGGTGTGCTCCTTACTCATGAGTGACAACCTCTCATCCAGGGAAATTATTTTCTACCACTTCCAAATGATCATCTCAAGAACACAGCAGGAACTAGTATTTTCCCTAGACTTCAGACTCAGAGTCCAGTTATATGGCACATTTCACTCTATCCCACCTTTATCTACGCAAGATGCCTCTGGAGTGATCATGCCTCACTCTGAAGGACTTCCAGGGAGTAGAAGCATTTTTGCAGTCTCTGAGCAAAGAGTCTTGGTTCACCAATGAAGAACCAAGGCCAGCAGACACTTACGGGTATATGAAACCATTGAGGTCACCCATTTCAAGTACTCTTATTTATGAGGTATGAAAAGGCTTTGCTGTAGCCATTGTCTATGCTAGGCTGAGATGGGGACATACTTCATTTCCATTTCAGGTACCTACAGAGTTGGATAGTAGGACCCCAGTCCTGTCCTCTTGAAACTGACCTGGAGATGACCCCAGCTGATGGAGAACCCTGGGAACCTGGAGGATCCTCCTGCTCATTCTCTGTGCCCCTGGACATGTAGCTAGAGTAGTGCACGTACCTGGCTTATAGCAGAGCTGCCCCTATTCTGTTTTTTTTTTCTTTTTTTCCTTGTCTTATGCCTGGTTTCTGTCTGCCTCTTCTCTATCCTCACTTCCGTGATCTTTTGCTGAGAAGTGTTTCTGGGTGTGTGTCTGTGTGTGCTTATCTGAGAATATGGAGACAAAAATAGTCCATGTGGAGCAGGAGAGCACAGGGCTTTCTATTATTTAGGGGCTCTAATTTCCAGCCTCTTTGGGGGCCTCAGTTTCCCAATTTTAAAATGAGAAATTGGAATGGCTTTCCTTTTTTTAGATTTCAACAGGTTTTAGGGGAACGGGTGGTGTTTGGTTACATGGCTAAGTTCTTTAGTGGTGATTTCTGAGATTTTGGCGCACCCATCATCTGAGCAGTAAACACTACCCATTGTGTAGCCTTTTATCCCTTACCCACTCCCATTTTTCCTCCCTGAGTCCCCAAAGTTCGTGTATCATTCTTATGCCTTTGCATCCTCATAGCTTAGCTCCCACTTCTAAATGAGAATATATGATGTTTGGTTTATCATTTCTGAGTTACTTTACTTAAAATAATGGTCTCCAACTCCACCCAGGCTGCTGAAAATGCCATTATTTTGTTCCATTTTATGGCTGAGTAGTATTCCATGGTATACATGTACCACATTTTCTTTATCCACTCAATATTGACGGGCATTTTGTCTCGTTCCATATTTTTGCAATTGCAAATAGTGCTGCTATAAACATGCATGTGCAAGTGTCTTTTTCATATAATGACTTCCTTTCCTCTGGGTAGATAGCCAGTACTGAGATTGCTGGAACAAATGGTAGATAACCTTTAGTTCTTTAAGGAATCTCCATACTGTTTTCCATAGTGGTTGTAACTGCAGTAGCATATGCTCATTGAGAACATGGCTTCAGACTCCTCAATAGTTGATGAAATATTGGGGTGGGATGGGTTTGTGTGCCCACGGGTGCTCAAGCCTCCTTACATCACTAATGCAGGTGGACATAGAGCTTGAGGCAGCAAGTTCTCTTTTCCTGAGCTGGCTGATTTCAATACAATGAACCAAGGTCTCTGATCTTGAAGCTGGTCCCACAAGACACCCCACCTTCAGCCACCATCTGCTCTGTGCCTCCCATATCCTGTGAGGCCCATGGCAACCCCATGACAGCGAGGGGGCACAAGGCACTGGACCTGTGGGCCTGGGGAAGACAAAAACACTTTTCTATTTCTCCCAAACTTTCGAGTGTGTTGTCAGATACTTAATTTTGATTATGGCTGAGATGATATGTTCATGTATTTACAGCTGTTTAAATGTAATATATTTTGAAAACTGTGGGATAATGTCTTTCGCTTTTTTTTTTTCCTCCTCACGTGTTCACAGATGGGTGGCCAATTCTGGAGCCCAGCCTGATCCTCTTCTCACTCTGGTGGTGAATCCTCCATAGTCTGGTATAGAGGTAAAGTTAAATATTAAATTTGAACTTAATTGAACCTGGACAAAAACAATGGTCACCAAGTCCTGGAATAGGTTGTGTGAGCCCCTTGAGGCATTCATTCAGCGCTGTTTCAGAGAAATCTCTAATTCAATCTATTCCTATACATTCGTTATTGAAAAACAATAGACAAGCACAAAAACAAGTTGACCTTTTTGTGTTCCTTGAGCCCATTCGTAAAAGGCCCTCATGACTAAGCCTCATGCCAAAAAACTCGTTACAAAAGAGCTAGGGTCCCAGATTGTGCCAAAGCTTCATGAGAGCTCTCTTCATCTGTGCGTGGACGAGTGGCCAACCCTGGAGCCCAGGGTGTTTCTTCCCAGTCTGGTGGTGTAAATATACAGTCTGGTGAGTGTAAATCTTTTCCATTCTCCTCTTCCCATTGCAATTTGCTTATTATACCTACAATCTGCTTATTATATTGATTTGCTTATTATAGCATTTGCTTATTATATGATTTGTTTATTATATCTGCATTGCCATTTATGTGGGATAAAGCTCGTTACCCTTAAAAGTATTGTGTGTGTGTCTTTTCTTCTCCCCTCTCACGTTTCCCAGGCAGAACATTTTTGGTGTCACAAACAGGATTTGAAAACGAAAGTGTGCTGCTTTTTGGCCAGAAGGACGGGGCTGGAGGCGCAGGGACTTCCCATATCTTGGGATGGGAACTCCCCTAGTTCTCCCCTTTGGTGATTGAATGGTCCAGGGAAACTGAACTTTGTGAGAATTAGGAATCTAAATTAGTGCAACTTAAACTTTTGACTGTGCAGGAAGTGCTGCAGGGGATTCCAGTCACCAAAGGAGATGCTGAGGGACCTCACAGAGTGGATGGTGTTTGCTTACTGCTTATAAGTTAATGTGTCAAGGTACGGGCTGGTTGCTACAAGAGAAATGTAAGTTGGAAAAGGAAAATGCTAGTGTGATTTCCAGACTGGCCCTGGCCCAATGCCAGGCCTATATGTTGACTGATCAGGCTCAAAGCTATCGGCCTATTGCTGAAAAAAAGCAGCTGTTGGAATGGCTCGGTCAGGTTAAAACTGAAGAACTACTTTGCTGGGGCTTGGAGCAGGTAAAAACCCAGTTCCTGTCTCAAGGATGGGAAATTAAGCTTAGCAAAATTCAAGGACCTGCACAAACTGTAAAATTCCTTGGCATCCTATGGAATGCAGAGATATAGTCCATCTTACAAAAGGTAAAGGGGCTAAAATACTAGAATTTGCAACCCCTAGCACTAAAAAGGAGGCCCAGACATTTATTGGCATCTTTGGATTCTGGAGACATCATATTCCCAACTTGGGTAACATTTTACAACCTCTGCATGCAGCCACTAGAAAACGCTATGACTTTCACTGGGGAGAGAAAGAGAGCATGGCTTTTGAACAAGCTAAACAAGCGGGTCAACTGGCTCTGGATCTATGGCCCATACAGGATGGGCCAGGAGAACTGCAAGTAACTGTCCTAGATCAACAGGCTAATTGGAGCCTTAGGCAGAAACAAGGTGAGAAGAGGGTACCTTTCAGGTTTTGGACCCAGAAACTGCCAGAGACCAGAAAAGCTTATACCCCTTTCGAGAAGCAGTTGTTAGCTTGCTATTGGGCTTTGCTGGAAACGGAACACCTCTGCTTCAACCATGATGTCTTTATGAGGCCCGAAATTCCTGTTATGACTTGGGACACAAGTTCCCCCAAAACCCATCAGATAGGACATGCCCAAGAAAGTAGCATCATAAAATGGACATGGTACATACAAGACCAGGCTAAGCCAAAACCAAAGTGAGTATCACTTTTACATAAGGATGTACAAAATCTCCCAGCTCAGGAAACCACTGAGCAAGTCCTGCAGATAGGGAAGGAAACCTCCCCCACCCAATGAGGCAAATCCTTTAAAGAACTAAGCCCAGAGGATCAGAAACATGCTTGGTTTACTGATGCATCCACCAGATACATTGGTGGGAACTGATGCTGGAAGGCTGTGGCTTATAATCCTATTAAAAACATAAGCATTTCTGATGAAGGAAGGGGTGGGAGCAGCCAGTTAGCTGAACTAGTAGCCGTTCTTCTGAGCTATTCAGAAGGAGACCAGAGGGATTTTTCACTTCTATACCAACTCTTGGTCAATACCAAATGGTCTTACTACCTGGACGCCCCAGGCAACAAAGCAAATGGTTAATTGGGAATAAAGAGGTTTGGGGAAAACAATACTGGGGAGATATCTCAATCCTAGCACACACTACCATTATCACTGGTTTTTTTTTTTTTTTTTTTTTTTTTTTTTTTTGAGATGGAGTCTAGCTCTGTCACCATTCTGGAGTGCAGTGGCACAATCTTGCTCACTGCAACCTCTGCCTCCAGGGTTCAAGCGATTCTCCTGCCTCAGTCACCCGAGTAGCTGGGATTACAGGCACAAACCACCATGCCCAGCTAATTTTTGTATTTTTAGTAGAGACGAGGTTTCACCATGCTGGCCAGGATGGTCTCGATCTCCTGACCTCGTGATCCACCCACCTGGGCCTCCCAAAGTGCTGGGATGACAGGCGTGAGCCACCGCACCCGGCCCTTTTTTCCATATTGGTGCTCATGAGTCTCTGCTTTCTCTTGACAGACTACTTAATCAGCAGGAAGAACAGCAGGCCACAATTTCCACCATAACGGTAAACTTGAATGCGGATGAATGGATTACAACGTGTTCAAGCCTTGTAAAGAGAGGCCTTATAATATATGGTGCTATAATTGATAGTGATTACCAGGGAGAGTTAAAGATCACTTTATACAATACCACTCCAGATTCTTTTGCTCTAAAACCACAAATGTGGGTTGCTCAATTATTAGCAGTACCTTGTCAACAATCCCTGAGGAAATCTCTGCCCCAACAGAGACTACATACAGAACTGGGGGATTCAGATCCCCCGGTACAGGTAGCTTAAATCGTGGATCCAAAATATGGGTACAGCATCCATCAGATCCTGACCCTAAGGCTGGTGACCTTGTAGCTATGAAAGTGGAAAATGAAGGCATAGTACAATTTCCTAAAGATGAAAAATAATATCGTGTTCCCCTCTGTTTTTTTTTATTACAAGAAATAATCTATCTATTACTCATCAGCACCTGTGTCTTTGTGTCTGAAGCCAAGAATAAATTCATCAACTTGGTAGCCACTGCTGCAACTGAAGCCAACCGCAGTCAATGTTGGCTATATGTTGAGTTGCCGGAGGCCGCCTGGAATGTGCTACCTTGCAGAATTGTCCCTGACAACATTTCTGAATGGCTATGTTGTTACCAATAGGGCCACAACAACAACAGTTGCAATCCAACCTGGACTTCCTTTCACCACACTAAGCAATCTATCTTTGCCAAGTCAGACAAAAGATGAACTCCACGCTCACCTTGTGTCAAAAGCCTTGGTATCCTGCCCAATAATCCTGGAATGGAATATACTGAAAACCTGCTGTGCTGGTGGCCGGATCCCATACAGTCCCCACTTTGTCTGGTGGCCTTAAATGGCTCCTCTAATGTTACTCTGGGGTTTCTTCAGACATTTGTCAACACATACTCCAAATCAGCAACATTGCTCCTAGTGAACCACAATCTCTTTCCTACTTTAATAACACATTAGTACACTATGATTACAGTAGCTCCATTGCTGTCCCCTGGGGGGCCCTCTGGGTATACAGATCCTATGGGTGGTGATACCTGTCCCTGCATTGGATGGGGAGATGCACTTGGGGGTGGCCATTAATTACATTCACCATCCAGGTTAATATTCCCCTCCCCAGTAATCTAGATGCTTACAAACATCGCTGGTTACAAATGTGCTGGACTCCCTGGTGGTGGTACCCTATCACAGTATTCTCCCCTGATGCTGGTACAATCCTGCTTCACCAACAAATTAAAATATTTACCTTACATGCAGAAAAAGCTCTTAATGATCGTAGCACTGAATTTATGTTGTTATCAGATGAATTTGCTCAGCTGCGTACTGTTGTGTTGCAAAATCAAATGGCATTAGATATGCTTACCGCAGCCCAAGGAGGGGTTTGCGCCTTACTGCATAGTGAATGTGGTGTGTAATATCTCCGGCAGTTCTCACAATATGACTCTCCTTGCAAAGCCATGCTGGGTGTGGTTTTTATTAATTGTGCTTTTAATTCTCCTGTGCTTACCCTGTATCTGTAATCTATATCAATTATGCCTTCTCCTGGTATCTATAAGGGTATTTTCCTACAATTGAGTATCCAATTGAGGCCGAATGTGGAGGAAATGTTAAATATTAAATTTGAACTAAATTGAACATGGACACAAACAATGGTCATCAAGTCCTGGCACAGGTTGTGTGAGCCCCTTGAGGCGTTCATCCAGCGCTGTTTCAGAAAGAATCTCTATTTCAATCTATTCCTATGCGTTAGTTATCGAAAAACAATAGACAATCACAAAAACAACTTGACTTTTTGTGTTCCCTGAGCCCAGTCACAAAGGGCCCTCATGACTGGGCCTCATACCAAACAACTTGTTACAAAATGAAATAGGGTCCCAGACCGCACCAAGGCTTCAAGGGACCTCTCCTTGTTTGTGCACGGATGGGTGGCCGACTCTGGAGCCCAGGCTGCTGCTTCCTGGTGTGATGATGAATCCTCCATAGTCTGATGAGTGTAAATATATCTGATCCTTTTGAACAAGGTACTTTGCTATTCCTTTTATGACCCCACCTCCTACCTCCAGCGAAAATGTCCTTGGCACTGTCTCTTCCAACATCAGAGAGAGACACGACTTATGGTGGTGTGATGGGTCACATGTTCCTGGTGGTGGCACCAGCATATATTAGATGTGCTTGGGCTGAACACCAAAGAGTTACAACAGGCTGTTAAATGGAATATTATTGGGACTACATATTTTTAAATAGAGTGAACTATGGACCACATAGTTTGGTCTTGTACATTTATTTATATATTTTCCCTTCTCCCTTTCCCATTGCAATTTGCTTATGATATCAATTTGCTTATGATATCAATTTGCTTATTATATCTGCATTGCCATTTACATGGGATAAAGCTTGTTTACCCTTAATGGTGTTGTGTGTGTGTCTTTTCTTCCCCTCATGCATTTCCTGCACAGAACACCATATTTCTCAGAGGCCTTATTTGTTCCTTTTTATTCTTTTTTCTTTTTTTTTTTTTTTGAGACAGAGTCTCGCTTTGTCGCCCAGGCTGGAGTGCAGTGTCGCAATCTCTGCTCACTGCAAGCTCCGCCTCCCGGGTTCACGCCATTCTCCTGCCTCAGCCTCTCCGAGTAGCTGGGACTACAGGTGCCCGCCACCAGGCCCGGCTAATTTTTTATATTTTTAGTAGAGACGGGGTTTCACCGTGGTCTCGATCTCCTGACCTCGTGATTCGCCCGCCTCGGCCTCCCAAAGTGCTGGGATTACAAGCGTGAGCCACCGTGCCCGGCCCATTCTTTTTTCTTTAATCGTGTCTGCATGCCTCATTTTGGTAAGGTGGCCTTCAAACTCTGATATCCATTCTTCTGCCTGGTCAATTCGGCTATTGATACTTTTGTATGCTTCATGAAGTTCTCGTGCTGTGTTTTTCAGCTCCATCAGTCATTTATCATCCTCTCTGAACTGGTTATTCTAGTTAGCCGTTCCTCTAACCTTTTATCAAGTTTTTTAGCTTCTTTGCGTTGGGTTCGAACATGTTCCTTTAGCTCAGCGGAATGTGTTGTTACCCATCTTCTGAAGCCTGCTTCTGTCGCTTCATCCATCCCATCCTCTGTCCAGTTCTGTGAATTTGCTGAAGAGACATTGTGATCATCTGTAGGAGATGAGGCCTTGCAGGGGGCTTTGGTGATTCTTTCTCATCTTCATGAGTTTGTCTAATTTCAATCTTTGAGACTGCTGACACTTGGATGAGTTTTTTGTTGTTGTTTTAGTATGGAGTGCAGTGGCACAATCTTGGGTCAGTGCAACCTCCGCCTTCCAGGTTCAAGTGATTCTCATGTCTCAGACTCCTGAGTAGCTGAGACTACAGGCATGCACCACCACACTTGTCTAAGTTTTGTATTTTTTAGGAGAGACTGGGTTCCACTATGTTGGCCAGGCTGGTCTCGAGCTCCTGGCCTCAAGCGATCTGCCCCCCTTGGCCTCCCAAAATGTTGGGATTACAGGTGTGAGCCACCATGCCTGGCCTTGGATGGGGTTTCTGTGGGTACGTTTTGTTGTTAATGCTGTTGTTGTTGATACTGTTGTTGTTGCTTTCTGTTTGCTTCTTGTTCTTTCAATAGTCAGGTCCATCTTCTGTAGTGCTGCTACTGCTGTTTGCTGGGGAGTTACTTCAGGCCCTACTCATCTGGTTCCCATCTGTGCCTGGAGAAGTTACTCAAGGAGGTTGAAGAAGAGCAAAGAAGGGGGCCTGCTCCTTCCTCTGAGATCACTGACTTCAACAGGCACCAACCTGATTCCAGTGTGATTGCTCCTGTGTAAGGTGTCTGACAACCCCTGTTGAAGGGTCTCACCCAGTTGGGTGGCACAGGGAGCTGAACCCATTTAATGAAGCACTTTGACTCTTCTTGGTGGAGGGGGGTGTTTTGCTGAGGGGAAACCCACTCGTCTGGGCTGCCCAAATTCCACAGAACTAGCAGAAAGAAAGGCTAAGTCTGCTGGTCCACAGGAACTGCAGCCTCTTCTCCCCCAAGGGGCTCAGGACCAGGGAGATCACAGTTCTGTCCCTGAGCCCCTGGCTGGAGTTGTTGGAGTTCCTGGAGGGAGGCCCTGCCCAGTCAGAAGTGATGGGTCAGGATCAGGCCTGAAGAGACACTCTGGCCTCAGTCAGCCACTGTGTTGGGCTGTGGGGGACACCTCTTGAGACCAAGCTGTCCAGCCTCCCTGGCTCTAGCAGGGGAAAAGTGTGGCCAGGAGCTATAGAGATGGCTGTTCCCTTTCCCCACCCAGGGAGCTTAGCCAGTTGGGCAGTTGTGAGTCCCAGTGCTGGCTGCTGTCCCTCCCCCAAGGAGCTCAAACAGCTTAGACAGCAGCCAGGCACAGCTGTGGTGCTGGTGGCCCCTCGCCTGGGAACTTGGCAGGCTTAAGCAGATTCTAGCTGAGAGGCTGTTGAGAATCTGCTCAGCTCCAGGGTTGTGTCAGGCATAATAAGTTCCTCTTCAAAGGGTAACTTCCTTGTTCTTTGTTCTCAAAATCAACTTCCTTGTACCATCCTGCTCCTAGCTACCTGCTCTGTAAACAACTCTTCCAGCCAGTCGCAATCCATAACCCACATCTCTTCTTTATTTGGAAGAAGTCCTCCTCACTCTTAGGTATCTGCTCTGTAAACAGCCTTCCCACCAGTCTTGATTTAAAATAGCCAGTCGAGTTAGCTTAGATTGTGTGGTCTGACTCCAGCCAATGGGGGGAGAACACAGAAGTAGGAACTGCGTTAGGGTTAAAACCCCCTTCCTTCTCTAGTATGGTGTGCTCTCACAACAGCCAGATTCAAGAGCAGCATCTTTCTGCAGAAGTAAATTTGCCTTGCTGAGAAATTCTTTGTTTGAGTGCTTGTTTGCTTTATGACTCCAAGCTCTTGTTTCCAACAGTTGGCACCGTAGTCTCTGGTGGCCTGAGTTCACAAATTGAATCTTCTGATCCATGGGTTTCACAGTTCCATGGAAAAAGCACAGTTTCCCAGGCTGGGTAGCCTGCTTACTCACCACCTCCCTTGGCTGGGATTGGGGGCTCCCCAGCCCCATTTGGCTGTCAGGTGGGTTGCCACACCACACTGCTTTTCCTTCCTCTCCATGGGTCACAGCAGCCACCTAGTCAGTTCTGATGAGACAACCTGGATACCTCAGGTGTCGGTGCAGGATTCACATGCTATTATGGTTCTTTTCTATGGGATGCTGCTTCTAGTCGGCCATCTTGGCCCCACCCCCACCAATTTTTCTTTGAATGTCTGACAGAATTCAGCTGTGAATCCATCTGGTTCTGAACTTTTATTTTTGCTTGGCAATTTGTTAAATTATTATTCAATCTGGCTTGTTATTAATATGTTCAGAGTTGTTTTTTTATCTAGGAGGATTGTACATTACCAGGAATTTATTCATCTCCTTTAGATTTTCTACTTTCTGCATGTAAAGGTGTTCACAGTAGACCTGAATGTGATCTTTTGTATTTCTGTGGCATTGGTTGCAATATCTTCTCTTTCATTTCTAATGGAGCTTATTTATATCTTCTCTGTTCTTTTCTTGGTTAATTCTGTTAATGGCTTAACAATTTTGTTTATCTTTTCTAAGAGCTAGCTTTTCACTTCATTCATCTTTTGAATTTTTTTTGTTTGTTTTAGTTTTATTTAGTTCTGGTCTTTCTTTTCTTCTGCTAGGTCTGGGTTTGGCTTGTTCTTGTTTCTCTAGGTCCTTGAGGTGTTGTCTTAGCTTGTCTACTTATGCTCTTTTAGACTTTTTGATGTAGGCACTTGATGCTCTGAACTTTCCTTTTAGCACTGCTTTTGCTGTATCTCAGATGTTTTGATAGGTTGTGTCATTATTATCTTGCAGTTCAAAGAATTTTTAAATTTCCATCTTGATTTCATCCAACAATCATTCAAAAATGGGTTGATCTTAAGTTTAATGTTTTATTTAATTTCCATGTATTTATTTAATTTCCAAAATTTATTTAATTTTCATGTATTTGCATGGTTTTGATGGTTCATTTTGAGTTGATTTTCAATTTTATTCCACTGTAGTCTAAGAGAGTAGTTGGTATGATTTTGATTGTCTTAAATTTATTGAGACTTGTTTTGTGGCCTATCATATGTCTATCTTGAAGAATGTTCCATGTGCTGACGAATTAAATGTATATTCTGCAGTTGTTGGGTAGAATGTTCTGTAAATATTTGTCAAGTCCATTTCTTCTAGGGTATCGCTTAAGTCCATTTTTTTCGTTGTTATTGTTGACTTTCTGTCTTGATGACTTGTCTAGTGCTGTCAGTAGAGTATTGAAGTCCCCCATTATAGTTGTGTTGTTGTGTTGCCATCTATCTAATTTCTTAGGTCTAGTAGTAATTGTTTTATAAATTTAGGGGCTCCAGTGTTAGGTGCATATATATTTAGAATTGTGATATTTTCCTGTTGGACTAGTTTTTTTTTTTTTGTCCCTCTTTATCTTTTTTTAAAAAATGTTTTTGCTTTAAAGTCTGTTTTGTCTGATGTAAGAATGGCTACTACTGCTTTCTTTTGGGGTACATTTGCATGGAATATCTTTTTCCAACCCTTTACCTTAAGTTTAAGTGAGTCATTAAGTGTTGGGTGAGTCTCTTGAAGACAACATATTTGGTTGGTAAACTCTTACCTATTTTGCTATTCTGTATCTTTTAACTGGAGCATTTAGGCCATTTACATTCAATGTTAGTATTGAGATGTGAAGGACTATTTTATTCATTTTGCCAGTAGTTTCCTGAATACCTTTTATATTGTGTTATTGTTTTATAGGCCTTGTGAGATTTATGCCTTAAGGAGGTTCTATTTCATTGTATTTTGAGGTTTTGTTTCAAGATTTAGGACTCCTTTTAGCAGTTCTTATAGTGGTGGCTTGGTAGTGGTGAGTTCTCTAAGCATTTGTTTGTCTGAAAAAGATTATCTTTCCTTGATTTATGAAGTTTGGTTTCACTGGATACAAAATTTTTGGCTGATACTTGTTCTGTTTAAGGAGGCTAAACATAGGACCCCAATCCCTTCTAGTTTTTAGGGTTTCTGCTGAAAAATCTGCTGTTAATCTGATATGTTTTTCTTTATAGGTTACCTGATGATTTTGTCTCACAGCTCTTAAAAATCTTTCCTTCATATTGACTTCAGATAACTTGATGACTATGTGCCTAGGTGTGATCTTCTTGTGATGAATTTCCTTGGCATTCTTTGAGCTTCTTGTATTTGGGTGTCTAGATCTCTAGCAAGGCCAGGAAAGTTTTTCTCAATTGTTCCCTCAAATAAATTTTCCATACTTTTAGATTTCTTCTTTGGGAACACCAATTATTGTTAGATTTTATTGTTTAACATCATTCCAAGCTTCTTGGAGGCTTAGCTCATTTTTAAATTCTGTTTTGTTTGTCTTTGTTAGATCGGAATATTCAAAAGCCTTGTCTTTGGGGTCTGAAGTTCTTTCTTTTACTTGTTGGGTTCTATTGTAATTTTCCACTATGTTTTGCATTTCTTTAATTGTGCCTTTCATTTCCAGAAGTTGTGATTGTTTTTTATTTATGCTATCTATTTCTCTGGAGACTTTTTTCATCCATATCTCATTTTAAAAATTTTTCATTAAGTTAATATTCACCTTTCTGTGGTGTCTCTTTAAGTAGCTTAATAATGGAATTTATGAATTCTTTCTCTGGCAATTCAGGGATTTCTTCTTGGTTTGGATCCACTGCTAGTGAGCTAGTGTGGTCTTTTGAAGGTGTTAAAAAAATTCTTGCTTTTTTATATTACCAGAATTTTGTTTTGGTTCCTTCTCATTTGGGTAGTCCATGTCAGAAGTAAGACCTGAGGTTCTAGGCTGCTGTTCAGATTCTTTTGTTTCATGGGGTGTTCCCTTGATGTGATGCTCTCCCCTTTTCTCTTGGGATGGGGCTTCCTGAGAGTCAGACTGCAGTGCTTGTTATTGCTCTTCTGGGTTTAACCACCCAGTGGAGCTACTTGGCTCTGGGCTGTTACTGGGGATTGTCTGCAAAGAGTCCTGTGATGTCATCTGTCTTCAGGTTTCTCAGCCATGGATAATACCACCTGCTCTGGTAGAGGTAGCAGGGGAGTAAAGTGGACTCTGTGAGAGTCCTTGGTTGTAATTCGGTTTAGTGCACTGGTTTTTGTGAATGCAGGTTGTTCTAGCAGTGAAGTTGTCACATGGACAGACTGAGGACTTCTGGGTAGCTAGAATGTTACAATGTTACAGGTGATGAAATTAGCTGTTGTTTTCTCCTTTATTGGAGTGGGGTTGTTCTTTTTTTTTTTTTTTTTTTTTTTTTTTTGGAGAAGGAGTTTCACTCTTGTTGCCCAGGCTGGAGTGCAATGATGTGACCTCGGCTCACTGCAACCTTGGCCTCCTGAGTTCAAGTGATTCTCCTGCCTCAGCCTCCTGAGTAGCTGGGATTACAAGCATGTGCCACCACGCCCAACTAATTTTGTGTTTTTAATAGAGACGGAGTTTCTCCATTTTGGTCAGCCTGGTCTCAAACTCCCGACCTTAGGTGATCTGCCCGCCTCAGCCTCCATAGTGCTGGGATTACAGGCGTGAGCCACCATGCCCAGCACATTTCTCTATTAAATATTAAAGACTAGGCCGGGCACAGTGGCTCACGCTTGTAATCCCAGCACTTTGGGAGGCCGAGGCGGGCGGATCACGAGGTCAGGAGATCGAGACCACGGTGAAACCCCGTCTCTACTAAAAATACAAAAAAAATTAGCCGGGCGTGGTGGCGGGCACCTGTAGTCCCAGCTACGCGGAGAGGCTGAGGCAGGAGAATGGCATGAACCTGGGAGGCGGAGCTTGCAGTGAGCCGAGATTGCGCCACTGCACTCCAGCCTGGGCGACAGAGCGAGACTCCGTCTCAAAAAAAAAAAAAAAATTAAAGACTAGTTTGACTCAGGAATTTGAAGATTAACAGAAAATTTCCTTTTTAGCAGAGCAACATTTTAAGGAAGCACAGAATCCAGAAAGACACACTGTCTTCACTGTCTGTCCTTCATATATCAGACTCAGCATTTTCTGGGCCCTCCATGTGAGCCTCTTTCTTTCTTCAGAAATCATAGAAGAGAGGAGCCTGTTCCAAACTCCTTCATTTCTCTGGGGACACTAGAGGGCTGTCATTTTTTTTCTTGTTTGTTTTTGTGTTTGTTTCTGTTTTGAGATGGACTCCCACTCTGTCGCCCAGGCTGGAGTGCAGTAGCAGGATCTTGGCTCACTGCAATCTCCACCTCCCAGGTTCAAGAAATTCTCCTGACTCCACCTCCCAACTAGCTGGGTTTACAGGCGTGCACCACCACACCCAGATAATTTTTGTGTTTTTAGTAGAGACAGTGTTTCACCACGTTGGTCAGGCTGAGCTTAAACTCTTGATGTCAGGTGATCCACCTGCTTCAGGAGGGAGCCACCGTGCCCGGCAAAGAGCTGTAATTGTTATTGGTAAATTGTAACTGGACCAAATTTTTCCAAATATCTCTATTTTTTTTCAAGTTCAACAGCTCATTTTACTTTATTCAGCTATGAATAATAGAGATCTATCTATACTGACTTAAAACACGTAAGTTATATTTTTTTCACATAAAAAGTCAGGAGTTAGGCATACCTGGGCCAGTATGGCAGCTTCAGGAAGCCTTTATGGATGTCTGTGCTCCATTACCCCTGACATTCGTTTTATTCTTCATGGTCCAAGATGAGAGCTGAAGATACAGAACATCTATTAACATACATATTTTAGAAGGGCAAAACAGCTCTTTTTAAAATCATTGTTGTTTTATCTACTCAATTTCTGAATCATTTTATTTGTGGGTTTTTCTTCCAACTTCTATTTTAAGTTCAAGGGTGCATGTGCACGTTTGTGAAATGGGTAAATTGCATGTCACTGGGGTTTGGTGTACACATTATTTCTTCAGGCGAGTAGTGAGCATGGTACTTGATAGGTAGTTTTTTTTAATTTTTTTTTCTTTTGAGACAGAGTTTCGCTCTTGTTGCCCATGCTGGAGGGCAGTGGCACAATCTCTGCTCACTGCAACACCTGCCTCCTGGGTTCAAGCGATTCTTCAGCCACAGCCTCATGAGTAGCTGGGATTACAGGTGCATGCCACCATACCCGGCTAATTTTTATATTTTTAGTAGAGACGAGGTTTCACCATGGTGGCCAGGCTGGTCTCGAGCTCCTGACCTCAGGTGATCTACCCGCCTCAGCCTCCCAAAGTGCTGGGATTACAGGCGTGAGCCACCACACCTGGCAGAAAGGTAGATTTTTGATCCTAACCCTCCTCACACCCTCTATTCTTAAGCAGACCCTGGTGTTTATTGTTTTTCTCTTTGAGTTCGTGTGTACTCATTGTTTAGCTTCCATTTATAAGTGAGAACATGCAGTATTTTGTTTTCTGTTCCTGCATTAATTTGCTTATAATAATGGCCTCCAGCTGTATCCATGTTGCTGCAACGGACATAATTTTATTCTGTTTTATGGCTGACTTGTATTCCATGGTGTACATGTGCCACATTTTTCTAATTCAGTCCACTGTCGATGGGCACCTAGATTGATTACATATCTTTTCTACTGTCAAAAGTGCTACAATGAACATATGTGTGCATGTGTCTTTATAGTAGAATGATTTATATCCCTTTGGGTATATACCCGGTAACATGATGGCTGGGTCAGATGGTTTAAAGTTATCTGAGAAATCTTCACATTGCTCTTTTTTTTTTTTTTTTCTGAGACAGAGTCTCGCTCTGCCACCCATGCTGGAGTGCAGTGGCGTGATCTCGGCTCACTGCAAGCTCCGCCTTCCGGGTTCACACCATTCTCCTGCCTCAGCCTCCCGAGTAGCTGGGACCACAGGCGCCCGCCACCACGCTCGGCTATTTTTTTGTATTTTTAGTAGAGATGGAGTTTCACCATGTCAGCCAGGATGCCTCGATCTCCAGACCTCGCGATCCACCTGCCTCAGCCTCCCAAAGTTCTGAGATTACAGGCGTGAGCCACCACGCCCAGCCACATTGCTCTTTCCACAGTGGCTGAACTAACTTACACTCCTTTTTCACTGCAACCTCATCAATATTTATTGTTTTTTGACTTTTTAATAATATATGCTCTGACTGGACTGAGATGGTATCACATTGTGGTTTTTATTTGCATTTCTCTAATAATTAGTGATGTTGACCATTTTTTAAATATGCTCTTTGGCTGTGTGTATGTCTTCTTTTGAGAAGTGTCTGTTTATGTCCTTTGTTCATTCTTTAATGGGGTTGTTTATATTTCACTTGTTGATTTGTTTGTGTTGTTTTGTTTGTTTGTTTTTTTGAGATGAAGTCTCTCACTGTCACGCGGGCTGGAGTGCAGTTGTTCGATCTTGGCTCACTGCAACCTCCACCTCCTAGGTTCAAGTGATTCTCCTGCCTCAGCCTCCCAAGTAGCTGGAATTACAGGCACACATCACCAGGCCCAGCCAATTTTTTGTATTTTTAGTAAAGACGGGGGTTTCACCATATTGGTCAGGCTGGTCTCAAACTCCTGACTGTGTGATTCACCCGCTTAGGCCTCCCAGAGTGCAGGGATTACAGGTGTGAGCCACTGCACCTGGTCATTTATGTTTCTTTATAGATTCTGGATATTAGACCTTTTTCAGATGCATAGTTTGCAAATAATTTCTTTCAATATGTAGTTTGTCTGTTTACTCTGTTGACAGTTTCTTTCACTGTGTAGAAACTCTTAAGTTTAATTAGGTCCTACTTGTCAATTTCTGTATTTGTTGCAGTTGCTTTGGGTGTCATCATCATGAAATCTTTGCCAAGACCTATTTGCAGAATAGTATTTCCTAGATTTTCTCCTAGGGATTTTACAGTTTTAGATTTTATATATAAGTCTCTAGTGAATGTTAGGTGGATTTTGTACATGGAGAGAGATAGAGGTCCAGTTTCAAACTTCTGCATATGGCTAGTCCATTATCTCAGCACTATTTACTGAATAAAAAGTTCTTTCCCCATTGATTGTTATTGTCAACTTTGTCAAAGATCAGATAGTTATAGGTGGGTGGCTTTATATCCGGGTTCTCTAACCTGGTCCACTGGTCTATATGTCTGATTTTTTTACCAGTACCATGTTGTTTAGATTACTGCAGCTTTATAGTATAGTTTGAAGTTGGGAAGTGTGGTGCCTCTAGCTTTGTTCTTTTTGCTTAAGATTACTTTGGCTATTTCGACTCTTTGTTGTTTTTATATAAATATTAGAAAAAATTCTGGGGAAAATATTATTGGTAGTTTGATAGGAATAGCATTGAATCTGTAAATTGTTTTGGACAGTATAGCCATTTTAACAATATTGATTCTTTTTATTCATGAGCATGGAATGGTTTTCCATTACTTTTTGCTTTCTCTGATTCCTTTCAGCAGTGTTTTGTGATTCTCACTGCAGAGATCTTTCACCTTCCTGACATGAATTTATTTGATATTTTTGCATTCACAAATACTAATTTTCTCTATATACTTATGGTAATTTAGTTCCTCTATGCAATATTTGAGCTTCTACTCATGTTTCAAGTCCCTTTTCTCAATAGCCATTCCATTATGTGCTCCTTCTTGGTTAAGTTAAAAAGTCTTCTAATTCCATGAGGAAACCATTTTTGCATTCAAAAAATTCCACTTATTTTAAGAGGATGCTAAATTAGAACATTTATATTCTACTTGAATTTTTCAATCATTATAGATAATATTTGCCAATAAATTATGTAATCATATTTAAATGTAAAATTTTCATATTGCATTTTTAAATAAATATGTACAAACATTCTTTAAAAAGCTAACAAGAGATACATGTTTTTAAAATATGTATTGTTGTTGTTGTTGTTTTGAGACAAAGTCTCGCTCTGTCACCCAGGCTGGAGTGCAGTGGCTTGGCTCACTGCAGCTTCCGCCTCCCAGGTTCAAGCAAGTCTCCTGCTTCAGCCTCCTGAGTAGCTGGGATTACAGGCACGTGATACCACGCTCAGCTAGTTTTTGTATTTTTAATAGAGACGGGGTTTCACTCGTCTCGATCTCCTGATCTCGTGATCCACCCACCTCAGCCTCCCAAATTGCTGGGATTACAGGCGTAAGTCACTGTGCCTGGCCTATGTAGACTTTTTAAAAAAATATATCTGATGTTGAGACAGCATAATAGTTAAAAACATGTTCAACTCCTGAAACTGCCTCCTACAAGGAGGTGATTTTAGAAATGTCATTTATTCTATTTGTGTCTAAGCTCTCTTCACCTGTAAAATGGGAATAATAAAGCACTTCATAGAGTTATAAAAATTATATGTAACACACGAATATAGTAGTTTTATAGTGCTATGTATACAGTGTTATCACACTACATATATTTATAATAAAAAAGCCAATGGCATCTTTTATATTAAATTTTTTTGCAAGAAAAGCCAATGGAATCTTTCATATTAAAGTTTCGTATTTAATTCAAATGTATTTCAATGAAATAATATAGGTGAAAATTAAATTACTAAAATAGAAAATGCCTGACATGTGAACTAGGTGTCAACCACTGGAATTTATTTTTAAAAGCACAGGCTAAATGCAAATAATGTGTAAATATCTATATGTGTGTGTATGTGTTTATGTCTGTGTGTGTATGTGTGTGTCTGTGTGTGTGTGCATGTATAGAAAGAGAGAGAGAATCGAAAAAATCTTAGTGAAAGAAAAGTAGAGTTTAAAAACAAAGTTATAAGTTTAAAACAATAGTATGTGAAAAATAGTCTATTTTAGTTGCCACAATAAAACAGACCTTATGTGTCTATGCAGAATATTCTCACTCTGAATGAAAATATTAGTAATTGGAAAATAATGAATGGCCTCCCGGGATTTGGTAATAGGAATGATCTTCTTTTCTCAGATAACAGTTGGATTATTGGGGATTTTTTTTTTTTTTTTTTTTTTTTTGCATTTCATTACACCAGGTGGATACTAAAGTCCACAGATTTGATTCTCAACCACCTGGCTGTAGCCAACATCTTGGTCATATTATCCAAAGCAGCCTTACAGACAATGACCGTTTTTAATTTAAAGCATTTCCTCAGTGACATTGCATGCAAATGTGTTTTCTATGTTCACAGAGTGGGCAGAGGTGTGTGTATTGCCACCACCTGCCTCTTAGGTATCTTCTTTTTTTTCTTTCTTGAGACAGAGTTTTGCTCTTGTCACCAGGCTGGAGTGCAATGGCATGGTCTTGGCTCACTGCAACCTCCACCTCCCGGGTTCAAGTGATTCTCCTGCCTCAGCCTCTCAAGTAGCTGAGATTATAGGTGCCTGACACCACGCCCAGCTAATTTTTGTATTTTTAGTGCAGACGGGGTTTCAACGTGTTGGCCAGGCTGGTCTCAAACTCCTGACTTCAGGTGATCCACCTGCCTTGGCCTCCCAAAGTGCTGGGATTCTGGGCATGAGCCACCATGCCCGGCCCTCTTGAGTATGTTCTAGCTATTATTATCAGCCACATCAGGTGGGCACAGTTGAAACTACAAACTCCCAAATACATTGGGCCCTCCAACGTCTTGTCCTGGATTGTAAATACACTGGTAAATACCATTTTTTTCTGTGCATGTGATTGGCAAATCGAACAGCAAAAACAACACAAAAAAGATTTGCGATGCTGTTCTTCATTAGATAATAGCAGAATTATAAGATTACTATGTACTGAATTATCATCATTCCATGGTGTTTTGTGTGTTAGGTACAGCTAGGTTCACTCTTCGAATACCTTATCCATTTTCCCCATTCTCTATTCCATAATTCCAAATATTCCTTACCTCGCCTGTGCCCCAACTTCTCTAACTATGCCTAGACATGAGTGAACTTCCTACAACCCCAGTCCCAGTCCACATTCCTTTCATTATTAGGGAATAGGTTACTATTGTAGTTTCCCCATAAGTGACCCCCTTGCTTTCTGTCTTACCTCCCTTACGTGACTACCTTACCTAAAAAGTTTTAAGTATTTAGCCAATCGGGACTGGTTTAGACTGTGCGGTCCAACCCTAATCAATAGGGGAAAGACACAGGTAGAAGCTGCACCGGAGATAATAAAAACTCCTGCTTCCTTTGTTCTGTGCACCCTTGCCACTGCTTAATTTACGAGGTGAACTCTTCTATAGAAGTAAATTTGCCTTGCTGAGTGCTATTTATTGTGCAGCACCGAAAATCAATCTGTAACGTGTTTGAGACTCATAATCTGGACCAGTGGCTCCAAGATTTTTATTCTGTACAAGTGGCCAATGAGCACATGAAAAGATGCACAACATCTTAATTCATTAGAAAGATGCAAGTCAAAACCAGCGTGATATATCACCTCACACCTACTGGTACAGGTATATTTCAGAAGACAGATCAGTGTGGGCAAAGATGTGGGGAAATTGAAACCTTCATACAGTGCTGGTGGAATGGCAAAATTAGGCAGCAGTTTTGGAAAACATTTTGGCATTTCCTCCTGAGGTTAAGAGAGTTACCACATGGCTTAGCAGTTCCACTTCTGAGTATATACTCAACTGAAATCAAAATAGGTCCACACAAAAACTTTCATATGCATGTCCGTAGGAACATTATTTGTTATAGCCAAAAAGTGAAACCAGTGTAAATGCCTATCCATGGAGGACGAGATTGACAAATGTGATGTAGTATACAAGGCAATAGTATTCAGCCAGAAAAAGGAATGATGTACTAATATGGGACACAACATGGTTGGATATTAAAGACATTATGCTTGATGATAAAAGCTATACAAGGTCGGGCACGGTGGCTCATGCCTGTAATCCCAGCACTTTGGGAGGCCAAGGCAGGTGGATCATGAGGTCAGGAGTTCCAGACCAGTTTGGCCAACATAGTGAAACTCCATCTCTACTAAAAATACAAAAAATTAGCCAGGTGTGGTGATGTGTGCCTGTAATTCCAGCTACTCAGGAGGCTGAGGCAGGAGAATCACTTGAACCCAGGAGGTGGAGGTTGCAGTTAGCCGAGATCACGCCATTGCACTCCAGCCCAGAAGATAGTGTGAGAATCCATCTCAAAAGAAAAGAAAAGAAAAAAGGTATACAAAAAGCATCATGTACTTTATGAATCTATCTGTATCAAATGCTCAAAATAGGTAAATCCTTGGAAACAGAAAGTGGGTTAGTGGTTGCCAGAGGCTGGTGGGGAAAATAGAAAGTGGCTGTTTGACGGGTGTGAAGTTTCTTTTTTGGGTAATTATACTGTTCAAAAATTACCTAGTGCTGATGATTGTAAAGCATTGTGAATACACAAAAAGATACTGAACTGTAAACCTGAAAATAATTAAGATATTGAATTTGATGTTATGTGAATTTCATCTCAATAAACATAATTTTATAAACAAACTTCAAGCCACTGTTGCCAATGATAAAGACTAGATAATATGCTCTAAATGCAGCAGAAAAACACAGAAACACTAAGTTAACTGAAAGGAAAATTGAAAATAAAATGAAGTCAACAAAGTTCTACTGAAGCTTTAGTCACCTAGATATCCAAATAACAACAAAAGATAGGAACACATATTAAAATATTTATTTAACTTCTGAGGAATCAGCATATATGATAACCAGTACAAAAAAAATTCAAATATACAGCAAAAGCAATATAAATTGAAATATTTAAATAAATATGTAAATGGAGGGAGACTTGTATTATTGTATTGTGAGAAAAGAAACAATTGACACTCTACTGGACAAGACATTGTGAATGTCTTTCAGTGACCTAAACCTTACAAAAAGTTGTAAAAGCACTCAAAGAGTACTGGCTAGAGTGTGATAATCTGTAGTGGTGTCCTCTAGACAGGGCAAAGTATTTTATTGATGACACATTTTTTTCTACAACAAAAAGTCAATTGAATAGCTAGAGTTTCTTTAAAAAGAGGGTTCAGTCATTAGAGTGACCAGATTCTAATCATGGGCATTTCTAGGCCTAGGCCGGTTCCTGACCAAGCTGACATGAGTGGCATTCAAAAGTCTAGAGTATTACAAAGGTGAGGGAAGGACAGGCCCACATGGACATAGTGGGTGTGACTGAGCACTGGGGTCTTGAGAGGCCAAGGCCAGGTTGAAAATCAAGTTGATTAATGCAAAGCTCACTGGCTTAGTCCTTTTTGTGATGCAGGAGAACCTGAGACTGGGTAATGTATAAAGAGGTTTATTTAGCTCATGGTTCTTCAGGCTGGGAAGCACGAGAGGAATGGAGCTGGCATCTTTTTGGCTTTTGGTGAAAGCCTCATGTTGGGAGAAAAGCTGTGTGTTGGGAGAGAAGCCGAGGCCGGGCTTCCATGTCTGCTAGACTTGCTGGCTCCTTGCTTCTAGCACTCTCATTATCTCAAGCAGCCATATGTTTCTCATTCACTTGATACACTGTTTCCTTTCAACCCCCAAATCCTCATCACCTGTCTGTTTCTTTAGCCCCAGTAAATAGCATGGGCTCCCAGAGCTCGGGGCCTTCACAGCCTCCACACTTGTGATGGCCCCCTGGTCCCACTTTCTCTCAAACTGTCTTTTTCTCATTCCTTTGACTCCACCGGACTTCGTCACCCCCACGACCTGGTGTTGGATCTGATCACCCCAACACTTCATGTTACTTCCACTCATGGTAGAAAGCAGAAGGGAAGCAGGTATGTGCAAAAAGATTATATGGCAAGAGGTGAAGCAAAAGGGAGATAAACTTGAGAAAGCCAGATTTTTAAAAATTTATTCTTGCTGGAAACTTTGAGAGTGAGAACTCACCTCTGCAGGAGAGCATTGATCTATTTATGACCTAAAACCTCACATGAGGCCCCCCTCCCAACACTGCCACATTGGGGATCAGATTTTAACATGAGTCTTTTTCAGGGACAAACTACATCTAAACTATAGCATTCACAAAAGCCCATGTCTAGGATAAGAAGACTTTGAAGCTCTGATAGACATAAAAAGCAGACTTCAGGCTGGGCACGGTGGCTCATGCCTGTAATCCCAACACTTTGGGTGGGTGAAGTGGGTGGATCATGAGGTCAGGAGTTCAAGGCCAGCCTGACCAACATAGTGAAACCCCGTCTCTACTAAAAATACAAAAATTAGCTGGGCGTGGTGGCACATGCCTGTAATCCCACCTACTCAGGAGGCTGAGCCAGGAGAATTGCTTGAACCCGGGAGGGAGAGGTTGCAGTGAGCCGAGATCACACCACTGCACTCCAGCCTGGGTGACAGAGTGAAACTCCATCTCAACAACAACAACAAAGCAGACTTTACACTCTTAGCAAGAGCAGAGCTGCAGTTCCCCATGATATGTTTGGACACCTCTTGTGGGAGATCTGCTGTGCCCAGTGCCTGGACTCCTCCATGCTTATGTT